>NC_143397.1:164516396-164886396 GCF_052110815.1 Crocodylus siamensis | reverse complement strand
ATATGAAAACAACTCCATTAATGCCGCTTAGCACATTGATACTATAGTGCAGTGGCTCCTCACCTCAGGGTGCAGCCCAAATCAGGGTCATGGGGATCCGCCTCTTACTTTGTCCCTCCGCTTGTGGGGTTCTCCTGGCACATGGTCCATGCAGCTCTTGCCACTGCTGCTCCCTGCGATCCCGGCCCAGCCCAGGCTCTGTTGGTGCTGCTAAGCATGAGTGAAATGGCAGCGGGGCCAGGTATTGCGACCTGGATTTAAGGCACAGCAAAAATGATTGGGAGCCACTGCTATAGTGAATAGAGTTACAGCATGCTACAGTGAGCACCACAGAAAAGCCTGTAAAGAAATTAGTATTTTTGTCCTCAGGGCATTATTTGAATAGCATACAATGCATAAGGCACTGGATCATACACTGAATAAAAAGCTGAAAGTCAAAGGTTCACCCAATCCTAACAGCCCATAGCGTGAGGCAAGGGCAGATCAAGGGAGCAGGGGGTGCACTTGCACTCCCCTTTGAATCCTGCTCTGCCCAGAGCTTAAAGTCAACTGCCTGGCAGTGGTGGTGGTGGCAGCAGCAGCAGTTCTAATCAGGGAGCAGTGAGCGAGTCAATTAACTTCATTTGAAGACCTACCTTATAAACCAACCTGATTCCTTATAAACTCTTCATTCCACAGGTGTTAATAACCCTCTCCTTTTTAATGGTTCTTAATGGTTCCACTACTCAAACCAACCTTTCTTCTGGAATTCTGTTAGTTGCTCCTAACAATGTAGCTCTTAGTCTACAGCTGTGCAGACTATATTTAGCTCTAGCTAGAAATGTTAAGTCAGGTGTGGAAATTTTTACTCAGGTATGAAAACTTTCAGAGAAGCATTGGATGCACTGTCAAGATACTCAAGAAGGCTTGATTTCATTTTCGGAATCTGAAAGAGATGTACATCTAATTCTAATGACTACAGGACTAATGAAACAACAAAATGAAGTCTTTTGAGTATTTTTGTCTAGTTAGTTGTATTGTTATACATAATGTATGATATGGGAAAATAATGCACATTTCAACAAAGTTATTTTTATTTTTGCTTCAGTTGAACTGCAAAAGGTAGACCTATGCCCCCAGCATATTAGTAATGCTTCTAGGTTTTAACTAGAGAAAAATGCTTGTGTTATATGTGATTGAGGCACCACACCATCTGCATCCCCCTTTCCAAAATCCTAGATCTGCCTCAGGGATTAGGTGATTAAGGCATGCTAGATTGTGTAGCTAATAGCACACATGGGATATGTGCTAACATCATATCCATTTCCAGCTTGAATGATCATGTATTCATTTACAGCTGGGTTGATTAGGAGAAGCATTCTGCATGAATCAAGAATGGGCCTTGGACTCATAGCTTTAGAATTGTAGCAAAAGAGGCCTATACCCTGGCCACACACTGAACAATCACCATAAAGTAAAACAGAATAGCAGTTTAGTATGTGTGTACTGAATGAGATAAGAATCCTGGATTCATTCTGATTCCCATTCTCACCATCTATCCAGCCCCCGGTGCCTTCTCCCTAAGGCTTTCATCAAAACTCCAGTCTCTTTATTCAAGTCAACATCAATTTCCCACTCCGGGCTCACTTGCCTCTCTCAACCCAATAATATTCTGCTACAATCCTTTTGCTTGTGAGAAGTACATCTCTTCCTGTGCCCCTTTTACCTTCATCAGCCCTTCACCCTCACTGTCCTTGTCCAAACAACCCTCGTTTCACAGAGAAGTAAGGGTGAAAGGGACCTCAAGAGAGGAGCTCACTTAGTTTAAGCAGGGATCAAACCTGCAACTGTGGTGTTATTAGCACCATGTTTTAACCAACCAAGTTACTGCTTTTTCTCTCCCTAGATCCTTATATAGTCCAGTGCACCCCATCTCCTTGTCTAACCAGTCATAGAGTAAACAGACTCCTCCAAATCTAGTCCTTTTCCTTCTCCTAGATGTGGCTTTTGCCTCCTCTCCATTTTTATCAATTGGCTTCCTGTTGCACATTGTCTGGGTGCTTGTATTAGGACATGGAGCACAAGAGGGGGCTCCTTTTTCTCGGTTGCTAGACCCAGAGGCATCCCAGCCTGATAATGGAATGTACAGTCAGCACTAAGTCCTATGTAAGATGGAGCATGCTTAGGGAGGATGGAGTCTTTGGTAGTTTTAGTTAGTAGAATCAAATGAGTCTCTACTGAGTGTATATGTAAATATGGGTGGATTTTCATAAAATCCACATCCCTGACACAAAGGCCATTCCCAGCCAAATTGCAAATCCCTGTTCCAAAGCACAGGGCAGCACAACTTAAAAAAACACCATGTGTCTGGGATTTAACATGGGCAAAACAATTTATTTTCCCTTTCTCTTAAAACAGGGCATCCAAAACAAACAAACAAAAAATCCAGCATGGGGCAGGCAAATATCTAGTATCAAAAACTTCAACTCAGACAGTTTAAGTTTCATCATGTTATAATCAACTGATAATGGAAAATGCTGAGCACATGTAACAATTGGCAATTCTACCAGGCCTACTTTTACTACTGTTTTTGTTTCACCAGTTGGACTTTAGATTGGCAGAAATATTTGCTGTAAATTACAATTTAAAGAAAGTCAGCATCAGTAAACTCATGGCCATCTACCAGAGCCTTACAAACTGCAAGCTTTTGCAGTCTTTCATTTTACTTAGAGATGTCACAAGCAACATAACAGATCTTTAATTAAGATATATTAATCTGAGAATTTAGAGTATTCATTATATAGCAAAACATCTTCTGAAGTCCTCACCTTTATCATTTTCTCAGGAGAAGAAATCTATAGGTAGTTCCAAACCAAATTCAATTCAAGTTACTTTATCAAATGTAAACTGTTGTCTCATAACTTAAACAGTTTTATTTCTGCCTCCATGGTATAATGGTATCATCAGACAAATGCCATTCAAATATACAGCTTTCTGCCACAGTTCTTTGTTTCATTTTATGGTAGACTGTTAGTTTTTCCCTCTTTATATCCCTCTCCAAATCAGCCTGTAGAGGACCAGTTTCCAATGCCTTGGATTTGTTTCCTGGCTCAATGTTATAAAATTCAATGGAAAATTTCCTACATTTGTTTATATTATTTCATTTGAAACTGAACAACTCCCCTAATTGTGACTGAGATGGATTCAGATTGCTGCATGGTTACAAACCTAATAAACTATAATAGGTGCTCCAAAAATACCTATAATTCTCTGAATCAAAGGAGACAAAATAAGTGTAACATTTGTGCTATTTATCTTACCACCAAACACATCCTATGCACCCACCTTGCTTTGAGAAACTTGCCTTTCCATGCTTCACATTTGTTCCCCATTAGTTTTCCATGTGTGTTTTCTACCCTTTCCTATTAGAGCCAATCCCTCCTATACCTTGCAGAGTAAGACACTGTAGTACAATCTGGTCCTTTAGTAGGATCCTACCATATGCACAGAACATTGGTTTTTGCTAGCATTCTGACTGATGTGGCTAGTCACTCTGGCTGAACAAAGGTAATTTGAAGTTTATTCTGTGCTGGAGGATATTGTTTTATGCTGTGCAGCTGGACAGGAAATACAGAGCTTCCCACATATTTAAAAATAAAATAAAATATAGCAACATATAGAACAATGCCTTTGCTAACCCAAAACAGAACAAGGAAACTGAAGCTTGGTGTAGTAAAGATAACATAAGTAATATTTGAACAATACCAAACCCCATGATGTAGGTGGTCCACAATATATACAGTGGGTCTTAAAGTGAGTCATGGAAATAAGGAAGGAGGAGAAGAGTAGATCAGAGCTTTGAAAACTAGAAAACCTGGGTGTGATTGAGGAGTACCTTATACATTGCATTTGGTGGGACTATCCAGTAAGTAATAATTAACCTGGTCCTCTCTTACAACCTTCTACTAGCAAAGCAGTAGAACACTAAAGTACACTGGGAAGGACCCTTGGGAGTATCTGTTTTATATTGTCAGGGGATTCCTGACAATATAACTGTCTAAGCAGGGTGTAAAGGGAAGAGAAGAAGGCCTCAGAAAAAAGGTTCAACATGTTGTAAGAACACACTTGCTGAGGACCCTGTTAATACTGACATTTTGACCCAGGCAACAGGACCTAAAAAACCCAGTTTTGATTACATCAAATTAAACAACATGACATCTTCACATAAAATCAGTTTCTGAGGGCCAGCTCCTTTCTTGAATAAAATTTGAATTCCTTGTTGAAAACCAGTGACTATGGGACATGCTCCAAGTTCCTTTCCTTTAAAGACCTGCATCTCTGTTTTAGTTGCATATATGTCACATTCTTCATAAGGAGCAAGCGTTTACATGTAAACAGTGTCTTTGTGTCGATGGAATAAGGAGGATTAAGGGGGGTTACAAGATTCCAAAGCAAGTATTCAGCTTTATTGCTACATCTGCTTTGTAGAAGGCAAAAATAAAGGGCCAAAATTATCAGCGAATAATGAAAACTACTCATAAGAACAGACCAAAATAAACAGATTAATTTTTTCTAAAAATTTACAGAGCTCAAGCTGTCCAGTTCTCTCTAAAGTTCTAAGATGTAGGGACACAATCTCCATAGATTTTATGCCAGTGTAATGTAAGACTAACTGGGTGCATCTACAAATGAAATTAGCACGTGGCAATAAACTCTGGTGCAGTTAGCACTAGAATTTATTGCTCCCAGACACAGTGTTTACATGTGCATCCAGGACTGCAGCATGTTGAGCCACAGCAGAGGAGCCAAGGCTGGCAGGGGCCTGTTACCCTAGAGCTCAACATGCTGCAGAGGGGCTGGCTGGGGCACGAGGGTGCTCCCATGCAGAGCTACTCTGCAGGCAGGCCCTCATGCTGTAGCACCCTTGTGCCCCACCCAACCCCAGTCACCATTTACATATGCATTTCAGCACACTAAATAACTCTGCCATAGGATAATACTTGTTCTGGAAAGTACTATTTTACAGCAGAGTTAATTAATTTACTGTGCCCTAATAGGGGGTGCAAGTGTAGACAGTGATGTTTACTGTGGCGCTTATTAGTCAACTCCACAGTAAAGCACACACGTAGATGCACCCACGGGATAAAAACACCCTGTTCAGGATGACTGAAGTGTTGCATCTTGTGCATTAATTTACATATGTCCGAAGCGAGTGGAGATAAAAAGCCAAGAACCGAGTAAACATGGAAACTGAAGCGCTCTTCAGTGTAAAGCATGCTCACTCATGTAGACTCCCTCATACTTTAAAATGGGCCACCCACATTGGGGATGAAGTAACTTTGATCAGGCAGCACAAGTGACTTGCCCTAACGCTGCACAGGTTGCAATTTGTTGCCAGATAAATAAAGAGGGATTATTTCTGAGCGTGTAACTTGGCTTCTATAAAGATTTCAAAGCATGTTTGAAAGTGAAAATTCTTAGAAATGCTCATAAATGAAAAAGAAACTGCTGGCTAAGTGTAACACATGAAACAACAGCTTACACACTTAGAACAACTCATTGTATATATGTGATTTGAAGCCATTACACCTCTAAGCCTAAAAGAGTGGTGCAGCACATTGACCTGTGAGCTGCTTGCAAACTGCCTTGTTTGCTCTCCCCTACTTACTTCATAAGAAGGTACTTATGATGGTTTAGCACCTATCAATAACTTTTATATTTTCTTTCCTTATCCTATGTTATTTCAGGACAAACAGGTGCAGGAAATAATTGGGCCAAAGGACATTATACAGAAGGAGCAGAGCTAGTAGATTCAGTGCTCGATGTAGTAAGAAAAGAATGCGAACATTGTGATTGCTTGCAAGGATTTCAGCTCACTCATTCCCTCGGAGGAGGAACAGGTTCTGGCATGGGAACACTACTCATCAGCAAAATCCGAGAAGAATATCCAGATAGGATAATGAATACGTTTAGTGTCATGCCTTCTCCAAAAGTCTCTGACACAGTGGTAGAGCCTTATAATGCCACGCTCTCAGTCCACCAGCTGGTTGAAAATACGGATGAAACTTACTGCATCGATAATGAAGCTTTGTATGACATCTGCTTCCGCACCTTGAAGCTTACCACCCCTACATATGGAGATTTAAACCACTTGGTGTCTGCTACAATGAGTGGAGTTACCACATCATTGCGTTTTCCAGGCCAGCTGAATGCTGATCTTCGGAAGCTGGCAGTAAACATGGTCCCATTCCCACGCCTTCACTTTTTCATGCCAGGCTTTGCTCCTTTGACAGCCCGGGGCAGCCAGCAATACCGAGCACTCACAGTTCCAGAGCTCACTCAACAGATGTTTGATGCTAAGAACATGATGGCAGCCTGTGACCCAAGACATGGACGATATTTGACAGTGGCCACAGTCTTCCGAGGTCCCATGTCCATGAAAGAGGTTGATGAGCAGATGCTGGCCATCCAAAATAAGAACAGCAGCTACTTTGTGGAGTGGATCCCAAATAACGTCAAAGTGGCTGTTTGTGACATCCCACCCCGTGGCCTCAAGATGGCCTCTACCTTCATTGGTAACAGCACAGCTATTCAAGAGCTTTTCAAAAGGATCTCTGAGCAGTTTTCTGCCATGTTTAGGAGAAAAGCCTTCCTCCACTGGTTTACAGGAGAAGGAATGGATGAAATGGAATTTACAGAAGCAGAAAGCAACATGAATGACCTGGTTTCGGAATACCAGCAGTACCAAGAAGCTGCAGCAAATGATGGAGAGGAAGCATTTGAAGATGATGAGGAAGAAATCAATGAATAAAATGAATGATCTTATACCAGGCCAAAATTCTTATATCTGGATTTCTAAAATTAGGTTTAAAAACCCATATTTAGGCTCCAAAAGAAAAATGAAAATGTAGTTGATGAGTGTGTGCCCATTTAGATCCTGCTAACTTAAGCAAGACCTGGAGAAGCTTAGCACCTCTGAAACTCGGGCCATTTCTATTTAGGAGCTTAATTTTAGGTGCCTGATTTTAGAATTTTGGCATAAGAATCTGTCCAAGGAAATCACTAGATTTCTTCAAATAAGCAAAACTGTCTTTCACAGAAAGTTGTACAAGAGGCAGAATGGGAATGGGTATACATTTGGCAAAAAGGCTGAACTGTTTTAATCAAACTGAGAACAGCAAAAACTGGTGGGTCTTCAAAGTGTAATATGGCACTGAATGTACAGTACTGAACTTCCAAGAACTAAACTCTATTAATACAGAGAAAGAAATGTTTTATCCATGTTCAACTCCTTACATAGTAAATCTTGATACTGATATTTGACTTCAGACATTTAACACCAAAACTAAATAAAAAGAAGTATCCTCTCAATACAAGTGTTTTGACCCATCAATACCTAATACACTTAGAGTGAACTGAGGAAAAAAATGTTCACTAGAAATGTTTTCAAGAACTGTAATGCCTATGTACTCTCTGAACTTCTTTACCAACTTTTCCTAGGATATTCATACCATGTATACATGCAATCTATGCACTACATGACAGAACTTGTGCAGGCTTTCCAATCATATGCTTGAATCTAAAGGATTTAAGATAGTAAGAGGGAGGGATGCATACAAACTAATTATTGTGACTTACATGCTATAAAATGGATTTATATTTCAGATACTTTGGAATAACTCAATACAAAGGAAGAACAAAGCACCTCAAGAAAGCCAACCTTTAAAAGCATCAGGAATCTTTTGATCCCTGCTTTCTCCCTCTCAAAATACTGCTTGAGTCAATGTAGCACTCTTGAATTTTGCTAACAGTCTTGAATAATTTTACTAACCCTTTAATAATTTAATTTTGTTCCAATGTACTTCACCTATTATACTATAACAGTCTATTTGGGAATCAAGGAATTGGACAGAATGTTTCAAAGTACATGAGAAATAATTGTATTTTGGTTACAAGCCAATGTTAGCTGCATTGGTTTATCCCAATAACATCTATATTAACTTAACTCTAATTGTAGGTTTTCTGTAGAATGTGACCGTGGATTGAAGGTACCAATTGACTTCACTCTGACACAGGTGTATACCCGGACATGCCACCAGGAGGCTGGAAGGATGAGCTTTGAGAGTTGCATATAAGTTCACAGGGACTCTTCGGAATGACCAGTTATACAAAAAGGAATTATTACATAGAAAGAGATTGCAGTAAAAAAATTATAAATTGTGGGATACATTGTAATTGTGTATTGGAGTGTGCACAAAAAATGAGAGAACATTCCAAACGTGCATGAAGAATTAACGCCTAATTGTGTACAAAACAACCACCACAGAAAGGGGGGACTTGCTAACAAACAAGTTCACTGGTGTCCCACACATGACAGGCTATTAGCACCAAGGAAAAGAGGACAAACTTATTGTGTTCTTTAACTAAGCAAAAGAAGAGCCTGCTACTGTACTAACTTGTAAGATATGTTGCTATAGCGGGGTGGGCAATTATTTCGTCTGGAAGGCCACTTAATGCATTTTAGTGAGCTGTCGGGGGGCTGCAAGGGTAGCCTCTTCCCTTAACAGGCGCCCCATCCCTTGGTCTCTGTGTTGGGACTGGAAGTCCCACCTCTGACCTTTGCCACTGAACATCCCTCCCCTTGCCTTGGAAGTACTCCTTGGGGGGGAAGGGTTGTCATCTTGGAACTGGAGTGGGGAAAATCATTTACTAAAAAAATCAAACCAACTATAACATAATTTTATTTAAAAAAAATATTTTTGTCCCGATTTATGTGCGTCTGTATACTGTATATAGAAATGATTGCATAATAGCTCAAAATACAGTCTTACGCTTGCATAGTGTGTGTGTGGATTGAAGGAGGTGTATGTGGGGGGGGGTTGGGGAGTGATATGTGTGTGGGGTGCGGGTATGGTGGGTGGGGTGTGGGAGGTGTGGAGTATGTGGGTTGTGGGAATGTGTGTGGGTGCTGTGGGGTGGAGCATTCCTGGGAGTCCCCAGTGTGCAAGTCCCCAGAACCTGCAGGTGGTGGCAGCGAGTGGAGCCAGCTCCACCCAGCCCCATAGCGCACAGCTCCCTGCGCTCCTGCCCGAGTCCCTGGCTGCAGTGTGCAGGACCAGCCCCACAACATGCAGTTCCTGTGCTCCCACCTGAGTCTCCAGCCCCACATGTTGGCAGCATGAGGTGCTGGCCTTACAGTGCTCCAGCCTGAGTTTCTGGCTGCACATGGCAACAGGACGCAGGGACAGCCCCACCCGGCCCCATAGTGTGCAGCTCTTGCCCAAGTACTTGGCCACGCGTGCTGACAGTGTGTGGGACCAGCCTGGCCAGCCCCATAGCATACAGCTCCCTGTGCTCCCAGCCCCATTTCCCCCAACAGGAGTCCCTGGCCCCCGGCCTGGTAGGGCCCTTACCTGAATTCCCACTGTTGTAAGGAAGGAGGGCTGGGAAACAGGCACGGGGAGGCCAGGCAACAGCCTCTGCCAGGCAGAAGCTTCTCGTCTCTAGCAAACCCTGCCTTGGGGCTGAGGCCAGTCAGGCCAGGCTGGGGTGGGGCTGGTAGCTTAGCAACTGAAGCTGTACCTCCTGCACAGAGGCGCCAGCTTCCAGAGGGCAGCTGAGGGCCAGGGCCTGTGATCTTTCTTTTAGCTTACGGAGGGGCCCTGCAGGCTGGCTGGAATCACCTGGTGAGCTGGATCCAGCCTGCAGGCCATATGTTGCTCACCCCTGTGCTATAGGAACTAGAATAACAGCAAGCATAACTGTGCTTAGATAGAAAAGTCATAGCTGCCTTACATAGCTTGGATGGGATCTTGAAGCTGCCTGTTATAGTATAGCCAATTGCACATGAATTGTAATGAAGGGCTATGACAGGTTGAAGCTCAGTCATAGCTGCCTCCATTGAAACATACCCAGAAATTATTCTCTAAACACACCATATAACTGATGGGCTAACAGACATTTCTGCGCTCATCAAGTGATTGTTAGGACATCCTGTGTTACTGTCTGCACCCAGAATTAACGCCCAGAGGGCAGAGTGTGAAGTCCCATCAAATCTTGTGATTGTTTCTCCTCATTGTTCAGACATGCTCCTTTGGCTGCAGCTGTATGGAGCTTCAGGAAGAACTTCCCATGTTTTCTTCCTAAAAGGGAGTATCTTTCCTCTTCCCCCTCCTTCAGTAGGTGATCTGATTTTAAGTGAAAGACTCAGGTGCTCTGCAGTTGGAAAGTGCAAAGGATCCAGTCTGAATGAAGGTCAAAAAAACTTGCATGGGAGGGGACAGAGAATGAAGTAGGTCTACTCTTTCTTTCCCCCGCTCAACCTACCTCTTCAAGTCCTCTCCCTCACTTGCAGTTAAAACCAACGCCCTGCATCAGAAAGGGCCTGGGTTGGTGGAGGCATTGCTGTTTTCTTTCATTCCCACTCCCTTCACTAGCGAACCCAGGATTTGGGGTTTGAAAACATACAGAACAGCTCCTAGTCCTACCTTGTTCTGCTCTTCCTCTCCAGGCCTTCTACCCCTACCAGGCTCCCCATTTATCTTTTCTTCCCCACTTTCCTTCACTCTCCCCTCCTTACATACTCACTCACCCACTCACTCCTGTCCTCCTTCCCTCAGCTCAGCACTTGTGTGCCTGCCATGACCTTGTACCCACCTCTGGTGTGGGAGATCTGCCCAGAAACATGATGTCAGGCAAGGCCAAGCCAAGAGCCACTCATGGGCTCACAGCTCCTAGGACTGCTTGCAGCCAAAGTGCCTCTACCCAAACTTCCAGGAAGGGTTGGGGAAGTGGGCTGCAAGGGGCTGCATGGAGCAGGGAGAGAGCAGGTCTCTAGATACACATTCCCATCCAGGCTGCAAGGGATGCAGCTGCCCAGAGCACCACATGACCTCCCCAGGACAAAGCAGAGGAGCTGACACGATCTGTGTGTAGGATGCTCCCTCACATTTGGCTGTGCCTTCACAATCCCAGTTCCTTTTCCCTTCTCTGCCCCCCTCCTCCTGGGCCTCTCCATCCCCAGACTCTCAAGGTGGGGGTGAGAGCAGTACCAACAACCCTGGTTTACCCTCCTCGAGGCTAAACTCAGCTGGTGTCACGAGACTTTTCCCCACCCACAGGCCACTCCCAGCTCTGCACTGGTCACCATCCACTACACGAGCTCCCCACTGCTGCCTTCATGTGCACTTCATTTAGTCTTTGACTTCTGTTCCATGTTTAGGATTTCCTGATTTCACACATAACAAAGGGGCAGGCAGGGTGAGACAGCCCCGTCTTTGCTTTGAATGTCTCAGGTTTGGCTCCAAGCACCCACTCTCCCCAGTCCAATTCATGCTGTTACTTGACAGTGCAGCACACCTAGATTTACCTACTAGTGAAGTCACATTCAGGACCACATGCAACAGGATGGCAAAAGGGTATTTGCTGCTTTTTTTAACATCCATTCTTAGACTGCCAGTGCCACACAGTACTGTCTCTACCCACCCCTTAGAGAAATTTACACCACGAGGTGGGGCAGAGCAAGGTTCCCTGGTAAAAGAACACTTGCAGTAGCATAGGTAGGTGACACCACCTTTTTAAGGCTACGTTAGGGTTTATTTTGGCTTTGAGGAAGCACAGATCACTGCCCTCTGTGACATACATTGATGTAATTCCTCAGAGATGACAAATGGCCCATGTTTAACAGAAATAATTTATCTTCATAAACAGAATGATACAAAGAAGGAAAAAAGCAAAAGGCACCAATGCAGAATACATGGAAAATAGTGCACTCGCTAAATGCCTTAAAGCAGAAGTGTCAAACTCAGCCTAGGCCAGACTCAGACCACTGGGGCTCTCCAGGTTTGTGGCACCAGCAGCAGGTGTGGCAGGGCTGCATTTGAGTGGTAGCATAGGTCCAGGGGCCTGCCAGAGATGCCCACAGTCTCAACTTCTGGTAGCCCACTGGACTAGTGGCAGGCCAGACGATATGGTTTCATGGGCTAAACCTGGCCCACAGCTCACGGATTCGACACCTCTGATCTAGAATAAAGACATAAGACAGAAAAAAACATAGAAAACTATTAAGCAAATGTAATAATTTTGCCATTAAGAACCTATTCTTTCTGATATTTGGTATACCTCAATTTCTGTTCAGAGTCAGATTTTATTTGAAGTGTGCCTCTACTAATGTCTGGTTTATTTTCATTCCATGATTTAGAAAAATGTGACAAAAGGTGTTTTTTGGGGAAAATACATAGCGAAGTATTTAAGTACCAGATAAAAATTTGCTCCCTTCCAGTTTGTCTTGTTGAAAATTATTCTGGAGAGTATTACCATATTTACTCAAATATAAGACAATGTTCCCCCTCCCTAATCAGCATGGAGGAAAAAGCCCTTCGTCTTATATTTGCATACAAGAAAACCTCCTTATTAAATACACTTCCTATCATTAAACTGATGCCAGAAACAGCATGTGGTCAGTAATGGAAACCAACTATGAAGCTGATTAAATGCAGCCAACACTGAGCAATAGTATAAAACATATGGCCCACAGTGGGCAAACATACCAATAAGAACTTTTTTTTTATGTAGCTTTAAAAAATTGGGGCAAGTGTTCCCTCAACAGGGAACCACCAGGCTGGCAGCAGGACACCCATAACCAGCCCTGACACCCTCTCCTGGGTGCCAAAAATGCTAGATCTTAGTCAAAAAAACAAAGGTGCTGATTTTTGTTTTAAGGAATTTTTTTCGTGTACCAAGCCAAATCAATTCCAAAACCATGAGTCATTCAAGAGCCATATGTGGCCCTACTACTGACAAACATCCTCCACCCCCACCTGGGGCTTCAGATGCTTCTAAAGCAAAGATACTGATGGGAACCCACCACAGGTTTAGTGCAGCCCATCAAGATATAGCACCAATTGCACTTGGTCCCCATTCAGCACTGACTGTTTTTCAACTCATGAAAACCACTACCCTGAATACATTTCAACTTCCTCCTTACTGCCACAACTGAGCTATACCCTTCTTTCCCATTCCCATGATTCCTATATTTTTTACCAGCTTTACATGTTGAACAAATATCACCAAACATCTATGAAGATGGGAGGCTCTGTTGCCCCCTCTCAACCTGTTGTGACTGATGTAGCCTCACCCTCCATAAGGTTAAGCCAGCCCAGCAAGCCCACACCGCATCTTTCTATAATTTTTCGGATGATCCCAGGACTCAAGACAAGAACAACTCGTTCCAGTCATGAGTAGGGGGCTAATTAGCACATGGATACTTTGTGGCAGGGATATCTGGAGTACAAACATATATTGGGCTAGGAGTGGGGGTGGGGGTCACCATAGCTTGAAATGCTATTGATTCTGCTGGGGCCTAGCCCAATGAACTATATGATAAATCATGAGCTTTTTGACTTTGGACCAATATCATGCATGCACAGCTGGTAATATATAAGCAGGTACAAAAGTGCTGTTCAAAAGTATGTTTATGGAGTAAGTACCTGTGCTGAAACTTGCAGCAATTTGCAAAAAAAGGTAAAATGTATCAATTCTAGGTGAATCATGTCTATAGGTACCCATAGTAATTTGCCTACATGCAAATTAATATATGTATGTTTATTTCAAGGTCAGTGCTTTTTGGTCCTTTGCATTTCAAATTTGCCCCCCACTTCCACTCAGTAAAGGAACAAAGCCTATGAGCAGGGTCTGACAGCAATGGGGAGTGGGGGGAAAAAGTTATCAGGGGCAAAGAGGTCATCTGACCCCCACTCCAGGCACTCTTTTCCCTAATGTAGCATGGGAAGGGAATAAATTTAAGACAAACATCTGATAATTAGATTCTATACCTGAAAATCTGTAACAAGTTTATACATTTTCCATATATAGAATCTAATTATAGGACAAATACTAGAACAGCAGCACTGGCCACTCCATTCTGTTTAAATAGGAACAATTTTAAACAAACAATTCTTCTCATTATAGTCAATGTCATTTTAGTGCTGAAAACATAACAGACAAGCACTTCCCTTTACAACTGTATATTCCTTTTATTTTTAAGGTAAACCTGCATGATAACCAATGCTGAACTGATAGAATTAGACGATGAAAGACTTCTGTTAGTCACAGCACAGGTTTTTCTTCATCCTTCTCCTAAGGAATTTGTCTCATGCCTGTAATAGAGGACATATGAGAACACAAGTCACTAGATTGCAAAATAGTCTGAATTGACCTTTAGGCTTTGGCATTCAATAGATAACCAACAAATGTATAAAAATTGTTAGTGATATTATTTTTAGCCATCCATGTACTTTTATAGTTGCCAAACAACAATCATTTTATTACTACAAGTCAAGGTAGACTGTAAATGGTATCTTAAGTCTTCACATCATGAAAAAGTACAGGGAAGTTCTCACTTACAGCTTACTTGAAGGATTACAAACTTTTGGATGCAAAGCATTCATTACATGACAATAGGCTTCTTAGGGACAATGCCCAGCCCCCCAGTATCTTCCAAAATATTAAAATGTATACCTGGAATCAACTGAACTGCCATCACTTGATCCTGAAGTTTCAGTCATTTAAAAGACACCACACAATCTAAGTTAAAGGATCTTTTGTCCATCACCAAAAGGAGTCCAGTGACTCAGTTTACTTGCTCTATCCCCATAAAAACAAAAACAAGGACTGTTTGGGATGGAAACGGCTAGCCAACTTTTCCAAAAATATCAGGAATCCTTAAGTGATGCAGTCTGTAGTTCACAATCAATTTCAAGAAGCTGACAATTATAAATGGTATAAAACCATGTAAACACTTAACTTACAGTCCAAGTTTCGTGTTTTCTTTCTAATCTCATCTGATATGACCTTGGTCCTCTTTGTAACAGTACTTTGTAACAGCAGCCCACTCCCCCTCCCACCCCCAATTTTTACTTTTGCAGCCTTCCAGATGCTTTTGGAGTGCTTGCCCAAAAACAGTCCTGACTCAATCAAAGCTTTAAGTCAAGGGGAGTTTTGTACAAATCAGGATCTTTGAATTGGGCCAAAATTCTCTCATGAGCAATCAGCTTAAAATACAGCAAAACTTCTTCATATATAAGCACTGATTTTATTGACTCTTTCAAAGCAACTTTATTTACACAATGAACACAGTACATTCATGTGTTCAATATCTTACAGATCCTCGTAAAAAAAAAAAAAAAAAAAAAAAATCAATAAAACTGAGTAAGTTGAATTTATTTTTACACTTTAAGACAATGAACTATGACTTAAATTACAAAGCTATTCAAGCAGGACTTTACTTTCATGGTCGATGTTACATCAGTTCTCCCATAAACTTTTTGCATTGGAGGAGGAAAACTACAGGTAGGCAAACAGTTGATATTCCTGCAAAACAAGCGTTCTGTAAGATCAGACCCTGGGTTAAGCAGTCAGTATTTTCCACATATGGATGTTATTTATGATTTACTCTTGGATGGAGATCAAATATACAGTCAAATTTTCTATATCAACAGTTATGGATACCTGATTTTTAACTTGAATTCATTTAGAAATGGACCTGCTTGGTCAAACAGTTTCAAAGTACTGGGGGAAGCTGGGGGTGACACTGGTGGGGAGAAGCAGATATTCAGTTCTGTATTCCACTTTAGGCCAATCTTCAAATAGTCTCCCTTAGCTGACTGCTAAAAAAGAATCTTTTCCCTGTGAATGAGGACAACAAACAGGCTCAGATTCTTCCCATCTTTCAATGTAAGCCTCTACTCTTTCACTCACCAGCAGTAGAGGTTTGTTTGAATAAACAGATTTTTTTTAATACAAGCATTCTAGAAAACACTTCCATAGCAAGTCAATACCACAGCATATTTCAAAATTAAAACTGCACCCCTCCTGTGATCTGTCTGGCAACCTCCTCATCAGTTGTCTCCTCTTTCTCACGATCTTTGTTCCAATCTTTCAGGCCTTCTGGAAGTGAAGTATCTTCATCTAAGCTGCCCGTGCCTTCAACAAATTCTTCATATGTAGATTTTTCTGCAAATGGTCTTGGGCCAAGTAATTCAACCATATCACTTTTATCCAGCACCTCCTTCTCCAGTAGCTGGAGAGCAACCTAAGGCAACAGAGAAGTATGTTACACATATTCAATGTTTTACTTGAAAGAATTTACAGAGTAGGTTGTGTTTAGGTTTTCTGTCAATTAGTTTTGGAACAAAAATTGCAACCTGAAATAGAGTGTGCTTCATACAGCATGATTCTATAGCATGATGGAAGCAGAGATTTGTATTTTAAAATCTTACTGGTACCAAGTGCACTGCCTTGTTTATCAGAAATTGCTGTTTCAAAGCAACGCTGTGAAGGGCTGTGGAGAATGTTATGTTAAGCCAAAAACAGACATTACATAATATTCAAAACTGATCCTGTATCTTTACACACTGGACCATAAGTTTTAGTAGGTCAGAGTTAAGAACCTGTTAAGAATATGCTAGAATTAAGTTAAGAAGAATAAGAATTAAGTTAAGAATATACTATAAATTACAAAAAATAATTATTGGTGAAGCTCTGCTCTGCAGAATACAGTGCGTACAGTATCAAGAAAGCAGGGATACAAGATTGTAGGCTTAAGATTTTAAATTTCCTAGATGAGCAGAATGAACATACATTGTGGCACCAAGTACATGCAAACCTGAGCTCTGACATTATTTGAAAGGACAGACAAGGGGATATGTTGCTTTGGTATATGTATTTAAGAAAATATTTCATCAGAAAAAATGAAGACAAAGTGGGAGAAGATTACATGCTAAAAGGAAAACAAGTATGACTCACTCCTGTATTCTTGAGCAGAGAGGTTATTAGTGGTGTTAAGCTGAAGTCAGTCAGAAGACAGGGTAAAAATGCACCTTTATAGACTAAGTTTATATAAAGTGCATTATCTACTCTACCTTCTCATTCTTGTGTTCTTACTTTTCATTACCGTTAGAAATGAAGCTTCTCCAAACTTAAGTTTTGATATTCCTCTGAGATATTATGGCAATATCTTTTTATAGGGTAATAGCCATCTATTTTACCATTACTGATTCCCAAACAAGCTCCTGTATTTTTACAATGAAATCTGTTAGGTAATGCATACCCAGGAAAAACATCCAGCCTTTATATTACGTTTTCCTGGTCTGGAAGTAAAACATACACAGGAAGGAGCCAGAATCAAAGTGGAATGGTGCTAGATAATGTATTGTTTGAAGTTCAGCATTTCAGGGAGCATAAGAGGTGATATAGGTTTGTCTTTTCTATGACTAAATTAAAGGCTTCATTTCCAAAACCCTGATATTTAATTATTTTAAAAAGCTATGTAGTTTTCTCAGAGTATATATTTCCTCCTGAAATAAGATATCTTATTTTGATGAATTTATATTTAAAAGTTGTTTTAGATGCAGAAAATCTACTTTTTATTACAAATTGTGGCTTTGCTAATAACAAATTCTGCCTTTCGCTGGAAGAAAGGATTGCTTTGTTAGCAAGCTATGTTGAACTCTACACGTACTGCAATATGAAATGGGCATAATGTATTTGTTACCAGAATGCCATAATCTTTGTAACTACTGGCCAGATACTGAAAAGTTTAAGATGGCTCGAGAATGTATTGGTCTAAAGAACTCAACATGTTTACACCCATGGGCTTTGTAAATATGATCAATTTCTACTGGGAGAATCCCTGTTTTTCTGGTAGAAACCAAAAAGCTTTCCCCAGCCCAGCTCCCACCCCTTCCAGTATTCCCTAAAACAGTATCCAGTAATCCAGTGCTCAGGTGGGTGGCAGGGACAGTGATTTAAAAAGCCAGAGAAGCTGGGATCTGGGCTTGGGGAAAGCATCCTTATGCCTGCTTTCCAACCCCTCCATCTTCCTCTTGCCAGGTGCACTATATCCAGCTGACCAGGAGCAGAGTGGGAGGAGGCAGATTGTTGTGCCACGAGACTCAGGAGCCTTGCCACTATTGCAAAATGCCCCTGCCTTGTTCTGGACTGCTTTGCGTCAGTCTGGCACAGTCAGGGAAGGCAAGCTGCCATGCCTCTGCAGTAAGACTCCCAGTATCCTGCTGCAGAGCCTGCATGCTCTCCCTTCTCCCTGGACTCCTCTGGGTTGGCCTGGAGGAATGCAAGGAGCAAGATTATTCCCAAGGAGGAGAGAATTGGGAGGGTTCCCACCATAGCAGGATGACTCCCTCCCACCAATCAAGTGACTGGCAGGATGAGGGATGCATTTTCCCAGGGCTGCAGCCCTCCTGGGGCTGTGTAGGAGCTGCTGCTTTTCAGTGGCTGCCAACTGCTGCTTCAGAGCCTGCCTCCTTCCAAAACAGACATGGGGGTAGGCTGCCAATTAATGGGCTCCCCTAAGAGTGGAAGCTGCCCAGGGAGCAGCCCTCTAGTGTCTGCTGGCTAGACAGCTTGCCTGTGAAGCTCTCCAGTCATGGGGCTGGAGGAATATCTGTGCAGTCCAGCTCCAAGCTATAATTTCTGGTAGAAATAAATGTCTGTACATGCCTCTAGAGAATATACTTTCCTATTTTGCTTTTAATTCCCAAGATAATAGAAAAATAGGGCTGGAAGGGACTTCAGGAGGCCATCTAGTCCAATTCCCTACTTATGGCAGGATCATCTTATCTAAGCCACTCTATAAAAAGTATTTGTCTAACCTACACTTTAAATGTACAAAACAACCTCCCTCGCAAAACTACGAGGCACAATGCTTAAAAACACCAATAACACCCTTACTTGCCAGACAAAGAAGTGGGACACAGGCACTGTCAACATCCTGCTGCTCTCCAAGGGGGGGCAGAAGCTTGTTAAAATGCAGTTGAGCCATCCAAGGAAGAGGACCGTGTCAGTTTGCAAGCCAGTGGGCGCTGTCTGGGGTGCTCTGCTCGGTGTACCCTGGGGGAGCACTGGTTTTGAACCTATGACCTGCACGAGCACACCATTTTCTCTTTTGTTGTCCCCCATAATTTATTGGTGCTTTTAAGGCGCTGGTCGCCTTACCCAGTGGCAGCCTCCTTGTGGTTTTAGGCTTTTAACTTTTTTAAGCTTTTAGCCTTTTTTAAACTGCATGCAGAACATAAAGTGCTGGACGCCAATGCAATAACCCACTCCTGAACTTTTAGTTATGTCACCATAGCGCTGGTCACCCACCGCCAGAACAGCATTGTGCAACAGCGATGACGGCCAGGCTGGACCTGCTCCTGCTGCTGGGGTGCAACACTGAGCCATCTCTGGGCTCCCACGAGGGATCCAGAGGACATAGAGAACTTGGCTGCCAACCACTGGTGACCCCCAGATCCAGCAGCACATCCGTGTCAACAGAGGACATCAAATAGTCCCCCGCTTGCAGAGGAAGGTAAACTGAAATTGGTATTGGGCAACACAAAGCTTACCTTCTCCACATCTGCTTTCTTCTCATTCAAAAGATTTACTGTCCTGTCATAAGCAGCGTTAATAAGTGACCGCACTTCTTCATCAATCAATTGTGCAGTTGCCTCACTGTAAGGCTTTTCCAATACCGGCTCTCCTTGATGTGGGAGATCAAACGAAATCTGCCCTACCTTTTCATTCATGCCAAACTGAACAATCTGAAAATTAAACAGATTAAGTATTGAAATATTCAGATTTTGGATTAAGTGGTAGTGTTGATGATTGGAGCATGTGAAAAAAAAGCAGATTTCTCATTTGGACTAATTTATAATTAACAAATGTTTCTTTTGACAAAGAATAACTATTTACTTCCTTTTAAAGGGACATTCTAAAAGATGGACAAGTTTGAATAGAAGATTAATTTTTAGTTTTTTTATTTAAAGTTTCAAAACAGCCTAAGCAAACAGTGCAATTTCAAAAAGGTGGCATTGTTCATGATGCTTTGCTGTTTAACAGATGTTTCATTGTAATTTTGTTCTTTTTAATTTTTCCATTAAACTTCACGGAAGCAATTACAATACTCTTTCAGAGGCACATTTATCTAATCAAGTTATACTAAGAGAAGCAAAAACCATCACCACTCTCAAAATAGATCCTAGAGTAGTAACCCATAACCCTAAATGGTGATAAGCTAAAGCAGGGGTTTTCAACCAGGGGCACTTGGGATGGCCTCAGGGGCACTTGGCAGTGGGTGTTGTTGCCACTGCTGTTACTTCTGCTGCTGCTGTGCCGCTGGCACACTTGCCAATTGGCTGCAGAAGATCCCCACCCCCCGCCAACTGGCCACTGGGGACGCCCCCCTGCGCTCGCTGACTGGTTGCTTGGCAGGCCTCATGCCCTCAGAAGGAGCTACCATCCCTGCTGTTTTCACCCAAATCTGCCAAAAAATGACAAAGTTATAGGTATTTCAGTGATTCCCCATTATAAATCCATGGCCAAATCTCCCCGAATCAGCACCGAATCTTCTGAAGCAGATCCAGCCAAATCAATTTGGGACAGTGATCCAAATCAAATCAATATCCTCTGAACTGGCTGAATCCAAATCAAATACTTCCCTATTCGCACAGGCCTAACAGGCATAAATAGGGTGACCATATGTCCTGGTTTGGCCAGGGCACTTACAGATTCTGTAGTCTGGTACTGGCTGGTTGGTTGGTCAAAAGTCCCAGACTGGAGTCCAGCAGGCAGTCAGCTGGGCAGGCACTGCTGCTGCTGTGTGGGAGTACGGACATACCATGTGTGGGCGGTGTGGTGCCTGATCCAGTCCACCTGCCTTGCTCCTGGCTGAGCAGCAGCAGTGCTTGCCCAGTGCACCATGCTGCTCCACCTGCCTGCCAGACTCTGACCAACCAGCTGGGACTGGGCTACAGAATCTGGCAGTGTCCTAGCCAAACCAGGCTATATGGTCACCCTAGGCATAAAGGAACTCGCTATTTATGCATTTTCCTTCTAAAACAGGTTTCAGATGTTACATACATTTGTTTTTTTAACTCAAAAATCTTCCACAGGAAAGAATTTTTAGTTTACTAACTTGGGGATATGTACACCCACGTAAGTGACAGATTTTTGATGTTACTCATCACCTGAGCACTGGTCATCTTTTCATTATTTTACAGTACCTGATGCATTAAATGCATGGTTCCTAGTCTTATACTAGATAAAGGCCATGTACGTAGTTGAGCAGCTTGAACTCTATGCTGTACAACTGTAGAAACATTTGGATCATCTTGTCAACTATAGCCATTTTGAAAGTGCAAGATTTCTGCAAAGATTTAAGCATAGGTATCTCTCCCATACATTCCTGTTCCACAGGAACTTAAGTATACTTATTTACAGGAGTAACTTATAAAAACAAAATAAAGTCTTAAAGTAAGGTGGCTTTGTTATTAAGGCACACATACAATACAATGACCACAGCAGTTATGAACTACTGCTACGGGCAAAGACAAAACACAGATGCATAACTCTATATACCCCATACACAGTGTGGTTTGAAAATGTAAGGTCCAAGAATGAGGTCCAAATCATGCAATTCAAAACCTGATGAGCCAAGAAAAAATGTGGCTTCTTTAAGGCAATCATGTATATGACTAAGGGAAGATTGTAAGAAAGTTTTCACATGAAGCACTAACCTGAGCATACGCACTCTGAGTCACCTTCCTCAAGTCATCTTGGGCTCCTGTTGTAATTTTTCCGAAGAAGATTTGTTCGGATACACGTCCTCCCAAGGTCATGCACATTCTGTCAAGTAGCTGCTCTTTGGTGTAAAGGTACTGCTCTTTTGGTAAGTATTGAGCGTAACCTAATCCTTTGCCACGTGGAATAATAGATACCTTGGTTTAAGGAGGGAGTGGGGAAAACAGAGCAAACCAAAAAAAAAAAAAAAAAAAAAAAAAAAAAAAAAAAAATCACACTCCAAATTACTGCAATGTTATAATCTCTGAAAAGATAGGGTATGAAAAGAATGTCATGGTCCTATAAGGAAAAAAACCCAAATACGCATACCATATACCATTTCTATGGCTTGTAGTCTGTTGCTGAAAACCCCGGGCTTATTTTTGGAGAGGGGAAGAGTGACAGTTGAGAACTGTTAGTGAAATGTTGGATAGTTTTACCCAAGCACTGAGTGAATCAGCTATTAGATAAAAGTTCCAAAAAGCCCTACTGAAGTATGTGAGCTGTACAGATGCTGGGGAGCAAGGTCAAACTGACATGACTCCTCTTCAGGTAAAGTGCTGTTTTCAACCCAAATGGCAATCCATCTTTCCTGCAGATGTCAGTGCATATATGCTGAAATGCTTTTTCTCAAGCATTTTCTATTACCATGGATTATGGCCTATGGTCTATTCAGAACAGTAGCAGTCATTTAAAATCATATATGTAGGCTGGGCTATTTTAAATGTGCTCTACATTTGAGAAAAGAATTAAATTTGCAGGACAGGTATACAAAAGCAAAAAGGTTATGAATTAAAGCTGACTGAAAGCCAACCAACAAGGATGAGCACTGTCAATAACTGCAATATAGCATTCCCACTAATAAATAAAAGATTTGGGACTCGTTAAAGTATTTCAGCTGGTCTGAGAAGCTCTCATTACCAGCTGCCATACAGATATAATTTAGTGAACCTAAATTAGAATACACGATATATTGAGATCAATAGTTCTCTGCCTCTTTCACAGTGGAACCTTCCCTCACTTGGGTGACTGAAGCCTAGCTTACACACCTCACTTATATCATGGAAAGACTGGGTAGCTGTATCTCAAGAGTATCTGTTTTCAACTCCCGGTCTTCAGCCCTCCTTAACTTTAAAGAAAAACAATCTTTAACATTTGATTGGGTATTCAATCTGAACTCCATTTAGCCTCTGGCAATATTAGGAGAGGCCAATTATTATACTGGTTCTGTCTTCAAAAGAAGACGACCAAGACTCACCAACTCATTTCCATATAAGCTAAAAACAGTTGTTCAGAAGCTTGCATCTTATGGACAGTAATGACCTGAACTAAAGATGATGACTGCAACCCCCACCCCCCCGCTGTCAAATCTTGAACCCAATGTGGCAGGTTGGAGCCAGGCCACAACCCTCCCCACACATGACCAGATCAGGGCTGGGCCAAGCCCCCTTTCCCTGCATGGTTGGGGCCAGGCTGCCCCCCCACTTCAACCTTTGGGGACTGAGCCTGGTTCAGGTGGCCATGCCCCCTTCCCTCTACCTGACCAGGTTGGGGCAGGGCCACACTTTCTTTTTCCCTCCCCTTGCGGGGCTGGATCAGGGTTAGGCCATGTCCCCTTCCCAATGCCCGGCTGGTGTGGGGTTGAGCCAAGTCTCCTTTTCCCACATGGCTGGATCTGGGCTGGGTTACCCCCACCATCCTCCTCCATCTGGTCACATAGGGCCCTACCATGCACTCCCCAGGTGCTGAACAGAGTCCACTAGATAGATCCAGCCCATGGAGGGACTTGGCACTACCCATCCAGCACCATGCACAAAGGTTGAGCACTACTGGTTTAGCTTGCTTTACCTTTAAGAGCGGGTCAGCATGTTCCAGAAACCATCCTGCAACTGCATGCCCTGCTTCATGATATGCTACTGTCTTTTTCTCCTCTGGTTGAAGTACCTGAGTTTTCTTTTCCAAACCTTTACAAAACAAGTATTAGTTTACCAAAAGTTTCAAACAGTTCCCTCCCAACAAAATCCCTTTAGTATACTTCTGTTTCCTATTACTATATCTTATATAAGTTACTTTAGTCCTAGGTATGACCCTAAACTGCATCCAACTGGAGGGCCTGGTGGCAATGTGGTAGGGCTACTTGTGGCAGGGTAGCTCCTACAAAATACCACAATGTAGCAACCTCCAGAGTAAGGTGAGTATACAGTGCCTCAAAACCATAGGCCCCACTTTATCCTTGGTTGGATAAAGGCTAAGAGACATCACCCTGACAGAAATATGATCTCACTGAAGTATTAGGCAGTCAGCAGCCATTTTTATCTGTCGCTCTCTGGTAGAAGCTACAACCATCAAGGCACTGAAAGTCTGGAACCGGTTTGGTCTGTGAATCCTGTCTCAGCGGTCTAAAGGGAGGATGGTAGGTCTTGGGCAGCCTCTACTCCTCCATACGCTTGCCTAGATGTAGACATCAAAGATCTTGGTGCAACGGTTATAGACCTCTTACTGTACACCATGATCCAGAGGATTGATGGTTGCCTGTATATGTTGCTTGGCATTGACACACATTATATAGAAATATTCATAAGTTATAGACGGAAAAAGGGAAAGAACATAAAATAAATCTAATAATATTTTGCATTATGCTCTGTATTTATGTCATTAATATGATACTGTTATCTTAACATGATACAGTTTCAGTGTATTCTGATGCTCTTTATCAATGCTGTTATTTTAAATAGCCTGTTTTGTATAGCAGGTCTTTTAAATTTTACCAAATCCCAAAACAGGTATTAAAAATTCTTCTTGGCTCTCATCTTGAACAAATGAGGGAAAAGCATCAAATGAAATTTGCAATGGAAGGAAGAATTACTACAGCAGTGGTAACCTAATTCTTTTAAAATCTTATGCTATATTATTAACAAGAAAGGGTATAGTTAAAACTGACTTAAAAAAAAACCAAGCTACCAGATCCAAACTACAGCATTTAAAGAGAATCCTCCTGCCCCGTTTTCTTTTCAGATGATTCACTCTACCCTCTCACCTCCAATTACTCGTTCAATTGCTTGCTCAAAGTGCTTTTGGTTTATGGCATCTGAAAGGTGTCTTGCAGCAATTAAAGCAGCTTCGTTACAAACGTTAGCAATGTCGGCACCTAAAAACCAAGGCAGAGTAAATCATTTTCAACTACTGCTCTCTCAGTTTTTTTGGAGAACATAATCTAGTGTTAGCTAAATACTAAGCATCCCAATAAACTAAATCTCTTCAGAAATTGAGAGCAAGGTTGCAACTGCTACAAAAAGTTTGTTTGCAATGCTGACTCATAACTATATTATGCGAACTGATCTAGATTTTTAAATCAGTTATCAAAGAAGTTGTTGCCAAAAGAACTAATTTGTTAAGTCCCATCCCTCGTAAGTACTGTCTGTTGTAGGCCTTGTACAAAATGAGTAATAACAGCCTAAACATCTCCCATATGGGCCCAATATGGGCTAATGCTTGTTCTAGAAGGATATCATCTAGGAATATAATGACAGCTTGGTCTTCATGCCATTTGATAACTGTTCTCTAAAGAGACTTAAAATAATGGTAACATTTAATGTGAACCACAGTTTTTTTTTAGCAGTGAAGACCAGAGATAGGTATAGGCAAAAAGAGTTCTATTTAGACCCAACAGCTGACCAAAAGTTGTTGTTATCTGGTAGCATAAACCTAGGTTTGATTAGGACATGACATCTACTGATGAAACCCTACATATACATTGCGAGGAAAGTATGTCCAACCCAGGGGGGGTTGGAGCAAGATTTGAATATAACAAAACTACTGAAAGAGATAGAATATACATGTATATAGGAAAAAAAATACATGCATTGAATTCTCTCTGCAATAAATGTTCAGAGTGGCAGAAGGGCAGAATGAATGTTAGTAAACCAGAGAAGTGGAAGGAATGAAAAACTTCTACTTCTGCAATGACTGGTATCACTTGTTTAATACATGCAAAGAAAACATGGCTTTGCAAATTAATTCACTTACCTGAAAACCCTGGAGTTAGTGATGCAAGTTTCCTTGCTAGATTATCTTTATTTAATGTACTATCTACTTTCAGAGGCCTGAGGTGAACTTTGAAAATAGATGCTCTTCCTTTTATATCTGGGGGTCCTTTAAAAGGGGGTTGAAAAGAAAACAAAAGATTATCTTCTGAATATAAAGCCTTTCCTTTTTATATACAAGACTTGTTGCTGCAAAAATTCAGGTATGGAAATAGCTCTAATAATTTTAATGGGACTATTCAAGGGCCTAATATTAATAGTACATTCTATACAGACTACAGTAGAGCTAAGAACTTACCAAGATAGATCTGCCTATCAAAGCGCCCTGGCCTCATCAGTGCAGGATCTAGTATATCTGGTCTGTTTGTGCCTGCCAAAATTACTACATTTGTGGTAGTGTTAAACCCTGCCAAAACAGAACACGAAGTGTTTAAGTATTTGAATTCACACAATTACCGTTTATTTATGCAATAAAAGCTCAACAGATGCAGCAGGAAGTAGGCTGCACCTTAATAAGCACCTGAACTATTGCACCTTAATAAGCCAAATATTTAATACAATGAGCAACAATACTTTACATCACTGGTGCTCAACGTTTTGCACCTCCCCGGACAAATAAAGACGGTTGGGGCTGGTCCGCAGGTCAAATCAAGGTAATTGTTCCAGGATTGGGCCCTGGGGCCTAGTACCACTCCTTCCCTTGCCTCCATTGCTAGGATTTATCCTAGGAGGTCCAGCACTGCCCTTTTCCACCCCAGCAAGGCAGGCCAAGATTAGGTCCTGGGATCTGGTGTCACCCCTGCCCAGCCCCGCACTGGGCCATAAAACTGCCCCTGCCTGCCCTACCCCATTGGGATTGCACCCTGGGGCATGGTGCTGCCCCTGCCCAGCCCTCTGCACTAAGATTGGGCTCCAGATCCAGGACACAAGGCTCTCCAGATGACATAGTGCAGTGGGTGGCATTTGGCCTGTGGGCTGAGGACCCCTCCTTCACATTAAGATCAAAGACAATGATACTGTGATGTTGAAATATTTGGCAAAATATTTCCGTATTTTCACAATTAGACACACCCTTTCAGCTCTGCTTTGGGCAAGTTTCTGAATTAAAGTACTCGTTTAACCAAAGCAACTGACAGCAAACAGAACACTTATGAAATTGTGAATCTCACAACACTAGCTGAAGCCCGCTAAAGGTGCAGACTAGTGTTGTGCAACATCTTTACCCACATCTGCCATGGCGAACTAAGGCATCAAATACTGTCAGCACTTATAATTCCTGAATACACTCAAAGACCTCAAACTCTGCCAAACTGAGTAGTCTTTCTTAAATTTAAATGGGGAAATGGGGAAAGAACATATGAGAAGAGCAAGAGCACTCATTTGGGTATTTTTTCCTCCCCTCCCCCCATGCCCAGAGTGATACTAAGTGGGGGGAAAAATTGTTGGACTCAAACATCTATGTCAATCTATCACAAAAGAATCAACAGATGCCTGAGAGGTTATTATTATACATTGTTATTAGAGGATGAACTCTTACCATCCATTTCTACTAGAAGCTGGTTGAGTGTGTTCTCTTGTTCACTTTGCCCTCCAAAGTTGCTCCGTGCTCTCTTCCGTCCTACTGCATCTATTTCATCAATGAAGAGGATGCAAGGGGCATTTTTACGAGCAAGAGAAAATAAATCTCGGACCTTAACAAGACAGCAAAATACATGAGTTATTTTTAATCATCTTAAGGTACACAAAGCATATGTGAGCAAGATCAATACCATAATCACACTACTGCCTGTCACACTGCCAGCTATTCTCACTACTGAATGTTCAAGAGTCTCCTGCCCAACTCAGAAAGCACTGGAAGACTGCTGTAGTGGTGTAGCTCACTCAAGGTCAGTCACGTGAGACCTGAAGTTTTATAAATTTGTCCTCCTTGGCAATACTTGTGTACATTCATTGCCTTTCATTTGTTTATATAAGTGTTCCTGAATGAACCTCAGAATACTAAAAAAAAGTTACTCACAATGGGTGCATCTACATGTGTACTTTACTGAAGAGTTGACTAAATAGCTCTGCGGTAAAGCATCACAGTCTGCACATGCACCAGTGTTAGGATGCAGTAAATTTATTCACTCTACCACAGGATAGTACTGTTAGGGACACAGTACTATCTTATGGTGGAGTAATTTACTCTCCAAAATGCACATGTAGACAAGGTCTGGCTGGGGTATGAGGGTGCTAAAGTGTGGAGGGTACCTACCAGCTAGCCACGCACTGTAGCACCCTCGTGTCCCAGCCAGCCCTGATGCTGCCTGATGCCACCACCTGGAGCCTAGGACTGAGCCCCGGGACCCCTGGCAGCCCAGGGCTTCTCTGCCTCAGCTCAAAGTGCTGCAGTCCCAGGCACGTGTGTAAACACTGCACCCAGAAGCAGTTTTCTCCAGTGTAAACTATGCCAGAGTTTAGCACACTGTTTTAATGGCAAGTGTAGATGCACCCAACTATACCAACCAACTGCAGACTGCTAAAAAATCCAAAATGCAGTAACAGCAGAAAAACAGCTAACTTCCCTTTCCATTAAATCAATGGATAATATTCTAAACAAGAACAGGTATGTTGAGAAAGGTACAGTTCTGCTGTGAAGAGTGAACATCCTTTAAATTGGAATTTTCTTATATTAAGCAGCATAATGAACAGAATGAAACAAATACATGGGTGTGCTGTAGTGCAGTATTTCTGGAAAGCACACAAGTTAAATAGTAAAACTGTGTGTGGAGGAGGTTAGTGTAAAAGTTTTGACAGTTTTATTACAGAAAGGAGCTGATTTTTTATTACAAAAACGAGCACCAATATCGTGTATGCAGGTCTGTATTTAAAACGGTTTGAATTTATGAACAAGGCACTTGAACAGATGGCAGAATGCAGTTATTCTGTTCACTCACCAGATCAGGTTGTTCCATTAGAAATAATATACAGTAAAAGCTTTGTTATCCAGCACCCATGGGAAAAGGGGGGGGGGGGGGGCGGTGCTGGATAACAAAATATGCCGGTTAATTAACTAAGCAGACCAAACAGGCGTCATTGCCTGTTTGGGCCACTACTTCTCCTGCTGCTTCCAGGGCATTGCTGCCTCTCCTGCAGCATCACCAACCTTCCCGCAGCATCACCAACCCTCCCGCAGGCCTGAGGGACAGGGAGGCAGGCCCCACACAGCCTCCTATGCCCAAGGCATAGGGGGTCGGCAGCGCAGGCTGCTTTGCCCTGGGCCGTGCAGGCTCGGAGAAACTGGACATGCCACGGTGGGCACTTGTGGTTTCATTTTACCTTACAAGCCAGCATGCCAGTTAATAAAACATGCTGGCTTGTAAGGTGCCAGTTAATGGAGCTTTTACTATAGCAAGAAAACAGGCAAATTAACTGAAAAAGAAACAAAGAACAGGAAATGAATTCACGGGAATAATTTGGCAAGGTCTATGAAAAGCAGCATAAGAACACAGATCAGCTTCAAAGCTTTATTAGTTAAGCTGCTAAAGCTGCAATTAGAAGCATATCCCAAAAAGTCAAAAGGAATGTGGAACAGAAATAAATGCAACTCAAGTGCCAGTGTTTTCTTTATGTACAGTTTATATTAAGAGAACATTAAAGTTGCAAAGTCAAGCACCCAAAAGCTCTGAAATGTCAGAAGCAAGGCTTCTCAGATGGCCTTAGTTCAGCCTTCTTGGACGGTATTGTCACAGTCTTTGGGTACAGACAGTATACATGGAGCAGTTTCAAAAGGGAAGGGGGAGCTGCTGCTGCTTTAGACTATGCAGCAGGTGTCAAGTGCAACAGTTTATAGCTGCAGGCTCTTGCACATATAAATGAAGTAATTGGTCCAATTTTAACCCTGCTTCATTCAGGTACAGTAATTCCTGCTCCCTCCCTGCAAAAAATAAGATTGTGTATACAAGTCAAAGCTATCAGTTTAAGTAAGTTCATAACATGCTTCATGATACTCTAATGACTACTCATCCATAGCACCCAAAAATCAGGTTAGCGCAAGCAGCAATTTTATCAGTAACTCGGGTTGCAAATCTATGTTAGCTTGCAACTGTGGCAAAGCAGGGCTCCCAGACTAGCCACAGTGCTAGTTTCCCCACCTGCCTCTGGGCATGCTGCCCACCTGTCTTGCCTGCCATGTCTAGATGGAACAAAATGGAGATGTTAATTATGAGGGAGGCTGCCCATTATATACCCCAATATTGGGGTGGCTATCCGCAGTTCCGTTCCACCCCTACACCACGGCCCAAGCCTCGAAGATGGCACCTCAGGCAGTCTACTCAATTGTCTCCTTCATCCATTAGCTATCCCTTCCATGGGACCTTCGGCTTCCCTATAAACTCTGGCCCTGTCTCAGGTCAGTCGGGACCCCAAGCTTCTTCGCTCTATATGGGCGTCCCACGCGGAGGGCCCCTGGCCTTTTTAAGCCTTCCAGTCCTGGCCCCAGCATTGCCCAGTCAAGTCCCTCGGTTGGGTCTACGCCTCCTGCCTGTGCTCAGGGATCAGGGTCCCCCCATTCCCAGCTCAGATGCTTCATGAAGTGTGCCTGGCCCCATGGGGTCACTTACCTCAGCAGGCTCAGGTGCTTCCTGAAGCTTACCTGGCCTTCCCTGGATCAGATGGTTCAAATAGCACACCCAAAAGTTACAGCTGGGGTTAAGGAACCTCTACTTGCCTTTCACCAGTGTGGCAACTGGCCTGGCATTTCCTGGAGGCTCCTGCACCACTGGGAGCCCCACCAGGCCACCCACTCCCAACAGGGTGCAGTTTTAGGTCATGTCTAGGAGCCTCCAAACCAACCCCTACAGCTCCTGCCCTTACCTCCAGGATGTTGCATGCAGCCTTGCAGCCAGGCGATGTTACTGCCTGGCCTGCCAGCAGCAAACTGCTCTGTTTATATAGGCAGCCAGGGATCTAAAATGGCCACCACAATCAAGCACCTGCTGGCTACTTGGCTCAGCCCTTAAAGTGGCAGACACCTACAGTGCCCTGCCACAGTGACTATAGCCTGTTACATTACAGTTTTGTCTGAAAGCTGTACCAAAACAGCTCAAGCACTAAGATCAGAAAGATAACCTTTACATTTAATAATATTCCATGATTGTGTCAGGGGGAGGGGGGAATTAGAAACATTTGTGTTTGCTTTTTGATTTATGGTAACAAAAAAAACAACACCTAAGACCCTTTGATTAAGTCTTGTTCAAATTTCAGCTAGAAACCTTTTTTTTTTTTTTAAACTCAGACAACTGTAAGGCCAGACACTTAAAAAAAAGCAAGAGTTTCAAAGAAATGCTAACTAAATTTAAAAGTGGGGAGAAAGACATATTGCCAAGAATCCAGTTAATTGAGCAACTAAGTATTTTATTCATAGATTTGTAGATTCTAGGGTTGGAAGGGACCTCAGTGGGCCCTCTAGTCCGACCCCTTGATCCTGTCAGGCAACAAAAGGGTCACCAAACCTGGAATCACATGATCCCAGCCACATGCCTGTCCAGTCTCCTCTTGAAGACCCCCATTCCAGATCCTGGCAACCCTGACTGTGAAGAACTTTTTTCTAATGTCCAGTCTAAACCTACTCTCCAATAGCTTATGGCCATTGTTCTTTGTTGTTCCAGGGGGTGCCCTGGTAAACAGATCATCGCCTACTTTGTGTTGCTCTCCCCTTATTAATTTGTACACTGCCACAAGGTCCCCTCCTAACCTTCTCTTGGAGAGGCTGAAAAGGTTAAGGACCCTTAGCCTTTCCTTATAGGGCTTTCCCAGCAGGCCTCCAATCAGATGAGTAGCTCTTCTTTGGACCCTCTCCAGGTTGTCTGCATCCCGCTTGAACTGACGTGTCCAGTACTGGACACAGTACTCCAGCTGCAGCCTGACCAGTGCCGTGTAGAGAGGAAGAATCACCTCCCTGGACCTGTTTGTGAAGCACTTACGGATGCATGATAAGGTGCGACTGGCTCTGCCAACTACTTCATCACATTGATGACTCATGTTCATCCTGGAGTCAGAAATCTTGGAGTCACTGTTTTCTCCCTCGGTGGTGCTGAGATGGTCAGAAAGAGATCTTGCAGTCACTGTTGACTCTAGGATGAACATGAGTTGTCAATGTGATGAAGTAGTCAGCAGAGCCAATCGCCCCTCATCGTGCATCCGTAAGTGCTTCACAAACAGGTCCAGGGAGGTGATTCTCCCTCTCTATGTGGCACTGGTCAGGCTGCAGCTGGAGTACTGTGTCCAGTTCTGGATAACTACATATGCACTTCACTGTAGGGCTTGAGAGGAAGTTTTAGTACAAACTTCACAAAGCAGAGTAGAGTGATAAAGTATCACAGGCATTGATGACTTACACTTACAGAATAAATTACAGATTTTTTTAACATACATTATAATCGACTTCATGGTGAACCTTTTAAGTACACCTGGTGCTACTACCAAAATACACTGAATAGATAACTGTAACTTAAGATATATCAGGTTTTTAGCCTACTAACTTTGAGAGCATCCTTTTAACAACTGACAGTGAAATAATATAACAGTGCCAAAGACTTACTCGAGCTGGACCCACACCAACAAACATCTCTAAAAACTCAGAGCCATTAACTGTAATGAAAGGGACATCAGCTTCTCCAGCTGTAGCTTTAGCTAACAGTGTTTTCCCAGTGCCTGGAGGACCTGTCAGAATGGCTCCCTGGGGGAATAAAAAGCACAGTTAACTTCTGTCACAGGAAGAAACATCATATATACATAAATCTTACCCAAATATGTTCTACAGTATATTTTAGGATAATCAGTGATGGGAAGATTTAGAATGGAAACCAAAAGTGATTTTAGGAGGCTAAGATCTCAATTTCAATCTCATTTAAACCTGAATGCTGTATTAAAACTCAGGTAACTTGTTGCCATTTAACAGGTTTTGAAGATTTAGCTCAAAAAATTTTGATCCAGAACATTAAAACTATGTTCTTCTATTTAGCTGGTGCAATATAAGCACATGGGCACAACCTGGGATCAGGCTAAAAAAACAGAGAATTCTTTGTCAATTGATTATAAAATATTAGGCGTACATTTACTATATATAAATATATAAAAAATTTTGACTGACACAAACATATGTCAGGCTGTCTACATGAAAAAAGCCTGTTATTGGCATTACGTGCTTCAGAAGCATTGTTGCACTACATATACATTATGGGTTATTAATTTTTCTTCAGATTTTTGATCAAAAGAAAAGAGTTGGAATGAATCATCTCCTTCAAAATTACTGATCTAATTCAGAGTGCCTAGGAAATATATACATAACTGAAACAATTTTAGATTACACAAGAAAAAGCTTCAGTACATTGGTTAAAACAGTTACATCTACTGCACCTACTGAACTGTTTCCTCACCTTTGGGATTTTTGCTCCTAGATCCTGATACTGTTTTGGGTTTTTCAGGAAGTTGACAAACTCCATGATCTCTAACTTGGCCTCTTCACAGCCAGCTACATCCTTAAACTTCACATCTATTTCATCTTTCAGGACCTTGGCTGTGGTTTCACCCACACTGAAAAGTCCTCCCATTCCCCGTCCTGTTCGACCCATGCCTGTAGGCCCTCTTTTTATTATATACCATAAAAAAGAAATAATAAGAACTGTAGGTAGCAGGCTCAGAAGAAATGAACTGAAAGAAAAAAAGTCATACAAGTTATTAATGCATATGAAAATAAGTTACATAATTGACATTATTCAAAAAGACAATGTTCTATAAATCTGCACCCTTTAAGTTAAAAGGTCAAGAGGTTTGCAAATTTTCAAAGTGTTTTTCGTTCCTTCTTTCTCCTTCCTTCAATCTCTTTATCTCCCCTTTCCCATGTTCAGGCTGATTGGCTAAAACTTACTAATCATCTTCCACATACCCACTTCTGCTTTTTGCAAGCTTTTTACCTTGGACATTATCTGACCTCTTCATTGTCCTTTACGTTTTTACCCTCATGGTATACCTTCCCAGTTCAGAAATTACTCTTATATCTCCTTCTTTCTGATGGAGAACTGAAGAACGGAGATTAAGTCACCTGGCTCAGTCACCCTGCGCTGTGGCAACATAGAAAATTGAACCCTATTCTCTGCATGCTCAGGAGAGCACCTGAAACACCGGACTATCTTTTCTGTTGTTATATAGAAAATGGGGAACAGCACAACATCATCATGTAATATAATAAGAGGGAGAAATCACCGACATATGTACAGGATCCCAGGCATAACAGACCAACAAGCAAAACACCAAACCAACCACTGAGGCATTGCAAACTCCTGGCTGAAGTACAAGACTCAGAAGTTCACCTCACAAACTAAAGGGTCCTGACGTACAACACTTATTTTCACATAGATTAGCAAGTCTTTACTTCAATATTAGCTTAGACCAGATGCAGCTAGCAGGCTGGATATGAGCTGCAAGCTATATCATCTGACCTCTGGGGCTGCTGGAGGGGTATAGGAATTCAGGGGTAGGGCCTGCTGCCAAATTATGACAGGAAGAGCCCTGCTGCAGACATGTCAGGAGTGGACAGGTGACAAGTATCTTGATACCCATGGCTCAAGAACCTGCAGTGGTCAACACTGCTTCTGCTTGCAATGCAAGTGCAGTGAGTCAAGAGCCAGCCCATGACATACCAAGGAAGTTTGGAACCTCTAAACTAGACCAACATGAAACCAGTTACTGAAATAAGCCATTCAGTGGTTACTACTGATACACCTAATAAGAGAAGCAGCTATAGTCTGCTGTGTTGGAGCCAGCTCATGAAAACTAAGCCATCCAAGACTAATTCAATATAAATCTATTTATACCAATTTTTACATTATTTATTATACATCAATCCTTTACTCTTCATAGGGATTATAAGAGTGCTAAAAATTTAAGCTGGTCTTACTGCATAAAAAGGACCAACAGTGGACACACAGAAATATGCAATTCATAGATTTCATAGCCATTAGGGCTGGAAGGGACCTCAGAAGATCATCGAGTCCAGCCCCCCGCCCAAAGGGCAGGAAGTCAGTTGGGGTCATAGGATCCCAGCAAGATAAGCATCCCATTTACTCCTGAAGATGTTCAAAGTAGATGCTTGAACCACCTCCAATGGCAGGCTGTTCCAGACCTTGGGGGCTCGGACAGTAAAGAAATTCTTTCTTATGTCCAGCCTGAAATGGTCTTGTAGTAGTTTATGACCATGCGATCTTATCAACCCATGGGGCACTCTGGTGAACAAGTGTTCCCCCAGATACTGGTGGTCACCCCTGATAAACTTATAGGTGGCCATCACATCACCCCTGAGCCTGGGCTTTTCCAGGCTAAAGAGCCCCATGGCTCTCAGCCTGTTGTCGTAAGGTCTGTTTTCCTGACCTCTGATCATGCACGTGGCTCTTCTTTGGACTCTCTCAAGCTTCTCCACATCCTTTTTGAATTGTGAAGTCCAAAACTGGACACAGTACTCCAGCTGTGGCCTCACCAAGGCCAAGTACAAGGGGAGAATGATGTCCCGGGATTTGCTTGAGAAGCATCTATGGATGCAAGCCAGCATTTTGGTCACTTTACTAGCCGCAGCATTGCATTGCAGGCTCACGTTCATCTTGTGGTCAATGATGACCCCCCAAAAGTCTCTTTCTTCCGTAGCGCTAGCCAGTGTAGCACTGCCGAGCCTATAAGGATGCTGCAGGTTTTTCCTCCCAGGGTGGAGAACCTTGCATTTTTTGGCGTTAAACACCATCAGGTTCTTGTCCGCCCATTTGCTGAGCGTGTTCAGGTCAGCTTGGATCGCCCTCCTGTCTTCAGGAGTGGATGCTTTGCCCCAAAGTCTGGTATCAATAATGAGATGTTAAGCCCACAGAAAAATTACAAGGTATCTTTGAATAGAGATAACCAAGTCCCTGCTCACTGACAGACATACTAGAACAACTAAGTCAAAAAAGAGAGCATCACTGGTAGTACTGCCATCTAATGCACTGTGAAAGAGATGCACTGTTTCCTTAAATAATAGGTATCTTGATAACAAGTTTCTTACCCATCAGTTGTCGCTGTGTAGAGTACAGGTATTCTTTTCTCTGCTTCTATTCCTAATTCTTGCTGTGCAGTTTCCAGATTCCGTTCAAAAGCGTCCACACTACCAATATGAAACCAGACTACAAGCTATAAAAAGAATAAAATTACAAACGTTACAAAAGGTTCTTTCAGCTACATCCCTATTCAGCAAAGGTGAAAAAAAAAGACAGAAGCTTAAGCTCAAGCTGAAGAACTAGGTTTGTCTCTCATAGCCAAGAAATATATATATAATGTAGTTTGCAAAACTGATTTAAACTTCTTGCAGAAGAGAATGCATTTAGATTTGGCAAGTACACTTATGGCATTTAGGGCACAGACAGAAATGCAGATCTGCAGTTTGACTCATGGTGCTTCACACATAGTGCCATGAGGTAGACCAATCCTCCAAACCATCGTGTTGGGAGGGTGGGGGAATCAAGCTCCAATTTGGAGGAGACAGAGGAAGGGAGAGAGGCTTTGTCTTCTGCAGCCTCTTCCCTTAGCCCTTTCCCTTTCCTCCTCCTCCCCAGCCCCTGCTGTCTCAGGATGAGAGGGGGAGAAAGCAGGGGAGGGATGTCTATTTTGGGGTTTCCCCAGCCTGCATTATAATGGCAGGACGGAGATTGGAGTCTCCCACCTCGGGGAGGTGGGGGCTCCAATCCATCTAATCCCACCCTCCAATGCTGGCTGGGAACCCCCAGAATGAGCTCCCTCTACTGCTCCCCCTTCCCTACCCCCCCCCATTCTGAAAACTGCATCAGGAGCAAGGCTGGGCTGTGTTAGCCCAGGCCTGCTCCCAGCATACGCTGATACAAGTCAACGAAGGCACTCCGCTTTGGAGCATCTTCATCCGAACCCTCATATAATAAAGGTTCAGACTGTTATGGAATTGGGCCATTTTAAAGTGCTCTGCAGCCATGCATTTGTGTTAGGTCACAGTGCTTTCAGGGGTTACATTGGGTGAAAACTGTCACTTCTGTTTGTGCCCTAGTGTATCACCTAAAGTACCAAAATTATATAGTACCCAAGTCAGCAGTATTAGAAGATGACTAGACTTCTATTAGAAGAAGGCTAGACTGTTTCCACTGCTAACATGTAAGTTGTATGTAATATGCAAGCAACTTTAAAGAGGCTTTGGTTATGGCCTTTCTGCCTGTTATGGGTGGGGGGACACAAGGAGAACTGAGTAGACATTAAAAGGAAAATCTAGGGCTGCTTAGGAGTCTTAGACAGCAAGAGCCCAAAAAATGTAGCTCTCACAGAGGATCAGACCTGTCTCAGCAACAACCAGTTCACCTTAAGAGATCAAAAAAAGAAAAAGAAAAAGTATTACTTCATTTTGGGACACCAAAGTTACATGTACAAAATTAATTTTGCTAAGTCATCTCAGGTCTTTACTTCTATCATAAAGCTTGACACTGCATGCACTTCTTTTTACAGCCTGACAGTTTGACTTTAAACAGTGCAGAAACTACTTTCCATGATTTACCTTTTTCACCATGATCATTCTGTGACTTGCCTTAAAAACGTTTTTTTTAAATCTAACACTGCAAAAAATGTAGCCCTAAACATGAACTGGTTGAGAAACCAGGGCCAATGATGGTTTATGGGTTAAAGAGTAGGTGGACAAATAAGTCTGAACATTGGCTCCATTGATGAAGTAACTGCTGCAGACTTCACTTTACCCTGGAGGGATTTCCAGACTTTTGCTCAGCAAAAGTTAGCAGCCTACAAAAGCCCCTTGAGCACAATCTAAAAATAAACATGAGAAGCAATATGTGGCCCTATGTAACTTCTTAATAATATTGAATGCTGTTATAGGATATGGCCAGTGGTGAATTACATGTCTGGAATGATCAAATCTGACATCTATACTAAACATTTCAATATTAAATGTGGACTCTTTAAAAATAAAAGGTGTAAGGCCTCAACTTTGGGAACTCTATTCCTTGGAACACTTTACCCAGCATTAGTGCTGCCTCTCCAGGTAACCAGAAACAGGTAACTTAGGCTGCATATACATCACCTTGGGATACTGGAGGACTGTGTTGTGGCTTCTCTCAGAGGAGAACATATACAGATATTCATTCTCCTAGTTGTTCCCAGCTAGTTTTCTCCTTGAGTAGCCAATTTTGCTCTGGGGAAAAAAAACTGGAACATCTGTACACTCAGGTTTTTTACTGGGAGAGCAATTAGGGGTGCACTGATAGAGAGTTTTTGGGCCAATACTGATGGCCGATATTGATCCGACTGCCAACATGCAGCTGGGCAGCTCGGAGACCAGTGTCTGGCTGGTAAGTGGTGGGGCAGATCGAGGCCCCAGTGGTGAGGGAAGGACTGGGGCTGGGGCAGGTGCTGCACAGCCAGGGCAAGGTGCAGAATGGAGTCAGAAGCGGCACATTTGGGGATGGGGGGACAGCTCTTGCTGCTGTGTACACCCCGGGTGGGTATGGGGGGGAAGGGGGGTGTCCCCGGATCTGCACGCAGGGTGAGGGCAGGCTGCTGCTGCAGGCTGGGACTGGGGCAGCACCAGGCTCTTCCCAGTGGAGGGCTGGGCCAGGCTTTGCTCAGGGCAGTGGCAGCAGCACTGGAAGGCACGTTACAGCATGGAGGCAGGCTGCAGCCACCCCAAACTTTGCCGTAGCCCCCTCTGTCTGCCCCAAGCGCAGCCCCGGCCCAGCCCCTCACTGGGAAGAGCCCGGCACCGCCCCTGGCCCTACCCACAGCAGCAGCCTGCCCTTGGCCCACACAGAGATCCAGGGGCACGCCCCCACCCCACGCCCTGTGGGAGCTGCCACCACCCTCCCCTCCCCCCCATGATGAGCTGCTCTATCCTGCATTCAACCACAGCTGGGCAGCGCCTGCCCCTGCCCCACTCCCTCCCTCACTGCAGGGGCATCAATCTGAACCTCATACCCCTTCCTTCACAACAGATTTAACAGCCAGACTCAGCTGCTCTCAACACTGCTGGGCTATGCTCCTGGCCACCTACATGCTGTGCTGCAGCTGCACATATGGATGAGGCATTTATTGGCCACATTAGCCAAAAAAAGCCAATTCCTGATGCTGTGAATTTTCCTTATATCGTTGCCGATTAGACATGGGACCAATGTATTGGTGGACTTCTAAGAGCAATAATTCTCCCAGGAGAAACTGAATCTCGGTACATGACATAAGGCTACATACAGGCATTGTGTTTCTACAAGGAGAATCACTGCTTTCCCAGTAGAAATTACAAGGGTTCATTCAATTGTTCCCAAGGGAAATACACACCCTCTGGGAGAAAAGGAACCTGTCAATGTGGAGGATCTCCCTTGTGAGAGAAACTCTTGCAGGAGTGAAAGCCTGTATGCTCCCCTCCTGGTTTGGTCTCATTTGGAAGAGGGGTGGAGCAGCAGGAAAAAGCCCCACTCCCATTCTTCAGACCAGGGCTTCCCAGACTGGAGTGGGCAGGGAGCTTTGGTGGTGGCTTCTGGTCCCTTCATGGACCAGTCTGGGAGGACAGTGGAGTAGCTGCTCTCCACCTGCTGCTCTCTCATTCTGTTCCCATTACTGGAAGCAGAGGAGTAGCAGGCAAGCTGCCTGATAAACTTCTACTGCTAGAAATGAACAGCTGTTCAAGATCTTAAACAAAAACTCTCCCATTAGTTTACGCTTACCTAGTAAAGGAGAAGGTGGAATCGTAAACATTCAGGGTTTTTTTTTTAAGTACATTTATAAAATCATGACATGTTACTAGAAGACTTTCATAGTCCACAACATGTTCCACCACCTAAAGAAGCAAACTACTAAATAATGAAGCATATAGAGACTTCTAAAAGCTATGCATATACATAAGACAGTGAGCTAACAAGCCAATTTTTACTTTACAAAAAATCAATGGGCCATATACCCATGTCACAGAAACAGAGAAGAGAATGAGGAAAACAAGACAGGATATTTAAAGAATGTATATACTTTGTATACTCGTATCTGGAGCAGAGAGACAACCAGCTCTCCCAACAGAGCTGCTGTAGTCAGCATTACCGCAGTGCATGTCACCATCAGGCAGAGAAGCCAGTAATATTGCCACTGTTTTCAAAAAGTGTTTAGTCTGGGATAGAAGCAGATATATATCTACATTCACAGAGGTTACGCTGTTGTAGTTTTACTCTCAATTTTTTCCCCCAGAGTAACTTTACACCAGATTCTAGTAAATGAGACTGGTAGGCCTACACCAGGGGTGGGCAATTATTTCAGCTGAAGGACCACTTGATGAGTTTTGGTGAGCAGTCGAGGGCTGCAAGGGTCAGTCCACCCCTTGAAAGGTGCCATGCCCCCTGGTCACCATTTTTGAACTGGAAGTCCTGTCCCCTAAGCCCCTGGAAGTACTCCAGAGGTGGGGGAGGGGTGCCATCTTAGAACCAGATATCATATACTAGAAGTCAAACATATACTATAACATATTTTAATTTTATTTCAAAAAAATATTGTCCTGATTTATATGAATTTCTGTAGTGTACATAGAGGTGATTGCATAATAGCTGAAAAATAAAGTCTTACTCATAAATGCGGGGGTTGGGGGATGGGTGTGTATCTGTAGTGGGGTGCGCACACACGTGTGTGGTTGGGGGGTGGGTGTGTCTATGGTAGGGTGTATATGTGGGGTTTGTGAGGAGGTATGGATGTGTGTATACTGGGAAGGTTGTGCAGGGGCTGTGGATAGGGTGTGGGTGTGTAGAGTTAATTGGGTGTGATATGCGCCCCCCCCATGGCTTACAGCCACTGCTGCTCAGGCAGCAGCCGGAGGTGGCAGGACCTTGGGATGCTCGTGGCCCATGCAGAGACAGCTGTTCAGCAGCATGTAGCTCCAGCCAGTTCCGGGAGCTGCACATGGCAGCAAGGAGCGGGCCAGGTCGGCCTGCCTCTATCATGTGGGGCTCACTCATCACTGGGGGAAAGCCCCGTGCAATGGAGCCAGCTCCCTTCCCTACAATCTGCCCCCACACACACAGCTGGTAGGACTCCACCAGGAAGCAAGAAGTGGGGCTCCCTGTCACTACGAGAAAAGTCCCAAGAGCTGCATGTGGTGGAGGGAGTAGGGGCAGGCCGTCAGTTCCATCACATATGTGGGCTTCCCCACAGTGGCGCACAAGTCCCAGAAGCTGCACTTGAAAAACAGGGAGTCCCACGTAATACAGCCTGGCTCTGCTCCTTGCTGCCAAGCACAGCTTCTGGAAGTGGCTAGAACTGTGCATGGCCTGGCAGCTGCACCTATGCAGGCCACGTGCACCCCGAGGGCCTGCTGCTGCTGCTGGCTGAAGCTGTGCACCATGAAGGAAGGGGGTGGGGAGGAGACACATGCTATGGTCCCCCCAACCCCACCATACATCTACCCTGCTCTGCACTCTTACCACCCTGCTGAGTGTGACTCTGGGCTCCTGCCAGCCCCATGCTCCCACCCAGTTGCAGTTTCGCTACCCACTACGTGGAGCAAGCACAGCAGCAGGAACATAAGAAGCCACTGCTTTAGGCTGGGGAAGCCAAGCAGGTCCCCCAGACGCTGTAGTAGTGGCCCCACCCCAAAGCTGTGAGTGCTGGCCGGGGCCCTCCCGTGCATGAGGGTGGGAGCGAAGTGCATGGGCTGGGCACAATTTATTGGTGGGCATCTGCAGGCCAGATGAAATAGTCTGGCAGGCTGGATCCAGCCCACAGGTTGTATTTTGCCTGCCCCTTGACTACAACCTATAGATATGTGTCTTTTTTTTTTTTTTTTAAAGTAGGGCAAGTTGCACCAATAAGCTTGTCAGGTCTAAAAGTGTTAAAGTGAACAGTCACCATTACAGATTTTTTATAAGTTTTGAGTCTGAAGTATAAAACAGTATCTGCTGTTTCCTGCAATGCCTTTCACCAAAGTAAAAGTTAACATTTACCCCATCCGGTGGAGACTTTCCTGGGATAAAGATCACTTTAACAAAGCGCTTGTTGACCACTTCTAGCCTCTCCACCTGTAAGAAAGAAGAAAGAAACATTTTAATACGTTATGAATGACAGATCAGATTAACTACTAAAATTATAGAGGATACATTTCCCACATGAATTTGGACTCTATTTTCTTTTTGGTGTATAGAGACAGTAAAGTTAAAGGTTGGGAGTCCCTTACAGCATAGAGGCTATAGCTCAGTGCATGACGGTCATTCTATTACAAACAACTACTTTCAGTTGCTTAACTATCAATAATTTTCCATTAAATCTGATATTTGTCAGTCTTCCTCTTCTTCCAAAAGATGAATTGTCCAAGAGTCTATTGGGCTGTTTCAGATATTAGCAAGTGAAAGATGTTTCACAATTAGGTAGTCTTAGTCTCTGACACACCAACATTATAACTCAAAAACAGCTTTATTTGAAGAGCTCAGACAATACTGTCTTAATGAGAAACACCTGGTACCAAATCTGGCAATACTTTAAAATACAGTACCATCCTCACTTATCCAAACCCTTTTGAAAAACATCTACTGAAAAGTTGTTTGAACAGTCAAACTCATTAGGATAAAGTAAAACTGTTTCAAAATATCCGTCAAATTTAAGAGTAGGGATCCAGTATTGTATTAAATAAAGCTCAGGAGAGAGCAGTTTGCTACACAAAATCAATGGTTACAAATTAGGTGTCTCCCAGAAAGAGGTGCACAGGGCAGATGGAACTGTCCTGCATGCCTCTGTTTCCAAAGGGGGGCGGGGGGAGGGAGTGGGAAGCAGACCAGGAAGAGCTGTAGTAAGAGTGGCTGGTTCTTGTATGCTTTCAGTATAACTAAGGCAGGATGACCAGGGCAGCAGTCCTGAATGGCAACATTGGGGAGAATGAACAGACTGAAAAAATAATAGCTCTGCCATGGCCATACCAGAGGCATGGCAGCACTCAGAAGCTGCCTCTGTACCATGTGTCCTGATGCCTTTGCCTGCTTTAGGCTTATCAGAGAACCCTAAAGCAGTCACAAGCAAGAGCTCCTGCCCCAGCGCTTTCCAATGTAGCTGTCCACAAGACAGGTGGGGCAGTTCCATCTGGGTGTGGTAGCAGCAGCCTGGCTGAGAACCGCTGAGATAAGCTGAGGCAGCACAGCAGCAAGATCCTAGGGAAGATCCTAACAAACCATAAAGTGGGTGGGAGTCAGCAGTGCAGTATGGGCCACTTGTTAGTAGGGGCATCCCATGTCATCAGGGTGCTGCTAAAAATCAAAAATGGTACAGAGGGGTACCTTGAATCTAAAGAAGTTAAGAACCACTGGTATAAAACACACAAGTACAGCCTGTCAGGAGGGTAACCTTTTTGTATCCAGCTGCAAATACATATATCAACTTACATTTCTTTCAATCACTATACAAGTGGGCATTCAAGCAGGGGGAACCAAAATCTCCTACTTGGAAGGGCAGGTGCATGAATCTAAACATAATTAACAATAAAAGAGTACTGAACTGAAAAAAAACACACTCCAGATGCTCAAACAGACATCTTTTAATCACAGAAAAAACATTCTTATTTGGATGCATATTACTACATCATGCTAGAGCATCTACATTTGAAAACTGTACTTAAGACATCCCAAATATCTTATTATACACATACAAGAACACTACAAAGGCTACAGTAGATTGAAGATGATCCATATCTAAGTGACTTGCCATCTACTTAACTCATAGTGAGTTGCCAAGCGAAGGATGATCTGCACAGCTGTCTGCTGCAGATTTTACTTCGAAGGGCAGTAAGTCTCCACTTAGAAGGAGCACAAGAGTAGTCCCACACAGCTGAAATAAAAGTCACAGCAATCAGCTGGATCAGCTGCAGCAGCATAACTTCTCCCACCACCCCCACTTGGTTCACAAGTGCCACAGAACCTAGCCCTATGAATTTTTTGGGTACTACTGCATTTTACTGTGCAAATTACTGAAACAAGTGCCTGTGTGTGGCACTACTGTGTCATGCATGTGTTTGGGGGAGCTCACAAAATAGGTATATTCTCACAAAATAGGTAGGTTCTTCTTCTGTTCTCTCAACATTAATTTAAGTGTTAAAAAACCCACAGTGTTACACTAGTACAAAAATAAAGTTGGAAATTAATGCAAACAAATTCAGAAGTTCAAAACTACCTAAAGTAACTGACACTGTCAGCATTAAATCCATACAAGGGCAAAACTGGGAAGGTGGGAGGGTGGGGTACACATGCTAAAAATGTCAGGAGGCAAAGGAACAGGGAGTAGTGGTGATGTTCACCCCTGGGATCTAGGACTGAAACTAGGGAGTGGCTTCAACAGAAGCTGTGTTGATGAACCCATGAGCTCAGAGGTGAACTGTATATGGGCCATGCAGCCGAAGGAGTATGTGGCTGAGCTCCCCCAGTCCCACCCCAGCCCTGATCCTCCCATGAATGTATATGACAACCCCGCTGTCCCCCCATAAAAAAAATTTCAAACTGAATAACCAGTCATCTAAAACACAATGCAGGTACACTCTATGTTCAAAGTTCCGACTGTAACCTTAAGACATGAAGATGGTAAAATTACTTTAAAGTTTCTTGCACTTGCACCTAAACCTCAACTTCTGCTTTTGTGATCATTTTTTCTTCAATATTCCTTGCAGTTATGTAAAAAATTCTAGACAGAGAGAAATTACTAAGTATACCAGAAAACAATAAAATTAAGACGTTCTCAGGCATACTAGGTAAACAGACCTCAAAGCCCAACAAGCAGAGGAGTAAATTTTATTAATTTTAATGAACTAGATTTCAATCTTTTTGTTTCCCCTTTAATGACAGTGGCCTTTTAAAAGAAAAAAAAAGCAAATGTTTAAAATAGATCATTCTAGTTACTTGAAAATTAATTGTATTTTCTCCCTTTTAAAAAAATAAATGCTTATGTATATTTAGAGATTATAAAAAGGAAGACAGAGAAATGCCTTTCTGTTTGAATACTGAAATTTACATATTCACCTTATACGGAGGCCAGGCTTCAGCTTTTGTCTTACAGAAGCCAAAGAGACTACCCATTTGTTTTTATGTAACAACCCATTTTGGTAATGGTTTTCCACAGAGAGGATTCGGCTCAGTTCACTGTGAGGTTCTGAAACTATCTAACAGTTTAATTTCGTTATTATGGCTCATTCAGTTCTTTGCCCAGAACTATGCTCAGCAGTAGCCCCAAAAAGTTTTAAATGAAAGGTTTATTGTCTCTCTGACCTGTGACCAAGAAGCCAATTAGACACCAATACTATCCGACACAGCCCAAGTAGAATAGAGAAGCAGATGGATAAACTTTAGAAGCTGTTGTTAAGGAAGAATATTCTTGTTCTCTAGTCTTTCAAGTGGTCCACAGGATGAAAAGAGGGCATGCCTAGGTTTCTCCTTCTTCCTCTTCCCTACATAAAAGCAAGTAGTGGCACTGGAAGTGGCAGAGGCAAAGATCCAAGACTGTAGGAAGAGATCTAATGTTTGCATACAACCCCTTGGATTTTTTGGCCAGAACTTTCACCTCAGTTTCCTCAAAAAAGGGCCAGCTCCTAAGCAAGTCAAGCAAAAGGGGGTCATACAAGACACAAAGACTGCTACATCATACTTGGCCAAAGGAGGTTCTGTGGAGTCCTCCGACAAAAGAATTCATGCTGATGTTGCTGTTAGTTTACTTATATCCCTTTAGGATTGTCGTGAACTCTACTTACCATTCCTTTAGACAGGTAGTTATTAAAAAAATCCTTCCACGTAATTTCTCTCTCAGCATTTCTACCGAAGTAATATATAACATAAAGCAAGAAAACTGCATTTCCCGTGATGAACAACCAGAAATCTTTGTCATCCCATGGAATGTCACCCTAAGACATGAAAAGAATAAGAAAATGTTAGTGTCTTGATTACAGAAAATGCCCAAAACTAAAAAGCGGGAAATACATAGCTGCTGTTTTCAAGGCTTCAATTCAGAATGCATTGAGCTAAGCTAAATTAATTTGTTAAAATATTGTGATTTTGATACTCTTAAGACAACACTCCCACTCATGCCTTTGTCAGAGGATCCTGAAGTGCTTTAAAAAGGAGAACACAAGAGAGGTAAACCCAGGGAGATGCAGTGGTGAAGTCACACCCCCTGATTCTACCCAAAGTTTAAAACTAACTGCATGGCAGCAGCAGCAGCAATTCTATTCAGGTAGCAGTGAGATACTCAACTGAATTCATGGTTCATTATAATCTACCCGATTCCTTTTAAACACTTCATTGCACAGATGTTAATAGCCATAACTCTTTTATAATGGTCTTGATAGTCCACTAAGTTACACTTTCTTTTGCAGTTCTGCTGTCTGTTAGCTGCTCCTGATAATGTTGCTCCTATTGAACAGCTTTACAGATTGTTTTTAACTTTAGCTAAAAACATTAATTCAAGTAAACCTTTGTGGAAATAACTTTCAGTGAAGCAGTGGGTGCACTGCCAAGATGCTCAAGAAGGTTAGACTTTGTTTTATGAATCTAAAAAAGGAGATATACATTTAACTCCAATGACTATAGGACTAATTAAACAGTATTTTTGGTTATCTTTTACCTAGCTTGTTGTGCTTTTATATTAAATAGCAAATTAATGCACATTTCAATAAAGTTAATGTTTCTGCTTCAATTATAATTGAAAAAAATTACCCTTGGACCCTTAGCATATTAGTACAGCATCTTATTTCTTTTTCACTGGAGAAAATTTTTTTGTATTATATGGGATGATGTAGTACATAAGCCCTTTTCAAAATCCTAGATCTGCCCATGGACACACTCAACTGGAAATGCAGTCAGTCACACAATTTCAAAAGATGTAACACCTGACCCAAATTCTCTTAACAATGTTTGCTATTTTAAAAAAAATAAAAACAACCACATTTGTTTTAAATGATTCGCCCTCTAATATTGTATAGGATTTGTGTACTACACAAACAAAGGAGGAAAACTAGCAAACTGAAATACATAGGGGAAAGAAACTATAATCACAAACAAACTGTTGAATGCACAGAGTAAATACAGCACCATATTTTTTCTAAGCTTCATTACCATAAATTTAGGTATTTCGGTAGCAGTACAAAACAATCCAGAAAAAATAGCTTGTTTGTCAATAGTTCTCTATAACTGGGCAGTCCAACTGGCAGCCCCCATATAAGAGGTTAAAGTTGAGGCCTCCAGCTCCTGCCCAACCACCAATCCACACAGTGCTCTAGCTGCAGCAGCTGCTGAAGTCTCCAGGCTCCTAGTACTTTCTGCCCTACCCCAGGTAGGGAGCTGAGGGTGAGGCCAGGTAAAGTCAGACAAAGTGGAGCAGTGGATACATAAGAGACAAAGGCAGGAAATGCAGCTGGGGATGCACCTGTGTAGCCCACAGGGCCTGTGGCTCACCCTGGTGCAGCCCATGAGGCAGGCAGCCTCCAGCCACTTAGGGCATGTCCACACATGCAACCATGTCCGCTTGGAGCACCTCAAATAGAAGCAGTGCAAAGCAGAGCTGGGGCTTTTTGCCACAATGCACATGCTCGGACATGCACTTTGTTGTGGAGCAAACTGTGCCACCTGGGGCAAAATAACCCTGCCTGTTTCTCCCCAGATGTGCAGCCAGGGGGAGCTAGAGCCCAGGGCCAGCACCTGTGATGTCCCCAGCAATATAAAAAGGTTCCCTGTCCTGGCCCCAGCAGTGAAAAAAGCTGCCCTGGCAAGTAGCTCATGCCTACTCGCTCTCAGGAGCTTTTGGGACCCAGCCAATTGGTACTTGGAGACACTACCCCTTGTGCCAGCTGGACTGCTGAAGCAGCCCTGAGAGTTCCCTGCACCCTTTACCCACTGCAGCAGTCTGGCAGTGGGAGCTACTGCCTGGCTGTGACCTGCTGCGTACCTGCCAGACCGGGATGAGGCATCTGCCTCTCTGGGCCAGCTGCCAGTGGGTTGTGGCTGCAGGGCTGGCCTCTGTGTGGCACTACTGCCATATGTTCCCCCTGCCCAGCCACCTGAGCAGCCATCGCCCAGACATTCCGGGTCTGGTGCCCTGCTCTGAACTATTAAAGCATGTCCTCCTGGCCCCATTTTGCCAGGAGGTCAGCCACAGCCACCTGGGTCCAAGGTGCCAGCTCTGAGCAGGCAGGGTCCTGCCACTGGCCTCCCTAGCAGGAATTCTGGTGTTTCCTACTGGAAAACTGAAAAATCCCTGATAAAAAAAAAATCTCAAAGTCTCTCTGTAAAATACCTAAAAATCCATGTTCCTCCACAATTAAAACAAAAGACCACTATAAAGAGAGAGAGAGAGAGAGAGGGAGAGAAACAGAGAGACAGTGATCGGTTGGCCAATGTTTTATTGATATATCTACAGTGTAAAGCACTGGCTGCTCAGGGTCTACAGCCACACAGGGGCCACAGACCCCCAACAAGGGCCAAATGGCTCCCCGCAGAGGCTACCACCCTCCCCTACAAGGCCCACATGCCCCACCCCCACCAGCTGCTGCAGCCCACCTGATGGCTGCCCCACCCCACCCCCGCTCCTCCAATGGCTGCCCCACCCAACCCCACCCCCCAGGCCCTTATGGCTATACCCCCAACCCCAGGCACCATCACTTTAAAAAAAGAAAAGAAGAAAAAAACAGAAGAAACCCTAGAAAAAACAGCCTTTACTAACCTTAAAAGCAGGGGCTGGGGGGGCTCCAGGGCTTTCTGGCAGAGCCACCCCAGGCAGTACAGGGCAGTGGGAGGCACGAGGGCCCAGGCTGGGGCTGCTGGGGCTCCCCCTGCCCTGTGCTGTGCAGGCAGCACCCCAGTGAGCCAGATGGCAGCACCAACTGCCAGTAAGTGCCAGGGGGGGTGGGGGGTGTCCTTTGTTTTTTAATTTGAGCATGCTGGGGTAGGGGGGCAGGGAGCAGGGGCCTTGAGGGGCTGGGGGGGTAAGGGGCTGGGCAGGCCAGGGGTTGGGTGGGCTTGGGGGGCAGGCAGGGGGTCGGGCTGGGCACCACAGGGATTGGGGGATCGAGGGGGCAGGCAGGGGATAGAGCTAGGCCCCAGGGGCCTCGGGGAAGACAGGGCCAGGCCGGGCAGAGCAGGGCTGGGGGAGTGGGAGGGGCCAGCAGGGGTCCTCCCCCATAGTCCCCTCCCCTCTTATCCAGCTCCCCCCCCCCCCGCCCCCCTTACTTATGGCGCTGGAGCCCTGGTGAGAGCCCAACCACAGAGACGCTCTGGCAGCCGGACCCAGCCTGCTCCCCTTTTTTAAACTTCAGTTTTTTTAGACCGCTGGATATCCAGTGGTCTAACATTTTTACGTTCCCACACATGCCTCTTGCCCCATCTCAAAGCAGGGTGAGATGGAGCAAGAGGCATGTGTGCCCTTAGAAGCTGGACAGCCCTGATCTACAAGGTTAGAATGACTGGTAATTTCATCTAGTGCAATTTGTCAGATTGGTTTTAAAATCAAGAATACATATAAGTCCTCAAAGCTTCAGTACCATAAGAAACTGATGCACTTCAGTCTTTAATAAATGCAAGGTAGCAAATGCCATTAGAAAATATATTTTAGAGTTGAGACCTTCTTTAATCTGATCCACCAAGCAAGCTTTTCCTTCTTGCCACCTTTTTTTTTTCCTCCTCCTCCACCACCGCCACCTCCTTCACCTTCTGTACCATCACTTCCAGAAGAATCCTGGCCATTAGTCTGTTTTGTTTCTACAAAAGAGGAGACACATATTAATATATTTGCAAACCCTGTATAAATTAACATCAGATTAACATATGATACTCTGTTCTATTTTAGTTATAATTAAAGGAAAACAGTTCTGAGAACAACCTAAACCTAAATACATACTAGTTGTAATTTATTTTTCTAATTATAAATAATGGAATTCTGTTTTGATTGTAGTAGCAAAGGTAACAGTGCCTGACAAAGGCGTAAGCTGCTGAACATGTTTTGGAAGAAAACTGTAATTTTTTCAATGCATCACATATTGTGATGGTGATGACACTTGGGTCAAAAACTTAATATGCAGTTACATGGTTTCCATTGTCCTTCCTCTCATAACCCCTGCCAACTATTATGTTATCAGATCTTTGTATTATCTATTTTTAACATTCCCCCATTCTTAGATACTGTCCATCAGAATATAGAGGTGATGCACTAGATGGCCATGAGGGGATTATAACCTCATTACTTGTGCCAGTTTGCAACAAATGGAGGACTTTAAGGGCAATTAATCCAGCACTAAATTTCACGCAAATAAAACTCCCCTGAACATCAAGGCCTTCAGATCGTTATTTCCTTCTCTCAATATATCAGTGAGAGTCTCAAAAAGAATATGGAGTCTGGTTCAGCTTTTTAGTGTCAACTATAGTGCAAAATCAATACAGGGGATGAATTTATTTTGGCCTTTCCTCTTACCAACTGACTCTGTCCTCTCTTTCTTGTACCCTTTACCGACTATCCTGTTCTTGTCACATCTTTATGCCATCTCTTTCTATAATATCCAAGACACTGCTACTGAAAACAGTCTCCGTCTCTTGACAGGGGCACACACAGGCAACCCTGAGTGGGAGACTGCAATGGCAGATACTGAAACCCTATGCAGTGACTCTGGTCACTCCTTACATGAGACACGTTAACTTTGTTTGGGAAGGGCTCCAAAATCTACCTATGCAACAGGCCTGCAGATGGCTACATTTGTTAAAAGGCAACAATAAAGGAAATATCAATGCCAGCCCAGGGAGACTTGGCAAGGGAGGGAACCATTCCAAACCCTTCAGACAATTTCAGACTGAAAAGGTTTTAATGCTATCAGCAGTTATAGAGCTGACCTAAAGTAAAGAGGAGCAAGATTTCTGTTAACATATGCACCTACATGCAGTGCTTGGAATTAAATAACATCTTTACCTTTTGTTTCTCCAGTCAACCGTTTGGAATCATTTGAAAAATATTTTTCAAATCCTGTCAAAATAGAAGAGAACACATTAAAAGCACATAATATATTTTTAATTAATGGTATTTTTATAAAGAATTAGTACTAGAGTGCAATAGATGCAAGCATTCAGCACATATCACCTTGCAATTAACCTACCCCTCTTGATTGTTCTTTACACAAGGCCTGAAGTATTCTACAATATTCAGTAAGAATAATCTGGCTCATTAGACTAAAGATATTTATTCTAAATGAAGATTTTGTTGTTATAATTTTAAATTCCTTTATTAAATAGCTTTAAGTGAGAGAAAAATTGCATGTCAAGCCAAAGATGGAAAGAGTGTTTAGTAAAACTTTGGAAGTCACCTAGAAAAAATGCTACACAAAAATCAAATCTAGCTACCCCTAATATCTTTTGCATACCAACACTTTTTCAATTCTAACCCCGCCCCCCAAGTATTGGAGAGGCTAATGTGAAAGGAAGACTACAGTCAAGATCCTAACTTGTAACACAGAAGGGAAGCAATAAACCAAAGACAGCCAAATTTGTTAAATTAAGATCTATTGGACTGCGCCAGAAACCTGAACATCATGTCTTAACTGCACAAAAAAACAGAGCAAACTGGCCACTCATCTTTCATAGGGTCTACAGTGTGCACATCCCAGGATGCAATGATATCTTGAGAACAGCAGCCAGTTACTTGAGAAACAGGTTATCTTTGGGGTAATAGGTCCAAATGAAACATGGGGTCCTCACTATAGAATTCAATAAGTAGCTTTTCAATCATCATTGCCAAGTTACAATTACCTTTTGGAGGCTTAGAGAAAAGTATTCTGTAAGCAGCAGCTACACTTGCCACATCACTTCTGCTAGTAATAACTCTTGTGGCAACTTGTTCATGGAACTGGAAAATAAAGTACAATCACTATAAGGCACCAAGAAAGTATTACAAACATTTTCACTTAAGCTTTTCAGGAAATCTTGAGATGACCACTAGTCAGATATTGCAATTTATACCAGAAGTTACTTTGCAATCTAATGAGCAGAGATTAAGAAAAAAAATCTCAGAAGGAAGCTGTATTAGAAATGATCTACCCTGCCATCCAGCAAATCAGGAATAATAACTGAGCACCAGACCCTGATATCTAACATCTGAGTCTGAACAAGAGTTCTAGATACACATGCAAGGTGTACTCGTCTTTGCTACATACAGGAAAGAAAACTCAACACTAACAAACGTCTGACAATAATATTACTCTCAATTTGTGGTGGCTACAGGGACGTAAACAGGATACCACATTTCAAAGAGTTCACTCTCTCCACAAATTACATTTTTATACTGGCCTCTGGCAACCACTGCCAATCTCGGGATTTTTGCCTTGCAACAGAGTGATTAAATTAGAGACTTCTGAACACATTTGATCTGCTATCACTTGGGAGACCTTGTTTATGATGTGAATGAATGAACCCCACTCCCAGCAAAATAGTGAATTAATTTTTACTACAGACACGAGCAAGTGAAGGATTCTTAATATGCTGGACCCCAGCTTCACACTTAAACAAGCATCTAAAGCAAGCTTGAAGAGACACCTGAATTCTGGATCCAAGATCCATGGATTTTACTTTGAAGATATAGTATGTTTGGTTGTTCAGATGTATAAAGACCATTTAAATAATACACAGAAATGGAAGAGTTAAACAGTTTAATTTTACCCCATAGTTATGACATTTACAAAACCTTGCACTGCACTCACATGTGCAATAACTCCGGCATAGATTTGCATTCAATAACTTAAAAATTATTTCCCCAACCTTACCTATTAAAAAAGCTATTATAGTTGCTACGTGAACATCTGTGCAAGTGAAATGCTATGGAGCATTAAATCTGACAAGAAGTTGCTAACAGCTGTCACTAACATGGCAATCTATTTTTGCACATGTTACTATACCAGGACCCTGTTCTTGGGCTGGCTGGAGATGGGAATGAACTAAATAGATAACACTGTGAAAACACTGCACAAAGGGAAAATAACAGAAAGAGTGATGACAAAGCGTACTTCATTTGCTATCAAAGCATCTGAGCTATTTCATGGAGAGAAGAGAGTGTGCCCAGTCTCTCTTGATCACAAAAATAAAACAGCCACTAAAATAACCGATCTTCAAATAAGTAGAAGCGAGCAATTCAAATGCATTGTTCCAAGGACCCTTCAACCTACTCGTGGAAATACCAAACACCCACTATTTAACAGTGGAAAACAAATGTAAGCCCAATTATAATGAATAAATGCAACTCCATGCACCATTTCTTCCAGTACCTGTGCTGGGTACTGTATTTAAAATAAACCAAAACTGGTTACTCTACCAAATAAGCCCTTGACACTAAAACCACTTAGGTCTAATCTGCAGAAAACTGACTGTGGAGGCATACACCCAGGACAGAAAAACCACAGCATTTTTAATTGTATAACCAGGCACCTCATCACTTCCCAACAATCAAAGTGCTGGGAAGCTTGTGCTAGCTACTTGTGCCTGAAAACATCCTTACGAATCTTTCAAAAGAGCATAAACTGGACCCAATAAGCAGCCTCTTCGTTATCCAACTACTCTGTGAAAGTACATAAAACATGACCAATGCTAAGGGCCTGGTAACATAGTCACATGAAAGCTGGCTAGATACCAGATCTAGAGTTGTTAGTTTCAGGCACTAACTTTATAGCTGGTTGGCTTTTTTTAAAGCTGGTCTGTCACATTTATCTCATAATAATGATTTTGCACTTGGGGCCAGTTTAAATTCATTGCACGATTCACTGGTAATTGGTTGCTTGGCATTTGTGGCTGATCTTACTACACGCAGGTGGCCCGTGTACATCTACTGCATGATTCTCCAGTTAATCGCGTAATCTTTACTTGGTACTTGTGGGCGGTTTTACCCTGCAGGGGTGGCCGGTCCAAATTTATTGCAAGATTCACTCGTTAATTGCGCGAGCGTTACTTCACGCTTGTGGTCGGTCTTACTATGTGTGGATGGCCAGTGTACATTTATTACACGATTCCCCAGTTAATCACATAACCATCAGTTGGCACTTGCGGTTGATGCGACTACACATGGGTGGCCAGTGTACATGTATTGTGTGACCCGGTCTTACTACACACAGGTGGCTGGTCTACATTTATTGCATGATCCCAGCTAATACATGACTGTTAATTGGGGCTTTACTACACATGGGTGGCCAGTGTACATTTATTGTGCGATTCCCCAGTTAATTGCATGACCACAACTTGGCACTCGTGGCCAGTCTTACTATACACAGGTAGCCACTATGCATTTATTATGCAATTCCCCAACTAATCACATGACCATTACTTGGCATTTTACTACACATAGGGGGACGGTGTACATTTACTGTGCGACTGCCCAGTTAACCAAGCCACCATGACTTGGCACTCGTGGCCAGTCTAAACTGATAGCGCAGTTTACCAGTTAAGGGCGCTATTGTTGCCCAGCCCTTGCAGGCAGTTTACATCAACTGCCCACTACAGGTAATGAATGTGTTGCTAAGGCCTGCAAAGCAGCAGCAGCAATAACGCCTTGCGCAGACGACCCAAGGGAGCCTCTCGCCAGCCGGCCGGGCCCAAAACAAGCTCGCTCCCTGCGACCCCGGCCTCTTGGACCCCATCACCCCAGGGCCCTGGAGCCAGGCGCGGCTTCAGTGCGGCCTGGCACCGAGGCCCTGCCCCCCAGGAGGCCCCGGCCCTCACGCCGGCGTCGCTATGGCAAACCCCGCGCGCGGCGGTGACTCACGCGCGTCAGACAGAGCCTAGACTCCGTCAGGCCCCGGCCCGACAGCAGGAGGCTCCGCCGCCGCGAACAGCTGCGCGATAGCAACAGCAAGTAACGCAGCGCCATAACCCAACAGCCACCTCCCGTCCGGGCACCGCGAGACTCCGCGAGACACAGCTCGCGCATGCGCAGGCACCGGCCTATGTCCACGCGGCGGCATCTGACATCAACACGCCCCAGACGTAAAGGGGTAGCGGAAAGAAGAGATTCCGTTTTCTTCCGGGCTTAGCCCCGCCTCTTCCGAACTCCGCCACTTGGACCCTGCTCCCTCCAATCCGGCGTCCCCAGCCTCGCCTCTCCAGCAGAGGCCCCGCCCCCACTGTCTAGGTCCCGCCCACTTCACCTAGCAGGACCCAGTCCCGCCCCTTTCCTTTTAACCGGGATACACACTTGCCTGCTGGCCCGGGTGGGTGATGGCTGGTTGGGGCACGTGTGGCTGTAGGAGGTTGCGTCAGTGGGACTGCGATAGGAATGCAGGGTGCGTGCGTGCCCTGAGTCAAGGTGACAGCACGTGTTAAAGCAAACCTGGCAGGATTTGGTGTTCTAGTGATCACATGAAGTTTGACCTGCATTTAAAGGCCCACTCACAGTGGCTGGAAAATTCAAACCACCTGAGTGGAGGAGACAGGTAAAGCCTGGTGTGTGTTGTCATGTGGCTGCCCCCAGGGACCCCCAATGCAGCCTGTCTGGGGGTGCGGAGGAGCAGGACTCCCTGATGGCCCCACAGAGGTTGGCAGGGGAGAGACAAACCTTACAGACTAGCGGACTAGACTTAGAGAGCACACCTATTTGCGTGAGTTGGCTCACTTAGGTGCTGAGGAAGGATCGCTGACATGCAGCCCTAGCTGGGTTTAATCACACTCACACACACACACCAGCCCCCCAGGGACTTCCTTACCTTTCTTACAGTCCCACTAATAGAACATGTCTAGTGGGCTGAGGACCAGGGCTCCATGATTGCACACTGTTGATATATAGGATGTTTGAGAGCAGGCCCAAAAGCCCACAAAAAAAAATACTGCTGAGAGGCCACAAACAGGATAATCATGAGCTCTCTGTATGCAATATGACAATTGGAATGCGAACTGATAAACAGGGATGGTACAAACTGAACCTACCTTGAACCCACTAGCATAAGTAACAGTGCTGAAAAGAAAGTTGCATGTTTGATGATAAGGAAGATGCTTATATGTAAGAACTGCTCAAAGCCTCTTATTGTGTAGCTGTAGAAATTAACTAACAAGACCATAGATAATAGCGTAGAAATTAACTACAAAGCAGGCTCAGTGCTTCAAAGACACAGCTGAAACAATCAAGGATGTAGTCCTCCTCCCTATTACTTAGCATTTCAAAATAAGCATGTAGCCAAAAGCCAGTTTGAACTAATTAGGAGTTCTCTCACACTGACCTGATATCTTGTTTTCTTTCACAGTGGAAAATTCCCACCTGCACGCATATCTTGTCAGGCACACTAGAAGTTTCTAACTAACCATGGAGGTTGAGTCAATTAGGTGTAGAATCTGTGATGCAAAACTCTCTATATAAACTTGCTTACTTGTTATCAAGGGGGGCTGGTTCTTCGAGGAGACGGGCTACTCTTTGTTGTTGTGTGCATGCTTCAATAAAGAGCTTGAGATAAGACCTTGCTGGTGTTGCCTGTCTCTTGTGGTCAGACAACGGACCTGGGAAGTTGGGGTTTGAGTCCCTGACACTGGGTAGAAGGCAGCAAGGTAGAGATTGCACCTTTTAGATTAACTAAATAGACCTATACAGAGTGCCAGTTTTCATGAGTTCACTTCCTCAGATGCTGTGGAAGGACAGCATGTATGCTGCCTCTGTGCGGGTTGGAATTGCCTCTGTGGAGGACCAGGATTCCCCGATCCCCATTCATCTGATAGGCCAACTAAATAAGCTCTACAGCAGTGGTCTCCAACCTGTTTAAGTAGGAGATCACCTTTGGCATTTAAAAGCAACCCAAGATCTGCTGTGCAGCACTGCCCCCCACCCCCAGCAAACAAGTCCATGGGTATAGAAGTGGGGTGCAGATTGAGGCAGAAAAAATTATTTGGGGGTCCACCTTCCCAGCTGGTAAGTCCCACCCTGCTGGGGCCCCACTCAACTGACCCCTGCTCCTGCCTCTGCGGCACTGTCCCTCACCCTGGGGCCTCAATCTAGCCCCTGCCCCTTTTGTCCCCCATGGACTGACCTGCTGGGCTGGGGTGCTTGCATCCATGCATGCAGACACTCAGCCCCCCACCCCAGCCTCAGATCAACTCCAAGAGGCTCTGAGATCTACCTGCTTTCACAAGTTTGCTTCCTCAGATGCTATGGGAGGACTGCACATGCACAGCTCTAGCGTGGCTCCCCCCAGGCACTGTCCAGCCTTTATTGCAGCTCCTCTAGTGCAGCTTGTTTGGAGGACCAGGACCTCCTGATTGTGATGCGTCTTACAGACTAACTAAATAAGACCCTACAGAGAATGCCAGCTTTCATGTTGTAGAAGGACAGCACAGAGACATGTATACAGTGGTGTGAGCAATTTGAACACAAAAGGCAGGGAAACGAAGAGAAAGAGACTTCCTGTGTACACCTTTTGTATTCAGGTCACTCATGCCACCTCCTATACTGCTCTGTGGTGGCCTTTCAGGGTGTCTAATGAAACAAGCTCATCCAGACTTGTGTTTTCCATAGGTCTTAGTCTATGAGGTACATCTCTACCCTGCCTCCTGCCTGACTTGGGAGGGCTGGGGCTAGCTGCTGCCTCTTGAAAAGCAGGGGAGGAAATTAGAAGACCCCCAAAATGATTCTTAAAAAACCCCCTCATACTTCGTAAGCTATTGGTACAGCCTTGTCCCTAACTTGGATATTTGAACATCTGGAACGGGCCATACCCAGCCATGGGCAGGTGAAGGATTTTGAAAAGGAGGGGACATGGTGAGGTGCATCATCTCATTCAACATGGTCCACGTTTTTGTTTCTAGTTAAACCAGGAGCTGTTCTAACAATGGGGGCCTCCGTTCTGAAGACATAAGCAGAAACAAATGCAACTATTGATGAGGAAAAGTACTGGGGCAAGCGAAAATAAAGTTAAGCCATAATAAGGAGCATAAGTAAAGGCTGAAAAACAAAGGGGCCTTGAGCTAAAACTTATTGGAGACAGCTAGAGAAAATACGTTTACTCTAGCAAGGCTCCAGGGTGATTTATTGTCAGACTGCCAAGAATGTATTAAGGGAGAGACTTCTGTGTGTCTTTTTCTCACAAGCATATAACAGAGTCTGGACTCTGCGGCTGCAGAGAATTAGCTGCCCTTGCTGCTTCTCCTGTGACCATGTAAAATAAAGTAAAGCGCTCTGTTAGCCAAGCAGCGATCCTGTTGTGATTTCCACATCACTATCAGAGCTTGCAGGGATTTGCTGGATTAGACATACAGTTTTAATACCATCAGATAGGCAAAAACCCTCCGAAGATGCTGTGCCAGACAGCTGGCTTTGGAGTGGGGGTGGAGCAGGAATCAAAGGGGGTCACTACACTGCCCCGCCTGGACCCACCGCTGTACTCAGCCTGAAGTGGGTTCCTTATTCCCGGTGCTGGGCTTTACACAACCAGGACCGGTCAGAATGTGATCACACGTCTCCTGACTCCCGACAATGTAAGAGGACATGAGGTCTCGGGGACTCGGCCTCGGATAAGCAGCGGGGCTCATGGAGGATCCACAGTTTCTCGCTGCACAAAGCGTGTTTTGCGAAAGGAACAGGGAACAAGGAACGACCTACGGGTCTTGGCAGCACCAGAGACGGGCCCACGACCCGAAGGGACGGCCAGAGGACACGCCGGGCCGCGTGACGCCGGAATGCGCGGGCGGGGAGGGAGGCGAGTGACGCGGAAGGCGGAATCACGGGAGGAGACGCTGCAGTGACGCACTCAGAGTGAGGGGCCGGGAGCGGGGGGGCTAATGCCGCCGTGACGCACCCGGGAGACCGCTCGGGGCTCGCTCCCATTGGTCGGCGCTCGCGAAGCCCCGCCCCCCCGCGCCCAGCCGGCCGGAGCCGGGGCCGGGTCTGGGGCCGCCATTGCCATCGGGACGGCGGCGGCACGAGCGGCGCCATGAAGATCTGGAGCTCGGAGCATGTGTTTGGGTGAGTGGCGTGGGGGCGGTTGTGACAGGTCAGTGGCGGCCCCCGCGGCGGGGCCACGTGCGGAATGAGCCGGGGGAGCGGGCTGGATGCTGCCCCGGGCCGAGGGGAGAGCGGCCCGCCCCGGCCGGACCGCCTGTCCTCTGCCCAGCGGCCGCGGGACGAAGCCTTGGAGCTGGATCCAGGGGCCGCCTCGTGGGTCCAGCCTCGGGGCTGGTTCTGGTGATGGGGGTTGAAGCCAGATGGGTCTCGCTGGTGGCAGGTGACAGAACAAGGAACAACCATCTCAGGTTGCAGCAAGGGAGGGCTAGGCTGGATATTGGGAAACACTTTCTGACTAGGAGGGTGGTGAGGCACTGGAACAGGCTTCCCAGCGAGGTGGCGCTATCTCCATACTTGGAGGTTTTTCAGATCAGCTAGACAAAGCTCTGGCTGGGGTGATCTGCTTGGGGACAGTCTTGCTTGGAGCAGGGGGTTGGACTACATAAACCCAGAGAGTCAAAAACAGCCTGACCCGTGGCAGTCTCTCTCTGAGTTTGTTGCCTGAGAACAATGGCTTTATTATTTTCCTATAGTGCAGAAACTGAGTGAAAACTAAGCTGATATTTTCCTGCTGGTGCCTTGAGCCTCAGGAGGTTTAAACCAGGGGTGAGCAAAATAGCGGATCTGGCCAGTGGCCGGAATCCATTTCCCAGCAGTCCTTGCCTGGGTGCTGTGGCCGGTTTCCATGGAGACCCCAATAGTGGCAGGGCCATGATGAGGCAGGGCCTGGGTTTCCATGGAGACTGGCCCCAGCAGTGCTGGCAGGGCATGCGGCTGGCAGGGAGCTGCTCTGGGGCCAGGCCTGGCATGTCTCATGGTGGTGACATTGTGGTCTGGAGCCAGGACAGAGCTGCAATCTGCTGCCTGCCCGATCCAGCCGCAGGGTGGACTTTGCCCGCCCCTGGTTTACGGCAACTGCCCAGCCTCAAGGTTCCTGGCACTGAAATCTGATGTATCTTCTAATGTGAAATTAAAGGTGGTAACGAAGCTTTCTGTTGTGGCACAGCTTCTGTTTGAGTAACTGTGGGGCTTGCTTTGAAAATCTGCCACCTGCTGGAACATAAAGGTGTATCTTGATACTGCATGAAAAGGCTAAGTGACAAAGAGAGATCACTTCAGAGGCCTTTGAAACATGTACTTCCACGGATGCGAGTGTAACTAGATCAGCTCAGGTACGTGGAACTTGACTTGGACACGTTAGGCCCTTGGCTGCTTTTAAGTCTTCAAGGACAGTCAAGACTTTGACTTGTCCTTGTGATTTACCTTCAGGCATTTTCTGTTTGCCTTATGTTGTATAATCTCTGAAGAGAACAAGAACCTGTTGATGTGGATTCCTTATTGGTGAGCAAACTGGGATTAGTAGAAAAAGAGAATCTCTTTTAGAGGTAGTCTCAGCTGGAACAGGAGGACAGCATTATCACTTATTTGCTGCTCCTATTTGGAAGTTTGTGGAAAAGTTCACTTGATTTATAATTCAGTCTGGTGTGTTATAGAGCCTGATCCTGCATGGTGATCCAACTTGAGATTTTTTTTAAAGGCACTCTTTTAAAGAAACAGTAAGTGTATCTATGCTTTGAAATCATTAGAAAGACCAAGTGGTCTTATGAAACTACGCTGTTGAGCTATATTGGTTCCAGAGCTAGCCTGGGGGGCGGGGTCTGCATGATGTTGACCTGCACTGTATAGATGTCATCAAAGACCCTGGGCCATATTTTCATAGTTCATAGTTTCTAGGGTTGGAAGGGACCTGAGCAGATCATCTAGTCCGACCTCCTGCCATGGCAGGAAAGAATACTGGGGTCAAATGACCCCAGCAAGATGTTCATCTAACCTCCTCTTGAACACCCCCAGGGTAGGAGCCTGCACCACTTCTCTTGGAAGCTGGTTCCAGACCCTAGCCGCCCTGACAGTGAAGTAGCGCCTCCTGATATCTAGCCTAAACCTACCCTCTGCCAGCTTGTGACCGTTATTCCTGGTCACTCCTGGCGGTGCTTGGGGGAACACGGACTCCCCCAGTGCCTGCTGCTCCCCCCTGACTAGTTTATAACAGGCCACAAGATCCCCCCTCAGCCTTCTCTTTTGGAGGCTGAACAGGTTCAGGTCCCGTAGCCTCTCCTCGTAGGGCCTGCCATGCTGCCCCCTGATCATACGAGTGGCCCTCCTCTGGACCCTCTCCACGCTGTCAACATCCCTCTTGAAGTGCGGTGCTCAGAACTGGACGCAATACTCCAACTGCAGCCTGACCAGTGCCGCATAGAGGGGGAGGATCACCTCTTTGGACCTGCTCGAGATGCATCTGTGGATGCATGACAAGGTGCGGTTGGCCTTCCTAACTGCCTCCCTACACTGCCGGCCCATGTTCATCTTGGAGTCAATTTTGCCCACGCCTGTACTAAAGCCACTTGGCCTGCATCAGACTGGAGCTAGATTTTTCCAGCCCGTGGCTTGTAAAATGTTGCTGGCCCCTGATGTATAGTGTATGTAGGGAATATTACATTATACACACAATATAGTGTCAGGAACCCTTTTACCCTAGGCTGCGTTATTTAAGAAGGCAGGACTTCTGATGCTGGATTAGATTCTAGTCCATCTGCTCTGGTATCCTGTCTTAGAAAGAGACTCAGCACCTGATGTGCTGAAGGAAGATCCAGGAAATGTCGCAGAAGGTAGATATGGGATAATTTGACCCCAGACTGTGTATTTTTCAAACAACCAGTAGTTTCTGATTTTTTTCCTTATATTTTAAATTATGAGATAGGGACAGGTCTGAAACTTTGTAATGTTAACTACAACTCTGAGTGAGCCTGCTACTGTTACAATTAGAGATCCTCTTTTGCAGCTTAGGCTTTCTACCTTAGTGAATGCCTAAACTGCAAAAAAGGGTGTTCAGTTGCTCACAAATTAGTTCCTGTGGTACTAAGTTCTGTCGCTAACCTGTAGAACTGAAACAATTCCTGTTTATTTGAATTGAATATGCCATGCTTTAATTTAATTTAATGTAATTTGGCTCATGCACTATGAGAGCAATAGGTAGTTTTTGTTTTTTTGAATGTCTCTTATTAAGTCCATATTTTGAATATATTTATGTTAGATTTCTGATTGGATTGTGTCTTGTCTCTTCTTTAAACTGTTCTAATTGTTTTAGTCCGTCTGTCCCTGCCCCCCCCAAAAGCTTGTTCCTTCTGTTGCTTTCCTTGTTGTCTCTGAGTTCCCCTTTAAATTCTACAATATTTTTCTTAGACAAGGTGATGAGCACTGTTCAGAATACTCCAGATGAGTCCATGCTACTAATTGATCGTTGCATATTTTATAATGAAGTGTATAAATAGTTATGTATTCTGTTTCTATATTTATTCTAGACACCCATGGGATACTGTAATCAAAGCTGCTATGAGAAAATACCCCAATCCCATGAATCCATGTGTAGTAGGAGTAGATGTGCTAGACAGAAGCCTTGACAACCAGGGAAGGTTACATAGTCACCGCCTTCTCAGCACAGAATGGGGACTGCCAAGTATTGTAAAAGCGGTATGTAATTGTTACATTGAATAATTTACTGATGTAGTATCATCTAAACACATTGTCATCTGGATTGAAAATAAAAACTTACCTTATAGAAGACCTTGTTTCCAGAAATTTTAAGGTATAATCAGCATATCTGTTGCCGAGAGTGTCTGTGGGCTTATTAATCACTTTTAAGGTTATAGTATTTTGGACATGCTGGACTGTCTTCTTTCATGGTTTAAGCACCTGGCATGATGGGGTGTTACTCTTGATCAGGGTGTTCAGTCGCTCACAAATTACTGTGTAATGACACCGTGGATTGTTTTTATGGTTCCTTATATTGACTCTTTAAATATGGAAATCTGTCTTGCCTTCTAGATTTTGGGAACAAGTAGGACTTTGACATACATCAAAGAACATTCTGTAGTAGATCCAGTGGAAAAGAAGATGGAACTCTGCTCCTCCAATGTAAGTGACAGTGAGATCAGGCAGCTTTTGATAATGACTTTTGGGAGTGGAACTTGTGTCTCATACCAGCATGAAGGGTTTCAGAAATAGCTATTAATGAAAACATGTTTGTCAAGACAGACATTTTCATTGGGAACTGGATAAGGCAAAAACTTCTGTGCAGCCCATTTCCTGAATGCACTTTTTGCTATTGCCTTTGTTCATTGCAGGAATAGATAACCTAGATAAGAGAACTTTTACACAATTATACGTTTCATAAAAATATCTGAGAAATATGGAAGTGAAACAACTGAGTAAAAGGTGATCTGATTAGTAATGTTTCTTTTACTAATGTATGTTAAACAGCACCAGCAACTTGCTATGAACCTGCACAATGTATTAGCTGCCTGTTTTGCTTTGTTATAATAAGCCTTAAGTTTGGTTTAAATAATGTGGTCAGTAAGAAAGCCTTATCCTTCTACAATAAACCCAGACTTCTGTTTTCTTGGAAATGGTAGTGGTACTTACTTTCCTGCGGAACTTTTCTGCTACTCGCATGCTGCAATTCGTAGGCTCAGCACTCAGCAGTACTACTGAAAAATATAGCCATCATGATAACAGAAACAGGGGTTATATAGGCTACCATCCATTTAAACAAAGTTTCTGAATGATTGTGTGTGGTTTTTGCAGTGTTGCATTATATTTGGAACGTATCCTGGAATAACTTGGAGAGGACAGCATGGAGAGGGTCCAGAGGAGGGCCACTCGTATGATCAGGGGACAGCAGGGCAGGCCCTATGAGGAGAGGCTACGGGACCTGAACCTGTTCAGCTTCCACAAGAGAAGGCTGAGGGGGGATCTTGTGGCCTGTTATAAACTAGTCGGGGGGGATCAGCAGGCATTGGGGGAGTCACTGTTCCCCCGAGCACCGCCAGGAGTGACCAGGAATAATGGTCACAAGCTGGCAGAGGGTAGGTTTAGGTTAGATATCAGGAGGCGCTACTTCACGGTCAGGGCAGCTAGGATCTGGAACCAGCTTCCAAGAGAAGTGGTGCAGGCTCCTACCCTGGGGGTGTTTAAGAGGAGGTTGGATGAACATCTTGCTGGGTCATTTGACCCCAGTACTCTTTCCTGCCATGGCAGGGGGTCGGACTAGATGATCTGCTCAGGTCCCCTCCGACCCTAAAAACTATGAAACTATGAACTGCCCACTCTGTGGATTATGAGAGGCAAAATTGACTTCACTGTCATTGCATTTCCATGGGGGTAAGAAGAATTGCCATTCAAAGGTGCATGGCTTTATAAGTGATAATGCTGTTATTCTGCAGTTGGAATGATTTGACTGACCTGTTTCTGCTATTAAGAGTAATCAGGCACTGCTTCTGAACTGTTGGTAGAGAAAGCTGATAGAGGAAGGCAAACTGAGTATTTAAGTTCTTGCTTTTATTTTTAAGATTACCCTCACAAACTTGGTGTCAGTTGATGAAAGATTGGTCTACAGACCTCATCCAGAAAACCCTGAAAAGTAAGTAGGGTTGTTTGTGGATTTGCTTGTTTGTGGGGGAGTATATACTATTTAATTTTATATCAATACTTATTTTTTCTTTGTAGGACTGTACTGACACAAGAAGCAATTATTACTGTAAAAGGAGTTAGCCTGAGCAGTTATTTGGAAAGTTTAATGGCAAATACAATATCCTCCAATGCTAGAAAGGTATGTTTTTTGTTGGCAGTAATTGGACATGCGCTGCTAAATATTGCGTTGAACATCAAAATCTGCAATCTTCTCTAATTTCTACTGTGTTGGTGGGTGTTCAGCAGGTGGAGGATAATTTACAGGGATAAATACTCAGCATGTACAATATTAAAATACTAAATCCTTGTTGCTCTTGGTACCATAAACATCATGGGGAATAGGTAACATGGCACATGCAGAGCTGCGTTTAAAAAAACAAAAATCTAATAACTAAATATGTATGCCAGCAGTTGACAAGCTGTTACTCCATGGAGCTCTTAAATGCTTGCTGCTGTTCAGTGTTAAAAATGGCTACTAAGGAAGAAACAAAGGCTGAGTGGCAAGTTAATTCATAAATGCACTTTTTGCATTGGTTGCACTGCTTATTTCAGTTTTATTTGCTTTAATTCTTGTGCATCTTTATGTTCTAGCTTCTGTTTATGACTTGAAAGAATCTAGAATAATGCAGTAGAAGCACTTTCTGTACAGAGACTAAACAGTCCTTGTGTAAGAGGAGGGATGTTGGCTAGTTCCTATGCCAGCTGTTGTCAGTAACCCTCCCAATTTGTTTGTCCTGTGGAGCAGAGTTTGTCATAAAACCATGCTCAGGTATATTTTGTAAAATGTATTCTGCTCTGAGGCCCCTGGAGCAGTTTAAGACATTACAAGGATGGGGAAAACAAACTTAGGGAAGGAGCAGTGGCAGATGATCCTGGGTCAGGTTTGGTGCACGGACAGAGCAGGGAACTGTTCAAGGTCAGTTTTATTCCCAGAGATGGCAAGAAGAGGGATGCACCTCGGCCCTTGTCTCCAAATACAGGAGGTCACTGGCATTGCTGCTCTAGCCATTTTGAAGTGTATTATTGACAGACAGATGGCCATTTTTTGTCACAAGAGTATTTAAGGGAGGAAAAATGAGAGGTCAAAGCATTTCACCAAGGAAGGGGAACAAAGTGACTATAAAGCGTTTGAAGTGAAGGACTGACAAAAAATGTATTTAGTGTTTAGGAAGGATCTGGAGTAAGTGAATGAACATGAGGAACTGGGCACAGTAGCTGAGGGAAAGAACTGGGTGGCTGGGCTCTAATGGCACAGGCTGTATCTTTAAAATGGCAGCTTTTATGAATATTCCTTCCTCTTAAATGTCATCACTCTCTGCACTCCTCCCAATTCCACTATGAGAGCGGAACATGTCTGATCTTACTGTCCCATGACTCTTGATTGCAGTTAAATCCCTGGTGCATCAGCAGCTTTGTTTTAAAAGAAGAGGCCAGTTCTAATTAAAGTACAGTACAACTATAGAAAAGGCCAGGAGCCAATCTACTTAAAATGGTGAGGTCAAGCAGGCAAGCATTATTCTACCTTTTGCTCTCTCCCTTCACCCTTCCAAGCCATAATTCTGTGATCCCTAAGAACGGCATAAATACTCCTACTCTAACTGCCCCATTGTGGAGAGCTTGTCTTAACTGTTTTCTTTCTTCTTCCCTTATTATAAGGGAGGACACCTTCTGTTTAGACAAACTTATTACAAAGAAACAGCACTTATGTGTTCATCTTGCTGCAGCTGAGTCCATTCATGGAGGCTGAACTTGGCAGGAATTTTTGTCTGCTGTTTTCAGCCCTTTGACTGCCAGCAGACTGTTCTACCTTAGAGGAGTTGGTGATCACAGAAACAAGGTGCCATGTTTCTATATCTGAGCAGGATTTTGAAAACAGAAAAAGCTGCTGGGGGAAAAAAGCATTTCCTGTTCTTTCTTCAAATGTTAAAATAAATGTTGAATTTTGTTCCTAAGTACTGAGACTGCAGATCTGGTGCTTGAATACTGCAATGATGATAGAAGAATCTTGTGCTATGTTATCAATCTTTTTTGTGTTACTCTAGGGGTGGGATGCTATTGAGTGGATAATTCAAAATTCTGAAAGCGCCCTAAGCTAGCAGGCTTTTCTACAACTGCAGCTTATACTAACTAGTGGTAACTCCAGCATTCTTTTTTTTTTTCGGTACAGCATTTCAGCTTTCTAGCAAATGTGTGCATGGACTGTTGTGATGTGATCTCTATCAGAATTAACTTGCATGCACATTGTGTATAAACACATTACATACAGGAATGGCAAACATGTTTATTAGAATAGTCAGAGATGCTGGATGAGACCTGGAAGGATCAGTTATTCCATCCCCTGTATCACTGGAAGGACTGGATACAGAGACTGCTTACAGGCACAAAATAGTAGCATGTTTATTGCGGGTACTCATGCATGTGAATTTGTTACTAAGACTCCACCAGTCCTAATTTAAGTCCTTTGGTTTCACTGCAGTTAAGGCAGTTTCTATGGAGAATTAACAAACTGGTTAATGGAGTTGCCATTATGAAGAGGGACTAGAACTATACAGTTAAAAGGATTAGGATTGGTATCTCATAATAGGGGTGGCCTGACCAGAGTAGGAATTTTTTTGGGGGGTTTTGTTATGGATTTTTTTTTTACTCATTTTTTGCTTTGACAAAGTACTGCTGCTTGATTTATTCTCCCTGACTAGATTGTTTGCATTCTTGAGAGAGAGTTGCTAGAATTGACCTTTACATTTTAGGTGGGAGTTGGTTGCGGAAGTTTGCACATTACTGTAAGAGCAAGTAAAATATTTCAATAAATCTGTATATCTTGCAGGTTTCTAGTTCATTGCTGTTTACAGATTAATTGCCACCCCTAAACGTGATGGTCATGAAACTTAACTTCAGGGCTGAGGGAAACAAGTGCAGCTTTTTTTGCTGTATATTTGTACTGAATGGTAAATGTCCCCTCCAGCTTTTAATTCTATTAGGTAGTCTAACTTGTCTCCATCATTCCTGTATTGAAAAACTTTAAAACTTCCACTGACAATCCCCAAACCATTTTCATTGCTCTTATTCTCTATCATTATGGTGGGGTGTGAGTATATAACTTAGCAAATGATGGCTGTGTGCTTTCAAGTTCCTGTCTCAGTAAATTATCATGATTTGGACAAATAGCTGTAGCTTTATATTCTCCAAAAACTTTAGCTGGAGCAGCCAGTCTTGACTTGTGGCCTAAAACTTATGAAGAAATGTTCATACCCAGTTTCTGAAATACCATTGAATGCATATAATGCCAGAATATGTAGTACTGGGTTAATGCAATGTGCATGCTTGGTTATGAATGTGCTTGCTTTAGTCAGCATTGTATATAGAAAATAGCATTGTGTTGGTTATATAAATTGTGAAACTCTGTAAACTAGTCCTCTGTCAGATTGTTTCTTCTTACTGAGCAAAATTGCCCAGATCTTTAATTATGAATGAAACAGTAATTGTGGAGTTTTTAAACCACTTAAATTCCAGGGCAGAATTTTTTCTGAACCTTTCCATTCCACCATGGTGTGTTAATTTCTAGTTGCAAGGTAGTAGGCCTAGGTTGATTCACCAGGCTTACCTGGATGTAAATAGTTCTCTAGAGAAGAAAATACTTTTTCACTTAAGGAAGTTGCTTGAAAATTAACATACTGAAAACTGGCTTTAGATCATGGCCTAGTCACTTATGGAAAGACTGGTGGTATTCTTCTGTAACACAAGAGTTCTGCTCAAAGTGTTGTATGCTTTTTGACTAATTCAAGTGTGATCTTCCTGTGATTGGGCTTTAAGGTGATTAGCATTTAAATTGCCACTTTTTCAGTACTTTATATTGCTGCCTCTAATTAAGGGGATGGACACCAACTTAAGAAATAAACCTTTTAATTGGATTCTTGTGACATCTATATCATATTAAATGAATAATCAAGAGATTTTTCTGTCTCTGACAGCACTCTGCTTAGTCAAGGGCACTAATATGTGAACATTCATTTGTATTTCTTATTGTATGCCATTGTCTGCAAAAGTCTGGCTCTAGTAAGCCAAGTAAAAAAAATATGCTAGTAACAGCAGCAGCAAACTGAAACCAAAGAAATAGAGGCATGTACAGAGAGGAAGTGGAGGGTGAATGGGAAGTGAAGGAAGAATGGGCTAACCCAAAACAATCTAAATAACAGGGAAGCAGAAGGGCACAGGGTATATTGGTAATCGGACTCAAAACTACCAAGTGTAAAATTACACAGATTGAGGATATTGCATCAGGCTGTAATCTATATCCTGGCTTCCAAACTGTGGATGGGCACTCACGTGATCTTATGCAGTGAATGAATTTTCTCCTGCTTGGTCTTGGACTAAGAATGATGTTTTGATTAGATGGGTTTTCTGGTTTCAAAAAATACTTCAACAGCTCTTTGGGTTAGGAGCTATCTGCCAACATGGAGGCAGAGCCCAGCCTCCTGTGACTATTATCCTAACGCAAAAACTTGAAAAGTTGGTGAAAGGGACTCTTCATTTTCTAAACTTGACCTATTCTTTGCTCTGAAGAAGGATGGTATTTTTATATTTTGAAACTAAATTTATTCAGCCAGGCTAGTCCACAGTCTGAAAAAAGGGTCTTACAATTGTGTTGCGTATGTTACCAACATAAAAAAGACTGAGCTGAGTTGCTGTTTCTCAGTGGCTTGCAAATTCATTATTTCAGTGTAGAATCATTCTAATATCCAGCAGCTGGGGAAGTGGAGATGGGAGAATAAGTATCCTTCAGCTAGTGAGGGTATTGTTTAACATCCTCTTTGCCACAGTATCCTTGCCTAACCTTTCAGGTTTTTGCATGCATTGCAGTTAGTGATGACATGTGAATTCAGTAGAGAGCATTTATGTAAATACATCTTGAACTGTCTATTTCACACAAATGATAGTAAATGGTAACTGGATTTTGGACAAAGGTATCAGTGATAATGCTACTACAAGAGAACACATTTTCCTTGTAGGTCAAAGATGTGGTTGCTGCCGTCAGGTGTTACTGGTCTGTTTCGGGGTCTTGAATGACAGTATTTCTATGGGTTTTGAGCACTTGAGGGTCCCCTTCTTTTTTTGTGGATAGGTGGTTCTTAGTGTGAAGAACCTAGTTATCTAATTTCTACTCCTTTGGGTACCATCCTGTGTTCTGCTGTTGTCAGTTCATCCCCTCATCAGGAGGCATTTGTGCATTTGCTAATTGCTCTTTATCTAGCTTGAAGAATCTGTATATAGGTGGGAAGGCAGAGTTATTTGGCAAGAATGGGAAATGACAGCATAAGTAAAGGTCAGGGTTCTGTAGAGGATTCCTTTATGATGGCAACAGTTTTATTTCAGAAATTAGCTTGGTCTTGCCTGTTTTCAAGAGCACGTGAAACCTTCTGGTCTTTAACTTGACAGAAGATTAGGTACATTAGACCAGGTTGAAAAAATCTGCCACTGTGTGCCCCACCAAAGCCATGCCTATCAAACTTCCCTCCATGGATCTTTTAATTCTTTCTTCACTGGAGAAGAATCACTGGAAAAATCACTTCTGTCCTCCAATTTCATTGTGTCAGTTAATTCTTCCCTCAGAACTGGCTCACCCACCTCCTTGCAGGGTGGTGCTGTTGCCTCTAGGGCTTTTCTGGTCATAGTTTAGGCCCTGAGTTTCCTCACTACTGCTCTTAATTGATTCCCACCTTTGCTGTTCATGAGGCAGTGGTCCTTGGGATAGTCAATGGCTTTTCCTTCTCCCCTCTGAAGAAGCAGCCAGCACTTCCCCAGGCCAGCCTGCTTGTCTGTGAACAACTTCTCATCCTGAGTGAGCATGTTGTTTAACTCTCCCATCTCTGTTGGGAACAACTTTAGTTCCTTAATTTTTGTGCATTTTCTCATTTCTAAAGTTTAGGCTACAGTAAGAGCAAGAGAATCGTTCACATCCTATGTAAGTGCGTCACAGATCTATAGTTGCATGAATTTGTAAACTTGGGCAGAGCCGCATTCTGGTGACTTCATAGAAGCGATAGACTCTTGTTAATTATACATATTCATAGCCCTTTATTTTCTTGATGACCTAAGTAGACCATTCCTACATGATCCACGAGTGGGAGGGAGCCAGGGCAGTGCCTTGGTAGAAAACTGAGTCATGTGATCAAAGTCTTTCATTTAGTCTGATTTCTGTGCTGAAGAGATACTCTGAAGGAGGAAAACAGAACTTGATAGTTAACTCTTCTTCCCCTAGTCACCATAGGTCAGATTTTTGCAGCTGGCAAGTAGAATGTGTGTTGGGATGCAGAGACATGGAGGTATTCCCCTTAACTGCTACCAATGAGTCAACCTGTAAGAGCAGAATTGTTCTTTCTAGATCTGGTTTTTAATAAAGTCTCCAATTCTCACTTAGTTAATCACTCTATAATCTAGAATAATCCTAGCTCCATCCATACACGTGCTGTCCTTCCTGCATTAATAAAAATAGTGAAAACCGAGGGGGAGAGGGTCTTGAATTTAAATGTGCTTTTAAGTGTTTGCATTTCAGCACTGCCTTGACTTCTTGCACCTGAGTGTTATGGAAACACTTTTTTGCAACAAAGATTCAGGATGGAGGCTATTATAAAACCTCAATGTATAATGCCAAACTGGTTTCCTGTAGCACAATTCTTGCGTCTGACAGAGGAAAGATATGGAAGTTTTCTCTTGAATAGTGTTGCTGCAGCCATTTTGATACTAAACTCTTATGCTCTCTTCTGACAGGGCCGAGATGCTCTGGAATGGGTGATCAACAAACTAAACACCGAGTTTGAGGAACTGAAGCTCTCAACACGAGAGAGCGTGAAAGCCGCAATGGCAGCAGCATCAACAGAGAATTGAGGCCACGGCACTGAAGAGCTGTGGCAAATGGCTCCATTCTATGAACTCTTCCTTAGGCCTCCTCCAAGACGGAGCCACCATCACTTTTTATATATGAACATTAGATACACAAGTACTTGAAAAATGAATGTTGGGTATCTCCAGCCTCCACATAGCTGCTTTAGAATCCATTGAAGATTAACTTGAACTTCTCTACTTATGTCTCTTTATTTTGTGTCCTCCAGACAACTGAAACAGGATCTTTGGCGGTTTTTTAAATTAAAAAAAATGGTAAGGTGTGCTTTTTATAGAGGAGGCTTTTTCTATTTGATACCCTCAGTTTTGGTGTATTTGAGCCTCCACCCTTTTTTTTTTTTAAAGCGGGAGCAACTAGTGCTATTTGGAGGGTAGATGGGTACAAAAAGCACTGACTGTTGTTCCCATTGTCACTGTTTGATAGTCTCTTATGGGTAAGTGGAAATGTAAGGGGGAGAGCGTGACACTTTGTAGAATAACAGAGGTGTTTACTTGGGACACCTAAGCTGCATCTTGCGTGGTGGTACTAACTTGCATTGTTAAATGCAGTGTCTGAACAAAAAACATACTTACCTCTTGGATATTTTGTATCCAAATGCAGATTTTTATAGTCATGAATAATCTTAACTATAATAACTATCTTTGTAGCTTTACTGGGGGATTGAGGACTTAATTTATTTTCATATTTATTATTCACTGGCTCTAGGGTTTTCTGTGTTTAAAAAAGAGTAGCTGATGTCTCACGGAAAGCACTGGATAAAAGTTCACTCCATTCTTTTAACGGAGGCTTTGAAGAATATCTTTTGCTGCTTTGTGGGTCCCCATTCTGCACTTCAGACCATAACTATAGATGTAAATCTGATGCCACAAATAAAAGCAATCATCTGAAGAATCAGCAGGAAACTTGAGACCAACTCTAAGAGTAACATGTTATTTTTCTTGTAATTCTTTAGTTCTAATAAAAGACCACTGAAAATTAGAGGCCAAATTGGCTTCTTTTTTTCCCAGAGCTTTCCATAAGCCATCACTGGTTCTCTAGCTTTTTCAAGTAACATTTTTAACATCATTTGGACATGTTGGCACACAATCTTTTTTTTTTTAGGCTCATTTAAATGTTTAAGTTTTTCACTGTCAGGGAAAACAAGGAATTAATACATTTCACAGAGTAAAATAATGGAAAAAACAAGTTAAATAGCCTTGCACAAAGTAAGAAATCCAGAATGGTTACACAGTATCAGCTTGTTTTTAAACAGACAGAAGAAGATGAATGTGTTGTGAAAGTACTGGAAGATTTGGATGCAACCTTCAAGTTGAAATAGATGCAGGGGGGGTTTTGGGGGGGGGGGTTGTGCACAGACCAAAGGGACAGTGTTATGAAGAGCTGTTTCCTTGTGCAAGCAGAAAATAAATGGTTTTGGAAGTCTATTTTGAGTTGGATTTGCACATTTTTTTTAAATAGTGGACAAGAGAAGAAATTATTCGATTTGCTTTGATTTGGGTACCTGAAAATGTTGGGGGAAACTAACCAATAAATATAGGTAGCTGTACCAATGCCTAAGTTGCTGGCTTTTAAAATACAAACATAAGTTAGAACTGTATCAAAATGTATCATCCTAAAGAGCCAGTTTATTTCTGTGGGGGGGTTGTTTGTTTTTTAAATTCATAAAACGTCTCTCTATGTGGATGGGAAGGGTTTCCTGTGTGGTGTAGATGCTTGGAACTAAGGCTTGACAGAGTATCCTCCCAATAACAGCTTGCAGAATTAAATGTCTTAATTTGCATAGTGCTATTATAAGTCAATTGTCTCTGGCTTTCAGAGATGCATGATGTCATTTCCTGGGGAAAAGCACAGAGAAATGTTACAAATTCTGGTCTGTCATGGCAGCCTGGTACAAATGATTGAGACATTAAACAGGTGACTGCTGGGAAAGCTGTGGTACAGCATTCCAATACGTACCTCTTGCTGGTGGTAAACAGTCCAATCTTAGGGTGTTTACAGCCCCTTGCAATTAGCTGAGCATCCATGTATCAAATAGGTGCACTGCAAGGATTCTCTAGACAGCTGCTATGTTAAACATTAATTATTATTGCTTAAGGAGTCCTACAATTAGGGTGCAGCTAGCAACATGGCTAGCTACCACTTACTTTTCCAGGGATGTCCCAGTCTGCCTCCTGCCAGCACTCCTAGTCTCCTCCTAGTCCTGGTTCAGGGCAGGCTATAGGCTGGTTCAGAGCTTTTCTTTATCCAGACCAGTTAGTGGGTTTTTCTGAATTTTTTTCCCCTTATTATTGCAGGTCCCGCTCCCAGAAATTGGCCTATAGTTCTACAGCACTGTCTGTTGTAGTTCCCAGCAGTTTTCTCCTAGCTCCTGTGTAGCTGAGCCACTCCAGAGCTTCCTAGCGGCTGCCTGCATCCTCTGCTGGGTTGTTCTTCTGGTTCAAGTAGTTCCATGCTGTAGCTCTTTCCTGGTTGCTGCAACTTTAGACTTCTGTTGATATTCCTTCCTTTGGACCTGCAGGCCCTGCCTATGGACCTAGCTACATTGGGGGAAGAAGAACAGACCCTACTTGCTTGTGGCCTCTGCTGCCAGGGAGGGCTGTTCCTTAAGCTGTTCAAGGTTTTTCAGTGTCTCCCAACCATCCCCCCTCCATTGTGGCCACCAGTCACTGCTTCTTCTTCTCTCTTCAATTTAACCTGTGAAACTTTCTCAGGTATAGAATTGCCAAAGATGACACGCCTGTATCTGCTTTTCTGCTAGGAGTAAGCTTCTGCTTCCCTTTCTGTGCTCTGGAATTGCTCTCCATACAGCTGTGTATGTATTTGGGACAGGAGAGCAACAGATTGCCCTTCAGCTTTAGCTGTTTTAAGTCTGTTCAGGTGCCAAGCTGGGCAGACTGATTGGATAGTCCTTGGCATACCCTACCTTTTCAGTCTGTTCCTTCTCTTGTCATCAGCAGCAGTTGTACAAGCCCAAGGTGCAGAAGGGCCATATAGTGAGTACTGCAGTTGTTGTTGGTTGTATATCACTTCCCTTGGATAGGTGTCTACTGGTCACTGTGCCACTCCCCAGTAATATCCTTCCCTTCTCCAGCTAGACTAGGCTTCTCACTGGAGCTGTAACTATTGTCTCTTGTACTGCTCTTCTTTGTCAGTCTGGGATACACTTGTATCCTAACTGTCCTGAAACTAGGTCCTTCAGTAGTGCAACTCTCCAAGGAGGTGCACTTAGTAACTTTGAGATGTCATATTTCAGGGGTAAGCACTAGTATGTTGATTTGGGCCCAGGCACTGCAGAAACAACCTGTTACAGGAAGAAACTTGCTTTTAAAATAAGGCAGAGTAAAAGCAAACATGACTTGGAAGGATATAGTTCTGAGAGAGAGACTGAAAGCTTTTGCTTAGCCTAGACTACTGGCTGATTCAAAGGTGGTTAGATTTAGTTTTAAATGGAAATGCTGTGATCTTGCATCATGAGGGTTTTTTTTAATGGATCTTATTCTAAAAGTCTACAGTACAATATGCTGTAGTTAATGCAGATTTAACACCTTATATCCTTAAACACCATGGGATTTTTAATGCCTTAAAGTGAGCTTAGCAATGACACTTAAGACAAAGTCCAAGTCTTAAGAATTTGTCACTGAAGCAGTACTGGTGTTAGCTGCAAATTCTGTAATTTAATACATTACTGTCAGTTGGATGTTTGTGTGTAGTCACTGACAGGTCAGAACATACATTTTTCTGAAGGTTATTCACAATGGATACAACAGCTGCTCTAACCTGCACCAGGCTTTCAAGGTTAGCCACTATATATATATATATATATAAGTGGGAAAACTCTCACTGATGGGGAGCTGTACAGACAGACGGAACCTAAGCCAAACTGGAAGGAGTGGTCAACAAGCTAGTATAACTAAAGGAACCAGCTACAGGACTCCTGCCTCCTGCATGAGTTAGTTATTGGTAAGAACCATTTTAACTGTTACAAAACAGAACACATGAACATTATTTACTTGATGCTAATACATTATTGGAAGGAGTCAGGCTAGCTTATCTTGCAGTTATTTTTGTTTTAAAAAATGTTGAAAGTCTTGTTACTAAGAAGAGAGCAATGTGTAGAGTCTCACCTTTGTAAACCTAACAGACTGCCATCTGTAAGGCACAGGGCACATCTGTAGTGCTAACTCGGTAACACAGACTACGAAAAAACCAAACCATTGTGTGTTGTCTTTGTGGTGGTGTTTCATAGTGGTTACAACCCCCACCCCTGGTGACAAGTCCAGTGATATCAGCTAATTTTTGCTACAAAGTGGGCAACCCCTTTCACAGACCTAGTTGAAAACCAGTTTCAACTTCTCAAAAAACAAATACATGTGCAGACAGCTGGGTTTGATCAAACTGTTTGTACACTGCAGCTGTTCTTTACCAGTGGAGTTTGTAGCACAGGTAGTAAGATCAGCTTTTTAGAATAAGTAGGAGGAATGATTTGTGTGGATGAGAGAAGGACAGCTGTATAGGACTGGAGTGGAGAAAAGGGATATGTTTTTTTAAGTTTATTTGGCAATACTCCAAAATTATGTTTTAATTTTTAACCATATAGCCTATCTGACACTTCTCACGGTGCTGTGAATCCTCTAGAGTGGACTTCCACATAGTAGGGTGCCTATATTGATTTTCAGCAGAGGGGGGATAATGGATAAATGGATACAAAGATCAAATGGGGCATGAGCTGCACTCCACTGCACTTTTAAAGTGGTTGGACAGTCTCTTGGTTGCTCCAGAGATCTGAAGCTTATTTGGGGCCAAGGGTTTAAGCACTTTGCCTCTCTAACACAGACCTAATGGCAATTATAAACAGTTGCATACTCAGTGAAGAACAAATGGAAGGAGTGGTTATTTTTAATGATTTCAATATCGATAACCTCAGTTGTCACCTCATTTGGTAATGAGGATGTGCTTACCATGCATTATCTGGGGCACAGGAGTGAGTTTTTTTTTTTTTTTATCATGTATTGCTTAAATGTCCCCTAGTGAAAAGGAACTGTTATATGACCAGGAAAGCTGGACTCTACAAATCCATGCTGGGCTACAATTCCAGCCCCTTGCTCATGCATCACTGCTTTTCTTAAGATTACTGGTTGAGAATCAGGCAATAGCTTCTTTCCAAACAATACAGGTGTGTGTTGCCTTTCTTTTTTGCCCATCCTTCTTCACTACTCTTTTTTTCTAGGTAGTTTTCAAGAAGTTAAGGCATTTATCCTTACCACTGGCCAACATTTAAGAATCTAATTTTTAATGTTCATAAATAAACACAAGCTGTAAAAGAAACTATTAAGGAGAAAAACAGGTATAGGCTCTTCTTTCTTGCCTTTCTGCACAGGAGCAGCTTAAAGTCTACAACAGGGACCTCTACAGCTAAGAACGGAAGTTAAGCATTTTATCCCAGGAGTCAGAAAGCCTCCATCACTAAACAGTTGAGCAGAATGCGATGATCTGGAAATACCACATCAGAAAAGCTGGGACAATACAATACATATTTTTAAAGAGATTTATTAGTAATGCATAAACAAGAAACTGCATTTCTCAATCACATAACAGGAAAACAAGCAGAAAAAATGCTATTGCCTTTCTTGTTTTTATGTCGAATGCTCTGGTGTAGCAGAAGCCATACAGAAGTACATGCACAGTGACATCACACAGGAAGATAAAGAAAGTAGAGAAATTAGTGCTTTAGGGGGCAGATTTGTGCTTTATTACACTATGAAATTAAATCTGAGGGATAGTCTCCATACTTTATTCTGCTCTTCCTTGGAAAGTCAAGTTCCAACCCCTTCCACTAGCATCAGATGCCCATTGCACACTCCAAGGTGGAACTCACCCAGTGCATGCAGTGTGGGCTGCCTGCCATCAAACTGTGTGCTAGGCCCAGGAGACAACATCAAGTGCAATTGTGAAATTAGTAAGCACAGTAGTAAATTAAATACAAACATCCATAGGCCTGAAGAGAATGTGAAATGACAACTAGTCTCACAGGTATTAGACCCAATACTGAGCAGATACTGACAAATAAGACCAAAGGCTCACAAACATACTTGCAGAAGTTATGTTTGAGGGTGCTTCAGTCTTTGTTCTGAGTGTCTTTTTGCTTCTAGCTTTCAGTTAAATCCCTTGCTTGGAACAAAGCAAACTACAAGTAGTGGGTGTGAACGTGGAAGAAAACTGAAACAGTTTATCCAGTAACAAAATACAGCCCTTTACCTGATCTGGAGAGCTGGAAAGAAGATTGGTTACTTGTCAAGCATGGGACTGTGACTCAGGAAACCTGCACTCAATTCCCAGCTCTGCCACAAACTTCCCATTTGACTTTAGGTCATTCATCTTTTTTTTCCTTCACTGAGCACAATACCTCCCTCACAGCAAGTTGAGAGGCAGGCCACGAGGCAAACCGACACTTGCCTATGCCACATCTTTCGTAGCACTGTAGGAAATTCCAAACGATAGTCCAGAGGATCTATTTGCTACAGGGGCCTCCCCTTGATGGAGACCACTCCCAACTACTGAGTGGGAATAAGGCCTATAATGAGCTCTACATCAATTCTTCCTTTTTGCTCAGCTACTTGGGTCTGGTCCTGGCTTCAAGATCTGGACCTTGGGAATTTGTTGAGCACTTGAGGTTTCCCAATGGAAGAGCAGTATCAAGTATTACTCCTCAGACACAAGCACCCAGTGCTGTCAAGGCCCTTTGGATTTAGTTCAAAAGTTTTTGTATTAATAGAGGTATCCAATTCAGAACTGCTCCACCCTCCCCCTTAAAATTTATTTATCAAATGCTTTCAATGGAAACAAATGTTTGAAAGAAAACAATACAGCAAGAGGGACACTGCCCATTCTACACTAGGCCCTGCAAATTCCTAGTGGCCAGACCAATAATGCCTTTACTGCCATGCCTGTTCTGCTCCTGCTGTACTAATGTTAACTTTTAGCATGCCACTGTGACAAGGAAGTTGGTGGTAACTGGATTCTTAAGCATCATAGCACAACATGTGGTCCATTAATTCAGCATCTGCCATATTGTTAGAAGGGCTTAACAGGCGTGTAAAATATAAGATAATTTGTTTCTATTATATACCAAAGAAATAAAAATGCAAGCATCAGCTTCATGCTGGATGTGTCCCTGTGGTTTTAATGACCTAAACAGGTCTTTCCCTGCTTTGCTTTACTCCTATTATTGTATTTTTACCGCCTCTGCAGTTTTTATCCATTTCTAATCTAGGGACATCTAAAATTGGGGATGGCTTCCAAAAGCTATACTAAATCCCTTTATTTACTTTAGGACTATTCTTCAGAAACCCATCTCTGCATCTCTTATGCAAGATGGGGGAAGTTCTTTCATTAATAAGACTCAGCTCATTATTCCTGGAACACTCACTTGAAGATCAGTTCTGCTGAACAACTGACATCTTGAAAAAACCTGGCTTTGCTTGCTCTCGTGACTACAGTAGGAACTGCAAGTTAAACATTCTGCGAATTAGCCTTAAGTGCAAAAACACAGAAGCAAAGACACTGGTTCACAAAATGTTCTTGTTCATTATTTAGTTGTTGCTTAGCTTTAACTGATCAGTATATTTTGTTGTATCCTTTTAAATTCAAAACTAATTCACAAATCTTTGTGATCAGGAAACTTGTTATGTTTCTTTAATGGACAAATTTGCTCTGTCACACCACATGTAACCCACATTCACTTGCAGCCTGATTTTCCTCTCAGAATATTTTTGCATACACAACTCCACTTAGTTCAGTGGAGTAACTTCTGCTTGGTGTCAGTCTGAGAACAGATTTGGTCTTCTCTATAGGATCAAGTACTTTTTCCTTTTCTGATCTAGGTGCCACACTGTTAAAAAAGCCATTGACTACTTTATGAAGGTGTTTCCACTGATGGAGACATCTTGGTGCTAGCCCAACAGCGAGAGAACGTGGGACAACTCTTAGGTATACAGAAGACCTTTGCAGCACTCGTTTTGCCTGTTGTGCAATGAAAAATTTGAGGACAGCTTGGAAGCCTCCATAAGAGAAACTATTTTGAAACAAAGAACTTTTGCTAAACAGTAAAGGTGCAGTATGGGGAGAGTCTTACTGTAAATCTAAAAAGTTTTATGAACTAAAATATATTTTAGAAATCTGTTCAGAATCTCTGGTCTGTTAAGGTGGCTTTGTGCTCTCAGAAATCCTCCAATGGTATAAGATGGGCCACTAGCCAAGGTCTTTGTCATCTCCAGCTGCTGCAGAGACCCCTGCAGCAGAGTAATAAGGCCTAACAATGCTCTACTTTCCATTGGTGGCTGGCCTAGCACAGAGGGGTGCAAAGGTAGTTAAAACAGACCAGATCATGCCATGTGGCCTGTTTATTACCAAAGCTGTTGCAAATTCCCAGGACTGTATTATCAATATACAATCAAAAATAAAAACACCGAGGGAAAACTTTACTTATTTCAATTCCAGCATTTAAAAGTAACTGAAAATAGTTCCAAGCCACAGCTAATGGGGTTCAACTATGGCTGTAGCACAGGAAAAATAAGTAATTGGGCTTTGCTGTTAAAATTTGCAAGTGAGGGTCTTAAGTTTTCATTAAATGGAACTCTATTCATTTGTTGGTCTTTTTGGATATAGGGTATCACACAGAAAGCTAGACAGTTTGCAGTAAAGGGTAATGCTACAATAACACTGCAGCTTTTCATTCATAGATCTCCAAGTGCTTTACTAAGTGTGGTTCACATTGTTATCTTCATTTGACAGACTGGGAAATAGAAGCAAAGACTTCCTGCAACTCACCTAGGGGTTCCATAAATGGACAATGCTGAAGCCCTTAGAGAATACCCTCCATGCAGGGAATACAAGCAGACTTTGTATTCTCTACCCCCATCCTTTGCAGTTCCTGATGAACCTACATAGCTCAAGCCTTTCACCCTATTTCAGACTACATCTCCTGTGAGAGACAGCCAAAAATCTAGCTCCAAAGTCTCCGAACCTTAGGGTGGGCTTGATAATGCTGTAATGAGACCAATGCTAATCGTCTTTTATTTACAAACTACACTCTAAAGGAGGATCAAGGTCTAGTTTTATATTTTATAGGACTGGTCCAGTACCACTTTCCAGCTGTTTTCTTATTAGGATATGTTTGTTGTCATGTGTAAAAGACAGGTTGAAAGCATATTCACCAAATCATAACGGACTACACAGAATCAACAGTCACCAGCCCCTCATTAACTTGAAGTATCTACATATCAAATCAAAAAACAGATTAGTATGATGTTTTCAATATGAATATGACAGGTAATTTTCTGGTAGTATAACTGTATGCTGCAGTACTAGAATACATAGGTACAACTCCCTACCCCCCATGTGGTGTCACTGTTTAACAAATGAGATTGAGATCATAAGGAAGACATTCCGAAAAGGCGCACAGAACTGCTAGATGTGCTTAGGCATGAAGGCATCAACCATGGCAGTTTAAAATTGGAGTTGTTTTTTTTTTTAAACTAGGAGGAAAAGTTAATGCTGAAGAAGGAAGAAAACAGTTAGTTGCTTGGTCATCTCTGAATGCCTCCTAGTGCCTCTCACACAATGCACATCGAAGATAAACACAAAAAAGGCCAGTGGGTTGTGAAAAGTTCAGAAATGATGCATATAGGAATAGTCAAAATTATGTACAGATCTTTAGCTTTTGATATGGAAACATTTTGAACAAAGAAGGGATTTGGTTGGAAATGGTTATCCTTTTCTGCATGCTAATCATGATTTGGATGACACACAGTTTTATTGCTATTCTAAGAATACTTTGTCATGTTTCCTTCCTTTCATGCAGCCCAGCAAGTGCTCTGATGTTACTCATCCATTCTCATTCACATTTCTTTGCCAAAAGAAAAAGCCATGTGACCTTTGCCAAACTATACAAGCACTTATAGAAAAACTTTTACCATTGCTTACATATGAATAATTAACACAGACAAAGACTATGATGGAAAGGCATTTTATTTTCCCCATTTAATGTGGTTTTTTTTAATAAACGACTTAATGAAAAACCCATAAGCAATATTGTCACTATGAATGTTTAGAAAGTTTAGATTTTATACACAAAGGGGCTGCAAAAAAGACCTGCTTGCTATTTTCATCACAGCTATTTGCAAGGCTGAGCTGGCTTTGAATTCTTAACAACTGTGTTCATATACAAAATACAAGACCATTGCACTGTCAACAGCTTTTTTGTTTGTTTGTTTAACCCTTTGGGTCTCCTATGATACAATTAAAACAATCCTAGGCTTATTAACACTGTTAGAAAAATAAAAGATTTAAAACCCGGAAATGAGCTCCCTGTGCTAATCTCACATTCTTTTAAACAGAAATTCATTTAAAAATGTCTACAGAGTGCAGGCCTCCAAGTTTCACTTTGAGAGGCACAAAACTTTAAGTCTAATAAAATAATAGTCAATATACATATAAATAAGACTAATTTTCTTTTTAAATCTTCATGGGAAAGTCAATTCCCATTGCTCAAGGGATGGCAGCTTTCTAAATATTAATAAATATAGTATTTACATGCTTTTGTTTTTATATTCTGATATTGATATGAAATTTAAACCATAAATAGGGCACTATGGGCAGTTTCAAGAGGTACGGAGGCAAAGTGGACTGAACCTTGCCACTTGGATGGGGGTTTGGGACACTAGTGTGAGAGGCAACTTACTCACGGCACACAGTTCCAGGTCCTTCAGTCTTCACATGACCAAGAGAACCCCATTCCTTACTCATGCCTTGCCACGTTAACAGCTGGCACATCGTACAGGGCCTATTTCTCTACAGTACAGATGGGAATAATGATGGTGGGGGAAGAAAAAAGAGGGGAGTGGCAGTTGTCTGTCAGGGTTCCCCTTTCTAGGTGCTTTTGAAAGGTTGTGTATTGTGTATTGTGCATTATACAGCCCTAAAGGAACTTAGGTAGGCAGGCCAGCCAAGGCAGGGCTGGGAGCTGCCACCTGCTGCATCGTAGTGCCCTCCTGTAACAGCAGATTGCTATGCAAAAAGCCAGCAGTAAGTGAGTGAGTCTGTTCTGTGCTTATCTGGTGCCTAACACAAAGAGGTCCTGATCCATGCTGTGGGCTCCTACATTCGACAGTAACACACACAGTAAATAATACATTACAGTGCTAGCAGCAGCATTAACTCTCCTCTATGGCATCAATCCCCTGGGAAGCAGGACTAATAGAGGAGAGAACGGGGAGACTCACTAGCAGAAGGGAACACAGCAGGGGAGGCACTTCTCCTGGATGATCGAGGGCCTTCATAACTGGAATCTGACTGCATCACATGCACACTGGCTCCAGGGCATTACAGGACCACTGTCTCTGCCACCCCTGCAATGCTCTCAACAAAGAAAAGTAATGCTGGATGCTCCAAAGGCCAGAGACCTGAGAGATGCCAAGGAACATGCATCTTGTTCCTGCAACTTTTGTCATGGGACTAGGAGAAGGGCTGTATTAGATTTGTGCTGTATATATGGGACCATTTCTGGAGGAAAATGTAAACAGAACAGCCAGTGTTTAAAGCAAAATGGCATACACTTCCTTGAAAAGTGCTCATCAGCTGGGCATATTATGGAAGGGATGCAGGGATTTGTTTTGGCACAGAAACAAGAGGGAAAAATAGCTCACCTGATTTGAAGACAGTGACTTCTAAGAGTCAGCACCTGACTTGAGGAGAATTTTACTTCCTCATTATAGGTGAACTGCTCTGTGCTACCCACTTCCTGCAAGCCTACATACTTATCTTGCCCAAACCCTGCAGTTCAAGGTGCACTGTCCCAGTTCCCAAAATAGAGGTCTATCCCAGCTGCGCTATTCTATACCTTAAAGGAAGAGTTCAAGGTGGGGACTCAGCTGCAATGCCTACTACCTGCTTCAGTCAAATCCCTAGCAGCAGTACAGCATGTTGTGTCATTGGGCAAACAGCTCTTGTATATAAACATGATCAAAAGGAAATAAAGATGGGCTTGAGGGTCCTTGGGCCATGCATCTCAGGAATAACTTAAATGCATGACAGAGAACTCCTAAACTGTTTGGGAATTTACAATTTAACATGACAACATGCCTCAAAGGGGAAATCTTGTACACATGGGGTGGCAGAGAAACCAGGCTGACAGTGGAATTGGAATAGTTCTGCTGCATGCAAGGTGAGGGCAGAATCTGATACAACTCCAGAAGAGATGAGCAAGTGACTGCTGCCTTTCCACACTGCAAAGACAGTGTATCAGTAGTTACACAGTGGCTCTAACATTGTTTTGTGGATGGTAGAAGCCAGGCTCTAGCCATTAAGCCAGAACCCTTCCTTAAAAGACTGTTATAAGTCTGGGGAGAAGATTTGGCCCCTAATGATTTTTTTAAAATGCGTAATATTTAGACAAGAGATTCTATTTGTTTAAAAATATGTATTTAGATTTTGAAGAAAAATTGACCTTGGTTACATTACATAAGCTACTTTGGAGCAGTTCTGAGGTATCTCTCATCAATCTGTAGTATAGAAATGTTAATAAATAGATCAAACTTATGTTATCACTCTATAATACAGTGCTGTATAGATATTAAATATGGTTCTGGGTATTAAAATGTATGAAAAAGTTACTGTATATACAGTAGCTGATTTTCAAGTATTAGTAACTTGGCTATGTTAATTTTGTTTTCTAAATACCAAAATGACCCAGCTCCAAATGATGGCCTAAGCTCTGCTTTTGTTTTAATTTAAAAAAAGCAAAACAAAACAATACAACATTCCAAACGTATAAAAAGTGCAAAAAAGCATGTGATGTTAACTAACATTGTAACATTACTGGAATTTTTTTAAACAGCCAGCATGGCTTTTTTGTGTGTTAAAAAGTAAAAGAAAAAATGAAGCACTTCCCAATCTGAGACCCAGTCGTCCCAAATTTCAGCAGGATACCAATTTTTACAGCCAAGTTATAAACCCCAGAAAAAATGGGGTTTATAATGGATACGATCTCAGGCGCATAATTATAGTAGTGCTTGTATTCCACTATAATACAAATATACACATTACCCACACTTCTTGCTGGGTAACCATGTTACATACTTACAGGAATTCAGTTAAAATTAGAAGCCCCACTTATTCCCCACCCTCCCCATAAAGTCTACAGCTCTATCTACTACTAAAAGTATTACTATTACTACTGCTACCATCAATAATCATAATACATTCAAGATAAGAAGAAAACTACTAAGACCTGCACAGGAGACACTTACAAGTATGCCAGGGCTTAGAAGTACAGCAGCTCAGGGAAAATGACCACCCTCTCCTTTGGGCATACACCAATTTTGCACTGGAACACAGATTAAGTCCCATGCTGAACCATGATCTCAGAGCTGAAAGAAAGATCACTCTAAACCCTTCATGAATTGTTCTTGGTTTTGTGCTAAGAGACCACACGAGCTACACAGCCCACGCTAGGCATTTGGTGTAGCGTACATGGCTGTGTGTGCCATATAAACTAGAACATGAACACTATTCGGTTGATAATGCCAATATGACTTACTGCTTAAACTATGCTAACATTGACACCTTGCTAGATTTGGCTCTCCAGTAGGCATACATTTCAGCGCCTCTTCTGAAAATGATTCAAACGTTGGTTAAAAAAAACCTGAAGGCAACTAAAGGCTTTCTAGCTTCCAAGCACAGAGGCAACCACTTCAAAATATCATTTTCCTCCAGTGCATATGAATTATTGGCTGACCTGTAGCCATCTTACAGAAACATGAATGTATTATTCAGCATCTCTGGAAACCATGAACTAGCAAATTTTGCCACCTAATGCAAATTTAAGCCCAGTAAGTAAAACAAAGAGAAAGAAAATCAGTTGATCTCTCACAGATGTGGACCTCAAGAAGATAAAAAGAAAAAGAAAAAGGCACAGGGTTCAGATCTCATTGATAGTTCTCTCAGAAGGGGAGTATTCAGAGGTTCCTGGGGATGACATGTAGAATGACTGTGTTTTCCTTTTTAACCTGGCTCGCTTGTTGGCCAGAGAGAGGCTGCGTCGACTTGAATTGATGATTTCTGAAATAAACTTTTTGCAGTCCACACACACCTCCATGGTGCTCCAGTCCTCCATTAACTCCTTGGGAAACTGTAGCTCTTCGTTTGACTTATCCACAGACTTGGACCTTGAGGGCAACCTGAGACACACAGAAGCAGTCCCTTACTTATTACCATTATTTATAGTTAATTACCATTATTTAGAGTTTAGCCCATCTTTGGGTCATAATGGAGACACTTCCAAAAACAAGAGACTACATAAACATTGCTGCCCCCTCTTCCATAACCAGGGGAGGTGAAAGATAGCAGAAAGAGGATGGAGATGGGAAGATATCAGTAAGATTATACAGCTATTCACTGAAGGCTAGTGAAAAGTGTGATTTGGCAAAAAGGATTTTCTGACTCTCTAAATGGATGTCTTACTCTGCTATATTATCTGCAAACACCATGGCAGAAGTGATTAACACAGAGAGGCTTGAACAGATTTTACAGGAGTGTAGTTGATCATCTCAGAAAAGACTCTTTTTCCATATTATTTCTGTGGCTGGTTTCAACAACAGCCTGTGTTCAAAATGTTATTCTGTAATCTTGTCAAGGCCAAACTGAAGAAAATTCATGGCTAGAAGCAGAATGAGTTTGATATGTGCAAGTGATCACTCAATATAGGAAATTTTTTTATTTAGTTACTAATCCCAGGCTGTAAGTTTTTCCTTCTAAGAATCCATCTGTACTACAAAAAAATTAGAGTATTCTGTAGGTGTCTTGCATGGATGTAGTTGTTCTGGTCTTAGTATAGATTTCAACCACAATATAGACTGATATTGTTAATACCATGTCAGCTACTTCTATATAGATATATAAAGCTTATATTTCTTGACTGGCAAATGAAAAGGATCAAGATGAGTATCTGCCTTCTCTTAAAATGAAAAGAAAAGCTTCAATTTTTAACATATGGGAAAGCAAAATTGATAAGGAAAACAATTTATTTTCAGACTTCTGCCTTCTTCTATAAGGACACCACTAAAACTGAGTAATTAAAACCAACTATAAAAACGGACCCAAGTAATTGCATCTCTTTTATTATTAACCTTGGAAGATGATATTATCAAGAGCCAAAGTACATGCATCTAAACTTAGGAGGTCTCTCACCTGGGCATACTCCTCAGTGACCGGTGATGGCTGGTAGATGGTTTTTCAGGTCTCATAAAACTTTCTCCTTTCTGCAAGGCAGAAGGTCCAAGAGAAAAGATAGGAAGGGTGGAATATGGCTTTGATGGCAATCGCATCTATTATGGGAACAGGAAAATGAGAATATGACATATCCTTAACAAAGAGAACTTTTCGGAAAGGGACAAATTGTACATTTCTTAACTTACTTTTTTGCAACATTGGGAACATACAGGCCTGTGTAGAAAAGTAAAAGTATAAATCATTCAACTTGAAAAAAATAATACTGAAATAAAATATTGTGGAATGTAAACTTTCAGGATTTACACTGTTTTCTACGAACTGTTCTAAAATCCATACATTTTATTTCTGAAGCTGATTTATTATTCTGTCTCCAATCTGAAGCTGAAGCTTAAACCCAGGAAAAGGCCTGGCCAAGAAATACTGATTACAAACAAAATAGTGATGAGAAATATAAATGATACCCCCTCCCTCCATTAAATAAAGGCTAGTATATTCTTTAAAAATGATAATAAAATCAATGACAACCTGGAGCTCTTGATATACTCTCTCTTGCATTATCATTATAAAACTTGCTTATTTTAGAAGTAAACATTCCCCCGACCTGCAGCTGCCACTGCTGCAAACTGAAATGGAAATGGAGTTCCTTAGGATTTTAACATGTCACTGCAAATACCAGTTTTGCATGCATCAGAAACCACCAAATAAGATACACACCTTGTTTTGGGAAGGTAGAATGAAGAAAAGATTTTTCCCATCATGGCTAAATTTCAGCTGAGTGGAACACAATCAGTGTCACCTGCTCTTCCAAAAGCTAGAGACTGAACCAAGTCACAGTCATTGCTGAAATGACAGCAACTTTGGCTAAGCCAGTAGCTTTTAGCTGCAGACTCCCCCCTCACTTGCCTCTAGACAGCAAGGAGCAATGACCAGGCAGCCATCCCTGCGCCTCCATTCTGGCATGGAAATCAGCTTCCTCACTTAAAACATGCATACCCATTTTAGACAGTTAATTTTTGGGTAAAGGATGCACATAATATGAGAGTAAACACAATAATAAAGATTCTGCAGTTGATGAACCAGGAGTTTACATAGATTCCCACTCACTCCTCCCCACATCTGAGGGGGCTTTGCAGGGCTAACGTATTAGTACTGTTTCTCTCATGTAATTTTAACACCTGAACAACACAGACTATGCAACAGGAATAGCATATTCAGTAAAGGAGCCATTGTTATATACTAATTTGTTCACAACTGCACTTTAAAAAAAAAAGAAAACAATGGTGAAACATAGAAACAGTGAGGTTTCCAATGCATGAATCCTAGCATTTCACTATAATATCGTATCAGCTGTCAAACACTCACCTCTTACAGAACTGACAGGTATATGACCATGTGAAGAAAGAAAACCTCCTTGTTCGACAACAGAAACAGAGCTAATAAAAACAGAATAGTCCACAAGGTTAGAGTCCACAAAGTGCAATGGGCCAGCACCTTCCTTTAGCATAAACAGCTTTTCTTCCTCTTGGGTTCTTAGACCCCTTGTGTTGTTTTCTATAAATATATCAAGAAGTTAAACACCAGAGAGGGAGGAGATCTATTCACAGAAAAAGAAATGCCAGAGCAGGAACAAAGAGGTACAATTCCATGATTTCTACTCTTTCAAACACATTTGGACATTTAAAAAAAAACAGAGAGGAGCTGTGGCCTGGGACACTCACATTTTATTGGGTTAAGTTTTATGCCTGTTATGCACAAATTCAGATTAAATTATAACAGTCCCTTGTGACCCTTAAATATATGACACATGTCTAGCCTTTGAAAAAACAGACTGAAGATGCATTTACTCTTAGGTCAATAGGCAGGAGTTCAGGAGAAGGAATGGAGACATGGTTAATACATATATTTATTTCTGATCTGCACTCTGTCAATTAAAGTACACTGATAGATGGGTTTCTTTGTTATCACCCCTCATGAAGTCTCAAAATGTATGACTGCCCTGGCAATTTTTGTTTCATCTTAGCTGGCTACTTACAAGCTCCTGCTTCTTATAAGTCATGCCTAAGGTTCAACATCCCATGAGCATATGCAGTTTATTTATCTTTTGAGAACAATGGAAACTTAAAATAATCCTACTTGCTTTAAAATTCAGAATGTAATAAATCAGCCAACCCAGGAGAAAAGATTCCTCACCAACTTCATTACAAATTAATCAGAAGAATTTACTGACGTGGCTGATTGTCTACTTTTCATAAAAAGGCTTTGATCAGTACTCATTCTATACGGAAAACTCTGCAAAAGATTGGACGTGTGTCCATTTTTTAACTTTATCTGGTTTCAAAAGCTCCACTTTCTATTATTGGAATATGACTGACAAGTGTTACAATGTTCCTTGTAGATAAGAACATCCATTTTATAGTGGGGACTCAACACCTGTGTGAATAACTAAAAGTGAGAAGTGGGCACAAAACAATGTAGAGCCATTGGCTCTAATCATCTCTGTACACTCTACACACTGGAACGATGGTAGAAGGGGGTGGAGACACTTGACCCCTGAGGACAGACACTACATAACATGCGAATACTCTCTATGAAGGGGTTATTGTCTGCCTAGCGTAAGTATGCTGACCAAACCCATGATCAGACTGAGATCAGATGTGTGGGTCTATGTTCGGGATTTTTTGTTTTTCAAAGATTTGTTACTTTTAGTGTCCTTTGTTTAAAGGCCCATGGTTAAATCCTTCCACTAAGCCTGTACTTCTTGCCTGCATGCTGGGCTAAAGGAGAAATTCAGAGTGCTCCAGTGTGGTAGAACACCTAATAACCATACCTAAGCACCTAGGTACTCAGAACAGCTGGGTCATTGGTTCTGGGGTCTAAACAGCTAGATAATGGAGTACTACTGCATAAAAACAATATCAGGTATAGCTGGAATCTAGATATACGAACATTGACCAGTCATTACCCAGACCCAGCAGGCTTAGAAGCACAGGGACTCCAGCTGTTGGGACTACTCACAACATACTGCTGTCCATCCAGAAAGGGGGACTGGGCCAAACTGTGGCAGATTCTACTGATTTCACTGGGAATTTTAAAGAAAAATGCTTACCATTACAGGCATTTTATTAGTACTTCCTTTTCATCAATATAGAATGAGAATTGGAGTTATCAATTACTAATAAAACCCTGGAATCTCCATTCCGGTTCCACGTTCTATGTTTTCACAAACTGGAATCCGTCTAATAAGGCACATGTGATCCACCTCCTTCATTAAGAGCTCTCAGTGGAATAACTGAACCAGGCTTACCTTTCCTTTCTTAAGGGCAGTGTAGATATCTTTATACTGCTGGTACTTTTCCAACTCTGCCTTCACTAGTACCTGACGGATATGCATGACTTCCTCCACAGTCAGAGCTAGGCATTCCACTGGGTAACAAAATTCCTCCTGTAAGTCAAAAATTGATATTACTATGAAGCCCATCTTTTCCAGAATCCAACCTAGAAAGCCAGCCACCTGGTTAGTAACTTCAGAGACAGAAGATTTCACCATTCAAACTGGAGTAGCATTGGCTGATCTATGGGCATCACATGAGCTTCAAACCAGGTAGGAGACTGGTTAAATGCAATTCTAATGGTCTGATAACCAGGTTTTACAGCACTGCAAACAAGAGAAATGTTCTCGTTTATTTCTTTGAGCACACACCATCTGATACCTGCATATATTTGCTTGCTTTATTTATTATGAATTTATTATTATTAACCAATTATAATGCATTTTATCATTTAATAGGGCATAGGGTGATTTACTATACAGTTATAAAAAGGCAGTGCTTAGAGCTGTTGACCTTGGAAGTGTGTTGTTTATAAAAACAAGCCACTTCTCTGAAATTTTGTGGTGCCCAGAATAGCCAAAGAAAGCAGTTAGTAACCCACTCTAAGAGATTTTTTTTTTATTCAGTGGTACCACACATTGATGATTGTTGATATAATCATATATTTGAAAATCTATGCCAAAATTATGAATGTGTATGGCTTTCCTTTCCACCCAGAATGACAAAAATGGCAATTTAAATTTTCTGAAAATACTGTTAAAATATAAAACTGGGCAAAATGGTTAATTCAATATTGTGTTTTTACTGACAGAGAACCACTCAGAGGTTCCAAATACTTCCTATCTGAGAAATTTCCATATATATTTAAGTATGTTCTTTCAAGGTAATTGCAACATTGAACATTCAGCATCTAATTTTGGCACCACAGAATAAAAAGCATCATTCCAGCCCTCTAGTTGATTACACAGTTCTAACAGAAAGACAGATGCTGCACTAGGAATGTCCATCCCTTTAGGCATTGTGCACCTTTTCAGTTGTTGTAAAGTAACAATGCAATGTAATGTTCTTTGAATAAATACAGGAAAGTTTTGTACTCACAAACACTTTGCTGGCAGTACTGTACAGGTAGTTTTGAAATATAATTTAGATAGCAATGTTATCATTCAGATTAGTTATAAAGTGGTATTCAATTTAGGTAGTATTCAAATTCTGTTCTGTCTTTCAATTAGGAAAAAAAATAGATCTGTGTTGCAGCCCTGGCAAACATTAGCATTTAGGAACCACCACATTTTTAAGAACTGTTCTCTTACCTATCTAGAAAGGAAACACACAGAAACTTCACCCTGCTTAAAAGTACCCAGAAACAGCTAAAATTACATTAATTTTGGATTCTTTTAACAGCCAATTTTCCAGTTTGCTTCTTCATTGAGGAAGCTTGGGTTTCTGGAAAACCCAAACCATGCCAAATCCAACTGTGATTTGCTCTGAGAGGAGTAAAACTCCACAAGCAAAAAAAACCTACCCAAAACAAATCCTTTGCTTGTTAGCAACCTTTCAGCTAACCAGCAGCTGTCAGTATTGCATTCTAGATCCTTTCCATAAAAATAGCACTGATGCATAGTATGCAGACTTTGGGGAGGATGGGAAGGAAGTGGATGGGCAAATGTTGGGCAGAAAACGTCAGCAGGAAACTTATTTTCTACAGTGTGAGATATTAAGGTGGTGTTTGCAGTAAACAGGACTGCATGCTTTTAATCGACTACAATTTTGAGTCTTTAAAAAGCTATTTCTTAACTGGAATCCCTTCCCCCCTCCAAAAATGTACCTGGCATCAGATTTAATTATTTTTGTGGGCAACAAAATCTTTTTTATGATGTTTTTAAAGATCATTTTTTCACAGTTGATGACACATGATAAATACATGACATGATGCATTTTTAAAGCCCTGGTAAAGGCTTATTTAATTTGTGAATGTGCTATTACATTGAAGATTTGTATGTCTAGTACTTTGGGTAGCAGGAAAATGATTTGGATCTGTTCTTCCAACAATAAAAAAAATCCTTAAGCCAAGTGTGAATAGCTACCAGGCAAAAAATAAAATTGCTAACATTTTTAAATGCTAATGTTTTAATTTGAGAGGTTAAACAAGGACAACAAAACTTTAATGCAACATTAAACAAAAGTTAATTGCCAGGCTGATTCTGCAGAATATTTGATTATTTTTCTTCTCAAAAGAATATTTAGTTTCAACCTAACTTCCAAAGTCTTGAAATTAAATGAATAGAAATTAAACTAAGCTACTGACTAAAGTTCACCAAAATTGACTAAAGTTCACCAAAATAATAACTTTTAGAGTTGCAGCTCAAACTCAGAATTTACATGGATGCAGTACGTCCTATGTCCCCTGTAATACTGATGCACAGTAGATTATGTTAAGGACAGAATGTGACTTCTGAATTTCCTTGTATTTCTGGGTTTGTACCCATTTTAATTTTAAAGTCTTATTATTAAAAGAGAAAAAGTCACAATAAAAAGTACTTTTTTGTCCATTAATCTGTTAAGGATTTATTTGCCATTTATTGAACATGCAGTCACAGCACACACCAAAATGCGTGGTTGTGGATAAATTTATATTTAGAACAATACACAATCTTAATTATATAGCCATAAAATGAAATAAGTGATTTGCAGATCATTCTTCGTATGCATTCATTTAAATAACTCATTATTAACATCTATTAGTAGTATATGTTTCCATACCAGTACATTCATCATACCACATGTATTGTAAAACTTATCACCACTTATGCAGATAAGTTGCAACAGTTAAGTATTGAATGATCAAGTGCTGGATGAACCACATATTTATGCAACTCAGGTTAAACATTTTTAAATTCTTGACACTTAATATAAAACAGCTTCAGTTTGCAAAACCTGGCTGGATATCTCTAAACTAATTTCTCTTTTGCAGTAGGTTTCTAATTTCATTTTCTGGTTGAGACCATAAATGAGAGGAAAAATATACCAAATTTCAAATCTTTATATACCAAATTTTTAAAAAGATCCGATTCAAAAATGGTTGTAGAGAAGCTCCTATGTTTTCTTCTGAAGTGGTTTGTTCATTTACCCCGGAAAAGACTAGCACTAATAATACTGAAAGTTCTGTTGTTTACAAAGGCTTTAAAACCATTTTTTGTGTTTCAAGTAACATTAGGTTTACAAATGGCATTGTGTTCTGTAATACCACATATAATGTTAAGGCAACAACATCTTAATCGTTTCACCTTAGTTCAAGGATCATAATACCAATAGTTTTACTTGCTTAGGTTTCAGGATCTTTATAAACTGTGCCTTTAAGAATTGTCTTACTGACAGTCTTGTGATGTTGCATTTTTAGTTTGCTGTCCTTTCACAACTGATTACTTTTCCCCCATAAGTAATTGAAGCATGTAGATAAACATAAGTATCCTACAAACACTGAAATCAATTCTAAAGTCAAATCGATCAGGACTACTGTTGCAACCTAAGCTGCTAATTCTTGCACAGCTTAGGAAGTGCTCCCCTTATGGGGAACTAGCTTGTAAAGATTTCCAAAGCCAGCAGAAAGAGGCAAACCTTTGCGGGTTTCCACCTGCTGGTAAAAGCTCTCTCACAGAGATAATACATAGCCCCTGCCACCCCAAACATGGCTGCTTCAAAAGGATGAGAGTTGAACAAAGAAGCTGTTTGTATGGTTGAAAAAAGTGGCCTGAAAGTCGTCCTTGGAAAGAGACTGGTTATCCTAGGAACCTGAACAATAGATATAGGAAGCAGAAAAAGGAACGCGAAATATAAATGACAATGTTAGCAGGGATTCTGGCTAATGAAAATAAGAAAAACCAAAAACACTTTAACATGTACACTGGTGGCATCTTACTGTGTAGGTACAAAGCTGAGTAACATCAATAAGCATGCCATAACACTAATTCTCAGAAAAGTAGTGAATGATGTAACCAATTTTTCTGAGTTTGTTTCTCCTCCCCACCCAACCAACTTCAGCACTAATTCCTTCAATGCATTTGAAAGGTCAGTTCACAAAAACACCGTGTGCAAAACAGTTGCTTGCTAATCCTGTTAAAAAGCTCCACAAATGGTCTGCCTGCTTTTCACTGACACTGAGGTCTATTTACTGATGAGCTCTTTCACCTTCAAGGGGAACTGCAGTCACTGGAACAGATGATAAGAAATGAAACTCCATCAATCCTGGAGGAAAGGATGAAGAAGTGTGAAGTCAAATAAAAAGAAAATAATATATTTAATTTTTTGTGGCTCTGACTCAAGGAACTGCAGTATTAAGAACTAGTGTCCAGTTCAGAAACTAGACAGCAGCTTTCATGAGTAGGACTTTTATGTCAGGGTGCAGTGGCTAGCTAATTTACAGTCACAGTACCAAAACACTGTATTCAGCTAAGCAAAAAAACCTTCTTCTGAATAAATGTGCACACCATGAGGGGAAAAAACTGCTAAGATTAACAAATAAATTCATCAGCAGCTAAGGAAAAAAATGTCAGTAAAAGTTCATCACCACCATTTTCTTTTCCTACACAAAAATGTTGCTAGCAAGTGTGCTGGGGGAGAGCCAGCTCCTTAAGAAGTAAAGAAAATAAAAAACCAAAAAACAAATCATTCTTGCATGCTCTGAATATTTTTTATGTAACACATTTTGGACTCCTTCAGATATTTTCCTGCTTTTGCTCAATTCTACTTCTGTGTAAGCCAATTAAAATTTGACTGTATTGGTTTTACTATACACACGAGGGGCCTCATCCTTGCGGCAGTGTAGCCCTGGCCCCTTCCCCACTGTCCACCCCAAGGTGCACATGCCCAGCAAAATGCCTTCGCATGCTACACTGGCACCCAAGCTGGGGGTTGCCTGCCCCAATCTAACTTGTTTAGATATCTGAAAAGTGTAAAACAGTCAACACCTTGAGGTAAGACATATTGCTTTTCCCCTTTTAATGATGTGCCTGTGAAAACCTGTAGTTCCCCAAGTAAAAACATCTCGTGATCCAGAGTGACGGACAAAATTCTCTTTTCACTGCTCGTGTCCCAAGCAGCCCTGAGGGAAACGCTCCTCTCAAGTCGCTCCTTAAGCTAACGCTTGGGCAAAGAAGTCTAGCTGCGCTGCGCGTTCCTTAAGCTGCGAGCCAGGACTCCAGAACGCCATTCACATAGGATCATACATTGTAGTCAGGGTAGAAGTGTGGTAAAGAGAGCCAATTTATTCCTTGCAGAGAAGTGGGTGAACCTTCCCCGGTATATTTGAAGACTACATAATTACTACACTTCAACCTTCTCACCTTGATGGATTTGCACTATAGTCAGCCACTCTCTCGGGCCAAAGAAAAGTAACACGGAGTCCCTTCCAAGCCCATTAGTGCCACTTAAATAAGAGCAAGGACTGGCAGGTACTCCCTCCCTTTTAGACCGGGAACGCTTCCGTAAATCTACCATATGCTAAAACTTCAAAGCAGCATGCTGAGTCCCGGGTGATAAGGAAAATAAGAGACTAGGAACTGAACCTGGGCATCTGACACAAAGTGGCAAAGCTGTATTCATCATGCCAGGACAAAGAGCCAACTTTTCATCTCCTGTGCCATTTATGCTCTGCAGGAAAACAGTTCTCAATTAAAGTTATTTGTTCAAATGTACTGTGCTTTCTTCTCAAGTAGCAAAAGAGTTTTTGCCTTAGTGACTCCAACAATGCAATGTGGTCACAACTGATATAGATGCTTGACATCTTTTACATACAGAAATTTTAACTGTATTAGTTATTAACATGGGAGGAAGAGAACCCCTGTTCCATGTGTTTACACATGAATGACAATACTCCAATAATAAGAACACAGATTGACTGCTTTGACATTGCGTCATTTCAAATGAACTATCTGTCAATTATAAGGTAGGTCAGTTTCTTTACCATGCTGAAATTAAAAAACAAATGAATAGGCCTCAGTTACAAAGCTCAAATCAGAAGCCAAATCTCTTCAAAGCCCTGAGTTATCTGAACCCAGGAGGTTTGGTTTAATATTTTAGAGGAAGTTCAAATTCTGAATTCCCCTAAAAATCCCCCCAGTGTCTAAAACTGGGTTTGTATCTGGGATCTTGCTTTGGATTCAGCTCTAATAACACTGTAGCCAGGTTTTAATTCTATATAAACTACTAGAAAACGTCTCTCTCTTATCGCAACTATAGCGTCATTGGCCTTCTCACTCTATAGCCAACATTCAACGATAACCCTGTACTACTTACAAGTGATCTTGAACTCTGTTTAGAAGGTGGCAGGAACTGTCTCACATTAGTTGGAGTTTCCTTTTCAATTGAGTGTCGTCTCTGAGGAGGTTGCCGCCTCTCTGGCTGAGGTGTAGACGATATTGGCAAGAACTTCGGAGGCACTAAAGATTCAACCAGCAGAAGTTAGCTCTAATGAAAGAACTATGAAATAGTATTGTTCAGCAATGATAATAGCCATGGTTTTGGTGGGGGAAAACAATGGTTAGATGTCACAAATAGTTGCCAAAACAACAGAGTATCTCCATGCAGCTGTCAATGGACAACATTTTCAACCTGTCTGAAATGAACACACTCACAAAAAAGGGGTTTCTTACTCTAGGAACAGCCTTATCAATTAACACCAATCTGCTCCATCTTTTTGCAAAAGACATTCAGGCAAAGCTCATATGACAGAAAACAACAGGAGTCAGGAGAGTGAAACAGCTTAGCTGCGTTTTATTTAAACAGGATTGTCTAGATACTGAGCACTTACTCCTTCTGCTCTCCTGAGAAGCATCTTCCAATTGTGTGGGAGACGCACTGCTGCTGCTTGCTGATTTGTGCATAGATTCCTCCTGGGAGCAAAAAAATTGGAAGAGTTAGAATTCCTCATACTCAGTCTCTCTCTCTTACTCCTACATGCAAAACTAACAATGTCAGTGGTATATCACATCATTAAACCACTTGTCTTCTAAAAGACTTTAAGAAAAATGCTGAAGTTAGGCAGTCTTGTGTAAGCATCTTTTCAAGTATATTTTTTGCTGCAAATTGGAATGTATGGCGCACAGCTCAAGAGCTCAATATATTCAACTGCATTATAAAGATCAAGAATAGACCCTGAGTGTTGTAATCTGCCTTTTCCTTAAGTAACTGTTCTGGATACTGAGGGCCTAGCAGATGTTTTCAAGCACAGTGCCAAATTAGTTCAAGTTTATTATTTTATACAGGCAAGAAACAAGCACGTGGCTTTTTCTGGTCTCCAAAGGAATGAAACATGACCCTAAGACAACATATGACTCAGTAAAGACAAATTAATCTAATCACTTATCTTTACTGCACTGTTCTCTAATCTCTAATTCTCATGCATTTCTCCTTCCTTCTGTGCTTAAAGACACTTCATTCATTAGGTTAAGTATGTTCTCACCACAGCAACCAAAGACTAGCAAGTGGTGCGAGATGAATGAAAGTGAAATAGGCTTTGACTAACACCTTTCAGTCAATGGGTGCCTGAAAAGTTGTGCTTCCTGATGAGTTATTAGCTTTATAAACTGCCCTTACCTATAACCTGTTATTTAAATACTCAATACAAAGAACTTATAGGATATTACTGGTGCTTGCAGAGAGCAAATAGGGTTGAAGAAATGGTTGTGAACCCTGTTCAGGTTTAAGATAAATGCTCTTAATAAAGAAGGCTCGATATTACAAGTGTTTGTAGAAAGAACATGGGGTTGAAGAAAAGGTTGGGGACATGGTTCAGTTCTAAGACAAATGCTCTTGGCAAAGGAGGCTTGTACACAGTTACCTTTTATACTCTTGGGTTTACAAGTCAAACAAAGTGACTCAGTCAGAAAACAAGCAAGCAACGGAGACTCCCTTCCACGGACAGACTTAAAGTCACATGAATCTCAAGCAGGAAAGTCTGCAGTGACTGAAACAATGCCTCTTCTAGTTATGGAAAATCAGGAGGGAAAGCTGTCAGAAATATCACATGAACAAAAGGCGCCACAGGCCAGGAGGCGTCACAAATTATGATCAGGTGATCTTCTATGCAATAACCAAGTAAAGGTCACAGCAAAAATTTCAGAAGAGTTGCATGAAAACTTAAAAGCAATCTGAAAACATTCAACAGATCGAAAGAAGGGTTCCCGGACACTCCACCACAGCCAATTAGTGTAAACTTTGTGAAAAAGAATTGTTGTTCAAACTGCAATGGTGAACTTTTAGTTTTCCAAAAATTAAAACTTATGAGGCAAAAGGTACCAAAGACTATCATATAGTCACAAAGGTGACTATTTATTCTGTCCATAAGCAGAGGAAATAAGCAGGTAAAATATTAAGATAAAGACTTTTTTCTTTTTTTTAATTTGCCAGTACTTTTTTTTATTTAATTTTGAATAACTGTTGCCACTCTCCACTCAATCTATAAAAGCAGAGGGGTGCCAGAGCCTGTGGTTCAGGCTGGAAGAAAAGCAGTTGAGGGAGACCTGGCTCTGTGGCATGGGACCCCCCCCCACCCCACAAGAGTGTGGACAAAAAAAAAAATTAAAGAAATGTAAGCCATGACCCTCTCCCCATTCCTCCTCTCTCACAAAAATGTCATTCTAAGCAAGTGAAAACATTGGTGCTTATTTGTGCTGAAAAGTTTGGCTTTTGTCTTCTGAGGTTTTGTTCTCTGAGCTTTTGTTCTCCTTTTTCTCTGCCTTTTTATTTTGCCATTGAAAATTTGTCACTGGAGGAGGCTGGGGAGGGAAAAATAAATGGCAACACTGAAAACAGCAACAGGACTACTTTTATTTTTGTAAAGAATGAAAAAATTGCAAACCATGAACATTTCTAATGATATCTTCTCATTGAAAAAAACTTCTGACATTTGTTGTTGAAAAACACCTCTTAAAATGTTTGACGATTTCTTATTCTACTTTAGAAGGTAAATGTGGGATTTAGTCAGATGCTGCCTTACCCCAACTGGCCAGGCCATGGGTTGCCAATCTTTGGTACATGTGCCGAAAGTGGCACAGGCAGCCTGTGTGTGTGGTACATGATAGATTAGGGGCAGGCAGCACAGCAAGAGATAATACAGGAAGCAGCAAGCAGAGCACCAGATCAGAAGTGGGGGAGAAAGCAGAGCAGATCAGGCAGCAGAAGGGGACTGAAGTGGCACCAAGGAGGGTGCGGGACTTAATTTGTGCTAGGCCTGCCAAAAAGATTGGCCCCCACTGGGCTAGGCTATGCAGTAGACAGATGTCCTCATTCTCTTGTCCACTGGCATTAGTGGGAATTTTGCTACTGACTGCTATAGAACTGAATGGCCCAGAATGGTCTGCTGTAATTTGTATTGCTTCCCACTTTGTGGAACTGCTGCTCCTGCCACAAAGTGGGAAGTTGGGGGCAGCTCTGACTAAGCAACTACCTATCCAGGTACCACAGAAAAGTAGGACGAAAGTGGCGGAGAACAAAACTATGAAAATGAGATTTCTATCTATGGCCTCTGGCAGACCCCGCAGGATCCAACTTCTTTAAGCAGTAGAAATGAATGGATTTGCAGCTACTTCAGTGGTGAGATGGACTCTGCACAGAAGCAACAGACGTGAAACAAGACTAACCTGCTTCGGGAAGAACGAGAGCTATGGATATAGTCATGTTACAAAAATGCCAAGTCTGCTTAGGCAAAAATATCCCATGTTCATATTTTAAATTACTTTTCCCTCCCTGTAAGCCTCATGTGCAATGAGTATATGAACTATTTTGTTGTCCTGTGATCACTAGAGAGTGTTGCAGGCTCTCAAAAAAATATTAGCAAATCAGGTAGAGTAATTATTAGTAAATCTTGAGAGAGATTTAGATATACTAGTATTGTGCTGTTGATTTTTAAGGTAGATAGAAGCAAGACTATACCAGAATCTTTGATCAGATACTTCTGGACACATTTGGATCTAGAGCCAAATAAGCACAGCCTCATATCTACTCAGAAAACCCAATCTATGTTAACATTTTCAGGGGCTCTACATTAATGCCCGTGTTGTCTACACATGCCCTTAGAGGCATGACCCCAGAGGTCATCTAAAGGTATCACTGCTACTGTCATCAGGTGAACTCATGTGTGTCCCATTAGGCGATTATTTCTATAATTCTTTAAAATACAAAGGGTAGGAGAGTATGGCTCCCCTAAATCTCCTACTCAGACTGTGACTCAAATTACAATAACAAATTAGAAGAGAACGGGCATGCTTGTTTGATACTCAGCCTTGCAAGCAACTGGGCAGGGAGGGAGCTGCAAACCTCCAGCTGCTTAGATGTACAAGGGAAGGTGTACAGGGCCTAGTGAGAAGGGAGGAGAAGCTTAGAAGACAAACTCCTCCCCAGTACAAAGGGAAAGCCGGGAAAGAATTGTGACCGAGGCACCACTCATCCTTTGTTCTGCTGGGGTGGTACAGCTACATGCCACCTCTTATTTATGGAGGATTGTAGTTATAATTAAACTCCTAATGAGTAATTCTAAAGAGACTAAGCCAATTCACTCCCTGTGCAGTTGTAAGCATGGAAATGTCTGAGTCATTCATAGGCCATTAGAATACTGCATCCGCCCCTAGTTATATATACACCACAAATTAGGTCAGCAAAGAAATATATTTCAGCATCTCACTTCTCCTTTATCCTCTACAGCAGTGGGGGGCAACCTTTTTGACAGACATGACACAAATTAACTCCACACCTTCAAGTGCCACTTTGATCTCTTTCTCTTACCCAATCTAATTTTTCAGCTTTCTGTTCCCTGACCAACCCACTGCCCTGACCAACCCGCTGCTCTGCTTTCCGCTTCCTGCCCTATGCTCCCTGCCTGACCTGATGCTCTGCTCTCTGCTCCCTGTTTTGCCAGTGTACTGTCTGTACCCTCCCCAATCTGCCTCATGCCACACACACAGGCTGCCTGTACCACTTGTGACACCAGTGCCACAGGTTGGCCACCCTTGTTCTACAGCATTCTTCAACTTTTCTGTCAGTTTAATAACTTCCTTCTGAGCTTTCCAATTAATCTTTTTTACTATTTTAACACTGAACATAGCATTACACCTAAGGCACAGCCACTACAGTAACAAAGCAGCCCAATTACCTGGGTTGTTTCACACTCTACTTCTGGTCATTCAAACCAATATAGCACTTTTTTTCTTTTTTGCAATTTCATTGCATTGTCAACTTACTTTCTATTTATCTTCTGCTGTATCCCTCAGAGCCTTCTCTAAATGACACTCCTGCACAGAGAGAATTCCCCAGCATATACTTGAGCGTTTGATTATTCATGCCTACAAGAATCAGTTTACATGCATCTTTACCAAATCTCTTTTTATTGATTTCAGCTCATTTCTCCAAGTCAAATATGACAGATTAGTTTGGGAGGAAATGCAGCAAACTGCAAGCTGGGAGACCATGAATTCTAGTCTTGGCTCTTTCACTTACTGCTGCCATTACTTATCTTGAGGTGTCTTTTTTATTAACAAGATCTCATGCACTTACTATTGTTCGCTCGTTTATAGAAAGATGAGAAGTTATACTTCAGGCCAAGCTGGAAATACAGCCCAAGTCTCATCCATTTGGTTGCACTGGCTTTCAACATGAACATGTCAAATTATCACCTGTATAACTCCCACTAATATAAAGAGATCCTGTCACCATTTAAAACCTAGACCAAAAAAGAGGTTTATAACAGCTTGACTGAGGTTGCCTTTAGACTAATAGACTTGGTTCTTAGTATAAGTGATAAGAAACTCATACTTTTACATCCAAACAGGTACCAGATGACCCACAACACAGTTACATGCAGCTATGCTTCCTTAACCTCAGCAACAGACTGTGGTCCCAAAACAGGCATAAAAATTAAGGATTCATCATTCTACTGCTGCCATACAAATGGCTGTGTAACCTGCCTTATAAATCTTTCCAGGTTGATCCCCATAGTAAGCACTAGAGCATTTTCTTTACAAAATACTTGCACAACTTAAGTGAAAAATCTGTACTGATGGTTTGTAGTTTGTGGGTCCAGACCCTGCTGATGATATATTTAGAAATGAATTTGGATGTCATGGTAATACTTGGCTCATTCTTCCTTTTTTAGCATTAGTATTTGGTCAGTGGGAGGTATCTTATTAAAAACCGCAAAGAGTATTTAACAGACAGAGCAACATACAGGTGATTTAGCCTGTCTCCCTTCTCCAGAATATATCGTCATTACTCCTTATGGTTTTGATAATGATCTACATAACTTTTTTTCCTATAGCTCATCGGGTCTCTGGCTGAGTTAGCTGGATTCAAAGCCATTCCAATTTAAAGGAAGTTTGACAGCCCTCACATACAACAATTTGATGGGTCGCAGATGCAGCTCCCACATCACTTCAGTATTCCTTTATCTACTCTGCCCTTACTCATAAGCTCTTCCAGACAGCCCAGAAATAAGCCCTTACTATGGGTTCAGAGTACAGCACAAGAACTTCTACATGGGAGCCAACATCATGTTATTTTCAACATATTTACAGAATTGCCAACCATGGCATTACATACACATAGTGTTAGCATATACTGGGAATTAAAGAAGTAGATAAAAGGCCAAAAAGTTTAAATCATATTTAAGGCATCTGGGGAGGCTGAATTTTCGGGAATTGGCAATACTGTGATCCAGTCCTCATTATAACTTAAAGTCAACAGCAATGGCCACCACCACCTATGAATTCATGAACTCAGATTATTTTGTCCATCAAACAGCAGTTAAATTCTGAAAGTAAGCCGAGCACAAAAATGTCTTACCTCTGAATCTGAACTGTCCAGTTCAGCTAAGGTAGGGGCTTTAAGGAGTCTCTTTCGCTGCCCTGTCACTTGGGTAGTGCCAAGACCTTTCAGCTTTCCTTGGGGTGTCAAGCCACCATTCACTATGGAGCTATCTGCTAATTTTCTTGAAGACTCTGGAGTGGATACATCTGACAAAAGAAACAGAAGGATTGGAATTTTGATTTTGGCAGGGATATGTATTTGAGGAATCAACTTGCAATGCTCCTTTCAGATTTTACTGCCAATGCAGCACATACAGAGAACTACTGTTTTGTGATAGTCATAGGTGTAGTAATTTTACATAGCTTAGAAAATTACAAGCCATAGCATGTGGTGCAGACATGATGTAAAGAAATGAAAGAAGTGCAAGAAAACAGTAGTTCACTTTGCAACTTTCTTTCTACTTCTTAAATAAAAATGCCTCCATTTCATTATTTTCTACAATTAGCTTCTATATCACAAGCCAAGGAACAGAAATGCCCCACCTAAGCCAGACAAGTGGATCCTCAGTGAACACTGAGACTATTCTATATTGGCATGTTCACACAATACATACACGAACTGTCCCAAGTGAGGGTAAACTTACCCTTTCTTTTTCCATATACAAATCAACAATGACAATGAGTTAAACAACAGGAGCCTGTCTAAAATGTGAACAATTTCATGTTTACGTTTTAGTTTGTATAAAAATGTGCATCTTTGGTCTCATTTTGCATGTAGCAGTGGAGACATGAAGCCTGATTCCATTTTCATCTACACAGGTTTTACATGGGCATAATTCCACTGAGCGCAATAAAATTATCCTGGATTTTTCTCCAACCTAAGATCAAAATGAAGCCATATAATATAAGCAGGTCTGCTCTGTTCAGTCCAAACCTACAGATGACACCTTAGTTTTGAACATAATAAGGGAGGGAGGAGGAGGTTTTGACATTTATTTTTGTTTTGGTAAATGAACAGAGAAAATGAGGAGTTTCAAAATGATAAATTAAAAAATATATTTGAGGGAAGATGGTTTGATAAATAACTCCCCTTCCAGTCCTCATTCTGACCATATGTGAAAGTAAAAGACTTTTGAGGAAAACTGTATACCAGATTTACATGTTGGCCTAAGCATCTGGCCTTCCTGTAATACATAGTTATATGACTCCCTTCCTTCTAACCACAGATCATGTCATGGAGTATTCCCATTTCAAAGATGGGGAACTGTGGTATAGTAGAAGTCTCATCAGTCAAGTGATTCTCAACCAGTGTCTCATAGCCATGCAATCCTTGCTGAGCGTTAATAGCACTGTTAGGTGTGCCAATGCCTACACAATTCACAAGGTAAACACAGATACTTCATAGATTCATAGGGTCGGAAGGAACCTCAGAAGGTCATCAAATCCAACCCCTGCCCTGGGCAGGAAAGTGTGCTAGGGTCAGACAACCCCAGCTAGGTGCCTGTCGAGTCTCCTCTTGAAGATCCCCAGGGTAAGGAAGAGCACCACCTCCCTTGGAAGCCCATTTCGGATTCTGGCAACTCTTACTGTGAAGAAGTTCTTCCTAATGTCCAGCCTAAATCTGCTCTCTGTCAATTTGTGGCCATTGTACCTAGTTACTTCAGGGGATGCCTTAGTAAACAGAGCATCTCCTATTCCCTGCTGCCTTCTCCTGATGAATTTATAGGCAGTCACAATATCACTTGCGAAGGCTGAAGAGATCTAGGCCCCTCAGTCTCTCTTCATAGGGCCTTGCCTGCAGGTCTCTGACCATATGAATCGCCCTCCTCTGAACCCTCTCAAGATTCTCCACAATCCTCTTGAGGTGCACTGCCCAAAACTTGACGCAGTACTCCAGCTGCAGTCTACCCAGTGCCACATAGAAGGGAAGCATCCCCTGGACCTGTTCGTCATACATCTGCTAATGGATGATAAAGTGCAGTTAGCCTTGTTGATCACTTTGCCACACTGATGACTCATGTTCATCTTGGAGTCAACTATGACTCCAAGATCCCTTTCCTGGGCTGTGCTGCTGAGAAGGTCATCTCCCAGCTTATAAGTGTGCTGGTGGTTCTTTTTGCCAGATGCAGCACTTTGCACTTGTCTTTGCTGAACTGCATCCTATTTTGTTCTGCCCATTTTTCCAACCTGTCCAGATCTGCCTGGATCTGTTCCCTACCACCTGGTGTATTAACACTGCCCCATAATCTGATACCATCTGTGAACTTGGACAGGGTGCTCTCCATGCCCTTGTCCAAGTCACTGATGAACACATATTGAATAGCACCAGTCCAAGGACTGAGCCTTGTGGGACTCCAATGCCCACATCTTTCCAGGTCAATATTGACCACCACCACCACTCTCTGCATGTGACCCCTAAGCCAATTTGTCAACCACCTGACTGTGTTATCATCTACATCATAGACTGTCAGTTTATTTACAAGAACAGAATGTAATACTGTATTGAAGGTGTTCTTAAAGTCTAGATAGATGATATCTACTTTTTATTCCCCACCAAGTCATCCCCTGTAGCTAACACCACGTCCAGCAAGGCATTTCCCCTAGTGGGATCATATGCCTCCTGCATTAGGTATTTCTATTTCAAATATAAATCCATAATGTTAAAAACCATTCTGACCTTTTGTGGTCTAAGTTTTCTGCAACAAGAATTGATCTACTATTTTTCTATAGTCAAAAAACAAGTGAAAAGTAAGAACTAGCATTTTCTGGAGGGTGCACTGAGTCTATCGGGGGTGCCTTATGCCTAAAAAGGTTGAGAACCATTGGATTAGTCACTTAACCCAATGTAGCACAGAACTCTGTGAGGCAAAGTTTCCCAAATCCCAAGTTAGCCCTACGTACACTGGACCATCCTTTTTAAACACTGATGTTAAATGCGTCTTTATTAGGAGAATGAATTGGTGCAGTTACACTGGTAGATAAAATTGGATGGTGTAGACAAGGCCTCAGTTACAAAAGTATACCCATTTTAAAACACCCTCATAGATTTCACAGACATTAGGGCTGGAAGGGACCTCAGAAAATCATTGAGTCCAGCCCCCTGCCCGAAGGGCAGGAAGTCCGCTGGGGTAATAGGATCCCAGCAAGATAAGCATCCAATTTACTCTTGAAGGTGTTCAGTGTACATGCTTGAACCACCTCCGATGGCAGGCTGTTCCAGACCTTGGGGGCTCGGACAGTAAAGAAATTCTTCCTTATGTCCAGCCTGAAATGGTCTTGCAGTAGTTTATAACCATTCGACCTCGTCATCCCTTGGGTCCCAGAAACTGGTGGTCACCCCGATAAACTTATAGGTGGCCATCAGATCACCCCTGAGCCTGTGCTTTTCCAGGCTAAAGAGCCCCATCGCTCTCAACGCAACAGAATTTCACTTAAACAACAATCACTTAGTTACATATTTTTAAAAGCTGGTCAGATTATTAAATGCAGGATCTATGAAAAGAGGAGAGAGAATAAGGTATGGTGTGATACCTCTATAAATATACCGGCAAGTGGAAATGTGAGAAAACGTGACTATTTGCATCATGATGCTCCAAGCTCATAGATTTGAATATTGCAATATTATCACTGGTTCCAAGTGTTTCCCTACCATGAGCCACCTATTAAAGACCTTATAACCTTTTAACCCTTCTTTTTAGTCTTCTGTAGTTTTGCTTATGGGAATATTGGATCTGCGGGAGATATTTCTGGTTTCTGGCTGATGCACATCGATTACACAATATTCTCCTGGTATCCACTCACCCCTACTTTGTAAGATCAGTAGAAAATATATTTCTGCTACCAGTCCTGGGGAACCTCAGAATTTCCCAAACTAAATTCATCCCTTTAACTGTAGTTAAGGAAATGTGGAAGTTTTCCTGTCAACTGCACATAAGTTCATGGAGCCTCATAAAGCATAGGAAACCTAAACCACTACACTGTGGGAAGTATTCAAATATTTTGCTTAAGAGCATTCATAGGTTTACTACTCTGAACTACAAGTGAAGCTTTGGTACTGGGACATAATATATTTGTTTTGAAAAACTCCTTAGTATGGTACCGTCATCTATGGGAAAAATGTTGGCACATATGAAGGATTAAACAAAAGAAAAAAATGGAAATGAACAAAACTAGGTTAATTAGCAAAATAGGTTAGTGAATAAACAGACTGAATTCAGTTTACTATGATTTGTGTGGAGAGACTACTGGCCATTTACTAATATTTGGACAACTGCCGGAAATTTATTTGGGGGGGGGGGAGGGGGGGCAATTAATCCTATGACGTTTAAGAGATTTTAGCACAAATAATTTGCCCAGAAATCAAATCAAAACCAAAAATGTGTTACTGGTTGCTCACTGGACGCTATCTGCTAGTCCAGGGGTTGGCAACATTCTTGGACAGAGTGGCAAAAACACCTGCAACCCCTACTCGGAAGATGTTGGCATGCCACGGGGGAGCCGTGAGGGCTCAATCCTGTGACAGTACAACACGGGCCCCTACTCCACTGCCTGCCCCAACGTATGCGTGCACTTGCCACTAGCAATGAGCCATGCCGAGTCTCCACAGATCCCAGTGCAGCTGCTTGCAGCCTCCCTGCCACCTGCTGTGAGCAGCCTGAGCTCTCTGGTGGGCAGCAGGGGCCTGCCCAGAGACCAGGTCAGCTGTGGCATGCAGCCAGGAGGTGCAAGCGGTTGCACCAGGGCCCTGCAGAGCCCTGGCCTAGCTTGTTGTTGGTGGCAGGTACACATATGCTTCAGGGCAAATGGCAGGGAAAGGCCTGGGCTGTGCTGCCACAACAAGGATCAGGCCACTTGCGGCTCCCCTGCTGTCCACCCCAGATGTGCATGCACCCGTCACCAGTGACAAGCTGGACTGGGGCTCTGCAGCCCCCAGTTCAGCTGTTTGCAGTTTCCTGGCTGCCTGCTAGGGCAGGGCCCTACCACCTCCATGGATCCTGGGCTGCTCACTGCAGGCAGCAGGGAGATGCCGGCAGCTTCACCAGGGTCTGTGGAATCCCATCCCAGCTTGTTGCTGGCAGCAGGTGCAAGCATGCCTCCAGGAGGACACTGGGAGAGCTGCAAGGGACCCGATCCTTCTTGTGGGAGTGCAGGTCCAGCCCCTTCCCCACTGTCTGCCTTATGATGCATGTGCCAAATCCAGTGCCTTTATGTGCCTCATTGGTATGCATGCCAGGGGTTGCCGATCCCTGCGCTAGTCTCCTTGAAAAGATTTCAGTAATCTAACCAGGAAGCACAAACATTATCGTTGGGTGATTAAAAGCACATTGACAAAAGTAATGTCAAAGCAGTCAAAAGAACAGTTCACAAACAACCAGTAGACTGAAGATATGGGCAAATGTACATTTGGCACTGCTGCAAGAGCAGAATATTTCAGGACAGATGCTAATTGGGGGTGTAGAGCAGCTGTTGCGTTCTAATGGTTATTATGCCTGCGCAAGCTGTGAGCGATGAAAACGTAGCAAAACTGCTCCGAATTTAACCCTGGATGAAGCAGTGCTAAAGTTGGGACTTTTGCTACATCTATCTCTCTCCCAGCTTTGGCACACATACCCATTAAAACAGGGGTCAGTAAAACATGGCCTGTGGGCTGAATGTAGCCTACCAGCTGATTGGATCCAGCCCACAGAGGGCATTTGCCAAATGACTGGATCTGGCCCATGGCTGCCCCGACCAAACTCCACATGGGGCTGAGCCTGGCCTGGCCCGTGCTCCTGCCCGTGCTCACTGGCCACAGCACACAGAATCATGGAAAATTAGGGTTGGAAGAAGCCTCAGGATGCTATCTAGTCCAACCTCCTGCTCAAAGCAGGACCATCACCAACTATATCATCCCAGCCAAGGTTTGTCTAGCCAGGTCTTAAAAACCACAACTTCTCTGGGTAACCTGGTACAGTGTTTTACTAGTCTCCTAGTGAGAAAATTCTTCCTAATATCTAATCTAAACTTCCCTTGCTGCAACTTGAGATCATTGTTCCTTGCTCAACATATTCCTCCTTGCATCTTTCACCAATGAGAACAGTCTAGCTCCATCCTTTTTTGAATCCCCCTTTAGGTAGTTGAAGGCTGCTATTAAATCCCCTCTCAGTCTTCTCTTCTAGAGTAAAGCCCAGTTCCCACAGCATCTCCTCATAAGTCATGTCCCCTAGCCCCTAAACGATTTTTGCTGGCCTCCGCTGGACTCTCTCCAACTTGTCCACATCCTTTCTGTAGTGGGGGCCCAAAACTGAACATAGTACTCCAGATGTGGCCTCACTGACATCCTGAATAGAGGGGAATAATCACTTCCCTTAACCTGCTGGCCACACTCCTACCAATACAGCCCAGTATGTCATTAGCCTTCTTGCCAACAAGGGCACACTGTTGGCTCATATTCAGTTTATTGTCCACTGTAACCACTAGGTCCTTTTCTGCAGAGCTGCTGCCCAGCCGATCAGCCCCCAGCCCATACCGGTACATAGGATTGTTCCATCTTAAGTGCAGAACTTTCCATTTGTCCCTGTTGAACCTCATGAGATTCCTTTTGGCCCAATCCTCCAATCTGTCTAGGTCACTGAGCAGGAGCAGCTGCTGCTGGAAGTGAGGGGAAATGCTGTACCAAGACAGGTCCAGCTAGTAAGCTGTGCATGGTGGGCAGGGTGGGGCCAGCAGGCATGAATGGGAGCGTGTCACAGGCTGTCCCAGGTGACAGCCAGTGGGGCTTGGCCCCACGCGGAGTGCAAGACTGCACTACCTGGACAAGTTCTGCCATCCCCCCCGCCCCTTGCTCACCACCCTCAGCCAGCTCCCAGGACCTAATGCCCAAGCAGTACCCCACCCCCACACATGTGAACATGCCCCCCACACTACACCCTCAGGGCAGGGGCATGCAAGGAGCAGATTGCCTATCCAGCTGCTGAACACCACTCCCTGACTGCCTATGACCCCATCCTACATAGAGAGTTTTGGTGAATTGTCTGGGCACGACTGGGGGCTTATACAGCTCACAGCAGCTCATCAAAACTTGGTATGTGGCTCCTGGGCCCAAGTAATCACTCACCCCTGCATTAGCATGTAATAGTCACTGCATAGTTCTGAGTAAGAGTTCCTTCTCCCTTTTGAAACAGCTCCAAATGCACATTTGTCCATACCTGGATACTTACTTATAATTAATGTATCTGAAGAAAATTCTCTTTTGTTCGCACATAATTCACAAAATCTAAAAAGGAATTAAGTTCATAAGAAAATACTCATCATACTTAATAAAAGGGCCCAACTAGCTGTAGGCTGTCTGAACTGAGGTGATTCAACTGCTGTCCTGACAAGCTGCAGATGCAGCAAACTGTTTTTTGCAAGACAAACAGGGTCAAGCAGTATCCATTCCCAGAGTCAGTTTTTCAGAGTGAGCATTAGCTGTGCAATAGGAAGAATGCTTCTGGTTTTTACAGAAAGAAAGTTATGTGAGCTATCATATATACTACACACCGTATGAAAGCCAGAGAAAATGCTGTGTTTGCTCATTCTGTTTCATACGCCATATTTTAAATGATTTTAATATCACCATTTTAACTCTCCTAGGTTGGCATTTTTGTGCCCGTAGCTTATTGGAGGGTGATAGCAATAAAGTGAGTGTGACTTAATTTCCTATTTTATATGTAAATAAGAAAAATTCATGTAGATGACAGATGCAAGCCTAAGTGATTATATAACCATATGCAACCTGTGTTCTAACCAACTCTCTTTAGTACATGAAAACCCAGACTTGACTGCTGTTGTAAAATAGGCTGCTTTGCCTTAAGTTTTTCACAATATGTTAAAGAGCCAGTAGAGAAGAAAATAGGCTACTTGGATTTCTCCATTAGTTACAATATTAGAATACTTGGAAAATAATATATATTGAGTAACAAGTACAGAGATGTGGTGTTCATTTGAATAGACTTGCTTACATATTTAACTTAGGGAACTAATTGGCATACTGAGAAAACTCTTTCAAAGATTTGTGCCACGCTTATTACAGTGGCAGTACAGTTAACAGATATCTGTGCCTTTACCAAGACATTTTTATAATAGTCATATGATCTGTAAGATCAATGGAAGCAGAAGATACTCAGTATTTTTCTGGGAAGGGGCCAGAAAGACATATCCCATTAAGGTAGACCACAGCAATTTTGGAAAATAACAAACATTTAACTTTGTACATCTGTGTGTTCAACAGGTATCCAAGAAAGCAAAATTACTTTAAGCTACTATACTACTTCTCTTAAACTACTAAGGATTAAGGACTCTCCTAACATCTGGCATATACCATATACCCCTTGAAGACTGCTTTAATTTCCATCTGGGTGTTTATGACTTCATTCTGCCTACTAAGAACCACAGGGATTGGCAACTCCTGTGTACCACTGTCTCCAAGAATGTTCCCTGCATCAATAGCTAAGAGGGAGGTGGCATGAGATAGGCATTATGGTATACCAACTACACTGGCTTAACCCCAGGAGGACTTTCCCTCATGAAAGGGGAATCAGCTGATTAAGCTGCCTTTACAGTTGCTTTGACCACCAAAACAGCACAAAGCAGCTGTCTCAATCCCAGGCATCTGTCCTTCAGCCTTCTGCTTTAGTGGAAGGTTCTGTTCTCCAGCAAGTTTGCACTTTTATGACAATTTCAGTTGAACAGACAGCACTGAAAATAAAACAGGTAACTGTGAACGTAATAATTACAAAATGGCAAGAAATGTAACCTGTCACTCAAAATAAAGAATAAAGCAAAAGTTTCAATAAAATTAAGCAAAACTGCCTATCTGTGATTTATATGCACCCACAAATATTTACTTCATTTTGTGTTGCTCATTTGTTGTCTCACCTCTACCTAGAAGGCTGATTTAATAACCCCTGAATTTACTTGCAAAGGCAAGTTTGGATCACAAGCAATAAAACATCTCTGTGTATGCTTCACATGACTTTTAAAAAAGGACATTCAGCAAATGGATTAAAAAAAAACAGGAAGAATTCTTCACTGGTCAGTCAGAAAGGTCAAATCTAGGCAAAGTGTAATAACTAGGGTTGCTGTGAAGCAGCTTACCCAGATTACTATGGTAATAAGTTGTCAAATTTATGAAGGGTTGGTTATGAAGAATATTGTTTGATTTAACATGAACTAGAAATAATGTCTCAGAGCCATGAACAGTAGTTCTGAAGAGCAAGAGTATACCTGGGTGCACATACATGGAACAGATCCTCCCTTCACTAATCAGTACAGGTATTCTTATATTTTGCTTTTTTAGACACCACAGATTCACTAAGGAATAAACTACCTCAAATTTCCTGTGGAATAGGAGTGTTCATATAGTAAGTTATCACAGCACAGCTGATATGCTCTTAAATTCACAGCATTGCTTACTTTGGGGTAACTCACTCATGTACCCACACCCTTATACTTGCAGGTCAGTCAGCTCTGTCTTGAAATAACAGAAGTATTGAAAAATAAAAATGTAACTGGTTTATCCTAATCTTACCAGCAAAGAATTTCAAGGTAAAACAGAGCCCTTAACATACGTATTGAGGAAGTAATCTTTTGCTCACTCTAACTTTTGCTGCTCTATTAGAAGCACTGGGCCACATTACACCATTCCTTGAAAAAAAAATCTTCAGAAAAATAGGGAAATGGAAGGCTGGAAATGCAAAGGGATAAAGTGGCACACTGATACTAGGATAGAAGGAATCTCAGAGCTTGTATGCACAAGGAAGTTAGGTCACAGTTACCTAGGGTGTGGATCTAGTGCTTGAGCTACTCTGCATTCAGAATAGACACAACCAGGGTGCTCAACCCCAAATCCAGCCCACGGGGCCATGGCAACTGGTCTGTGGGGCTTCCCGTGGTTTGGACATTTCATGGCACAGGAGTAATGGTAACTAACATGGCCACCTCTCCCCTGCTATCAAATTTCTAAGCACCCCAGCAGCCGGATCGTGACCACCACAAAATGATGCCATGTGGATGGATTGGGCCCCAGCTGCGCCTGCTCTGCACACCAGATCAGGCCCTCTTGCCAGATTTGGCCCATAAAACTTGGTACTGTCCATCCAGCCAGTAGGGCTAAAAGGTTGGGTGCCACTAGGTGTGAGGCATATGTGCAGTGTAGCTAGTACCCAGTAACTTCAAACTCCAGATGACTGCATTAACTTCCCTACAGAGAAGCCATAAGGAACAATTAGGCAGGCATCCTATATAAACATACAGGTCAAAAATCACCAGCAAATTGTAACAATGTATTTTATTAAATTAGGTGAGTTAAAAGAAAACTACCTGGCCTCCTTCTGTAAATAAAGGTCTTCACATTTCATACTTCATCATATGCCTGTGCTATGAGAGCGTCCAATATGACTTCAGGCACCTATAGTCTATTACTGCTTATACATTAAAAAAAAATACACTAGAGAAATCTAACCATCTGATGGATTCCCATTCCATACGTCAGCTAAGTGCTTCAGCAGAGTTGGACTACCACAGATGGAAGATAGCTTGCTGACTCTTCTCTGAGAAAAATCCTGCATCCTCATCAGGAGCTTTAAATGTTCCACATCTGACCACTGAGCCTTCGTCTTCAGGGGAAGGGAGTCCACAAAGAATTAGAAGCACATTGATACATTAAAAATAAATTTAAAATGTCAAAATGGTGGCTCAGGAGCGAGGTCCCATGGTAGCGTTAGAAATTTTAAAGCTGTCATTTGGATTTTAATGCTTTGAAGCTTCTTTGAACATGTGAAAGAAGCTTGCAAAACTTCCAACACAGCTAAAAGTAATGTGTTCCTCCCTCATCAGAGGACTACTGATAAATGTAATTAGATCTGCACATATTATATCAATGCACACCGATTCATTGTGTGAATATGTGCGTGGGTTTGTATGTAATGTATGTATATATACAATGTTAATCAAAGACATATTTTTAGACATGTTAATAGTTCCTTTTGGATACCCTCAAAAACACTGTGAAAGATGATCAAATCACATAGTGACTCTGTAGTGCAGTGGTTCTCAAACTTTTTTTTTTTTTTGGAATCGAGGCACCCCTCTGTAATTTTTGTGAACTGAGTGCCACCCAATTTTGAAAACTAAATATAGATATTGCAGTGATTATTTTCGTGGCTAGAGGCCTGGTCCTGGGTCTGGGGGATTGTCCAGACAGGGACAAGCCTGAGCCTGCATTTATCAGCTTATTTCCTCACACCTCACTTATCTCCTCCATACCCTAGTTGGGAATCACTGTTCTAGAGATTCAGCTTAACATTCTACGGTATGTATATTTGCTGGTAACCTCAATACTAAAAGTCCAATTTTGAGGGAGGGGGAAAGATAAGACCTGGATTTAATAAATAATGAGCAAATCAGGATTAAAGAGAACATCATGCTCAAGGTTCTTTTCCCAGATTTGCAGGTTAGCTGTGGATCATCTTACTTTTCACTAAACTAAGTGCTGGGTGACAAACAGCTCTCCATACATTCATATCCTTTTTCATAGCAGAACTGTAGATTTTAATCTAGTTTAATCTACTTTCACTGACCATTGCTTGGAAGAATCACTTCAAGTTTTTCTTAGATGAGAGTTAAACAAACAAATGGATGGGACAAATTGCACAATAACCACAATAACCACGTCAGGTGTGTTAGCACCTTTTACCTGACAAGTCAAAACTGTAAGACATGCTAAGTGGCCGCATTGCTGGAAAAAAAGAAAAAAACAACAAGAAAATAATTCAGCTATTAGGAAAACAGAGAAGTAACAAAAAGAAAAGATTAGCTCCATTTAAATAATTTTGGATTCCAGTGCACAGTTTAGCATAAATCCAAAATGTGTCAGAGACGCTTTTTTCTTTACTGTGGAAAAGATGCAAGTGTGAACAGCATCAGTGGAATGTGCAAATACATAGCTGTAGAACACCATTTCTGGAATACAATAAAACCAAAATCCAACTTAAGAAATAAATATCTTGAAAACCAGAAGTTAAAGTTTTTATCTAAAATAACATTTACAAATGACAAATCATAACTGACAGAAAAAAAAAAGTAAAAGGTACAAAGCCATATTCACACAAGTTTCAGTGACCCAAAAGAAAGATTTGTAATTTTTGGAAGCTTAATCTCCCATGATTATAATTAAACTAATAAAGAGAGGCATTCAAACCAAGTTTAGTCACTAGCCCCTTAAAAAAAAAAAAAAAAGATGAAAACCTAACAAATGGGAAATGACTAAATCATGGTCTTTTAGTTTGCCTTACACTTAAATATATACTATTGTGGAAATAAATTTAACCAGGCCCCTAACTTGACTAAGAAAAGAGACAGAGACCAGAGGTGCTGATACTGCGTATTTCAGCTAAGATAAGAAAATCCTGCATGCCTTGTTTTTGTCTTGATATATTACCCTGTGTATGGATGTTAGGTTTGTTTTTTTTCTCTGAGAACCAGAAACTGATAACCGTTCCTATAAGCACGATGTTTCTTTTTCTTTACGTAAACTGCCTGTATGTCTGTGTGGGTCAGATCAGTGATTTATTTTCCAAGGTCATATTTTTTTTCTCTCTCTCTGTCTTAAGTATAAATACGCCTGTAAGCTTACAGAGTTTGAGAAATCCTTTGAAACAGACAAGTGGGTGATTCCCCTTGCTGTATGGAATTCTCCCTGTGATCCCAGTATAGCCCTAAATAAAGGCTGGCTGGCTCTGGCAGTTCTGATTCAACCACAACACGAAGTCTGATTTCTTCTACACTATCCTCTCCTTGACAGTTATGTTTAAATTAAGAAGTCAAAGGTTCATTGGGCCTGGAAAGTTCATATGACTAATGAAATGAGACATCTGTCTTGTTACAAGCACGTGGTCTGCCACACTTAAACACAGCTTGGTTAGTGCATTTATTTTTGACAAAAATATATATCTGGCTCCAATCTCAAACATGAATTACCAATTGTACTAAATTGGTACATTATCTAACATTCATTAGAAATGAGGATGAGACCAAATTCATTGTGATTTGCAACACAAATACTTATACTTTAACTGTAAGAGTAATCAAGCCAGTCAGCCCCAACATTATGAATAATCAAAAGGAGAAAAAATAAACATACCAGCTAAGCAACATAATCTGCACCTACTTGCTTGCTTAATTTGTCAATTTGTTAAAAATGCAGGTTGTCATAAATGGATCTGGCAAACATATACCCTTTAAGCTAACTGATGTTAAAAAGGGCTCATTAATGGGAGTCAGTGACAGTAATATACAGTAGGTGCTTGAGCCAGAGCCAAGAAACGTGGGAGCAGAAGCGCTTCAGGTTCAAGAGTAAACAAACCAGATGTTATACTAGTTACAGAAAGAACCCCTAAATACTATATATTCAAATTATGTTCACTCTTAATTAAGAGACATGTATTTTAATTAATTTTTTGCTGGGAGTTCCCAATCCCAAATTTAAAATAAAGCAAATCTCTGTAAAACAAAACATAGAAGGGAAGACCTGGTTCCTCCCAAGGCTACATTAGCTCCACTTGTTCATGTAAAAAATAAACCCACCCTTTTAATTAAAAATAAATACTTTCTAAGCCTCTCTTTTCCTGACATTTTATTTAGACTTGTTAGCTTAAGCCACTCAGTTGTATTTGTCATTCTTTTATTGCACATTTCCTATCTAGAATTAGTTATAGTCTGGTTGTAGAAATTAATTGACATATTGCAACCAGTGGTGGAAACAGAATAACAACTGGAGTTGTACAATATACCTTGTTCTTTAATTGGATTCCTCTCAAGACCTTTTCTATTTTCACTGTTATGGTATTATCAAAGACATCCACCTTGATGATTTAACTGGATTAGCCATACTCATCTCTCCCTTCTCTGTTCTTCCATTTAGATTATAAATCCTAAACCTTATTACCTTATTATTTCATTACTAAATTACATGCAACACTTATCTGTAAGCCTGATCCATTTCTAGCTTTCTAAATGTACTAGCCATTTTCTCATCCCAATTCTATCGTATATAAGTGAATTTTGCTCCTAAGAAAATACAAAGATTTCAAATAGTTTGTCAGTGTCATTGGAAAAAAAAAGGAAAAAAATGGCATACTTCAAAATAAGAAGCAACTCCCTCTAAACGAGTCAAAAGGTATTTTTCCGGTCTTTATGCTGGTGACAAATAAACATTTGTATAGCTGTTTCAGCAAAACTTTTCTAGTTTTTTAAATAAACTCTAAAACATCACCCATTCATCTCTCAAAAAGTTCTAAAAAGCTGGAAGAAGATAGCCATGGTTCCAAAAATTAAAAACTACTTTTTAATTTGAAAAGTAGTTACTGGAGCACTTTTATATTGAATCCAAGTCCCTCACCCCAAAATCTAGGTACTAATGGTCTGAAATTTGGAATTGCTTTTGGAATTTAAAAATCTATCTTTAAAATTCTGATTTGATCTAAAGGTGTGAACTTGCTCCCTCTGTAAGGACACAGTACAGTTCTGAGACAAAGAACACTGTATACATTAAAAGTTAAATGTTTACATACTGAAGCAGTGAAAATAAAACCTCTCACGATTCTGCTGAGCTTTCAGGCTTTCAAATAGAAAAAAGTAAGTCTGAAAAAATAAACACCTAGGAGGTCTGTCAACCATAAATCAAATCCCAAATAGGATCCAGATGGTCCACAAAAATCACTGCTAAGAACATCCTGTTGTTCAAATGGTACCCAAACTTTACCAATATAGTGTATTTACTTGACTATAAGACAATTCTGAATATAACATGACCCACCAATTATGACATTCTATATATGGAAAACTTATAAATTTGTTGTAATTTTCCAGGCATATAATTATTGGAGGTTGGCCTTGAATTTGTTAAACCCTGTTCTGACCTCCTGGAACCAAAGATGGGCATTTGAGGTCCCAAAAAATGTGTCCCTGAAAATCTCCGCGGACGTTTCCTAGAAGTTTTGAGTCGATGGCACCCAGTTACAGCAGGGAAAATAAATGTGGGGGGCGGGGAGGAGGGAGGGGAGAGAATCAGATCCTCTACCTTGTCCGCTACCCCTCACTCGGATCTTCTTCCCCCTGCAACTCCTTCCCTACCTTCCCCCTGCAATGTCTTCCCCCTGCAGCACTTTCTCCATCCCTGCTCTCCCTGAGGATGTGGAAATGAGGGACACGTTTGAAAATACTGACTCTGACATAAACATAACTCTATGAATTTGCATATAGAGAAATTACTACAGATTCTCACAGACTTGATTCATCCATAATGAATGGATTTTATCTTTTTTGAAACTGCTGCAAGCTTTACCTTTTGACCTTTTTTGAAACTGCACAGCTACTCCATAAAAACACTCTGAAGCAGTGCTTTCATACCTACTTATATATAGTACAATTTTTTTAAAGTAAAATTTTCATGTTCCAAACCAAATACGAGAAATCAATTCCAAATCCATGAGTCATTCAAAAACTATATGTGGCCCTTCTACCAGCAAATATCTTCTACCCCTGCCTGGGGCTTCAGATGCTTCCAAATCCTTTGGCAGGCATCCTACGTGTGGGCCCAAGCCCGGAGACTTGGGGTTTGGATGCCCCCAACTTTCACTTGCCCTCAATTGTATGGCCACAGGAGCAAGCTGAGGAGAAGTCTCTCATTTCCATAAAGTGGGCATATAGCCAAGATCTTCCCACTGGAAGAGAAAGCGGGAGATGATGCCTTACTTAGGTCAACGTACTACCTCTTGCCGAGAAAGCGGTTTTCCTCTGCAACTATGGAAGCCGCCTTTATGCATGAGTTTAGTCCAAAGCCAAAAGGCTTATAATTTACCATGTAGTTTACTGGACTGTACCCCAGCATAGTCAACAGTGTTTCAAGGCATGGTGAACCCACAGCTAAGCAGTGATCAGTATACCCTCCACAAAATATCCATGTGCTAATTACCCGTCTCCCCATTCATGACTGGAACCATGTGCTCTTGTCACAAGTCCTCGGATGCTCCAAAAATTGCCCTGTGCTTCATCTGCCTATAAATCTGGTCTGGCTCCACCTCATGGGGTTCAGGACCACAATAATCATAGTGACAGGCTGAGAGATGAGGTGAAAGAGGGATTCTGGGTGAAGTGTTTGAGGCCCTGTTTGGTGATGTTTACCAAATATTTAAAGCTGGTGAAGAAATAGGAATCACTGGAAATGAGAAAGAAAGGTGCAGCTCAGTTGTGGGTGTGAAGAGGAAGTTGAAATATATTCAATGTAGTGACTCACCATGACCTGAAAAAGAGCTGGTGCTAAGGGAGACTGAGTATGCTGGGCACTATCGTACGTCTTGTTCAGATGGGTTGCATCAACCCATCCTTGTTGTAAGTTTCCATTAGGATGTTTGCATAATATGGACCACGTGTTTTAGAGTCATGTTCAGTATTGGCTACGTTTTATCATAGTTGGTTTCCATTACTGAGCACATACTGCTTTTGGCACCAGTTTAATGACAAACAATGTATTTAATGAGATTTCCTTATGTGAGAATATAAAATGAGGGGCTTGTTTCCTCCATACTTATTTGAGGGAAAAACCTTGTCTTGTATCTAAATAAATACGGTAGTAATCACTACTGATTACACCCTAATTGCATTCACTTCTAAACAACTATGCACACATATCCTGTTAAAACAGAACTGCAATTGTAGTTTGTTTCTTTGCCTCTTCATCAGGCTTCCTCTGCACAAATATAGCTCACAAAACTTCCTTGTGATAGGTAAATATTTTAAGAAAAGAAAATGAAAGACAGAGTAGGGCATTTACAACCTCTTTAGCTGTCAGGCTTTACATTAGTTTAATAGTCTTGAATGGTGATTGCTGAAAAATGCGATGTTTCTATTACTTCGTAATACAGGGGAGGACAAATTATGGCCCATGAGCTAGATATGGCCCACCAAGAGATTCTGTCCGGCCTGTGGTAGGTCCCTTGGTTAGGCACAGGGGGCAGCCTGGGCTGTAGTGTGTGTGGCCTATTCCATTGTCCCAGCCACACAGCAGGACAGGAGTGGTGTGGCAGCCAGACTTGACATCCTGGCAGCCCCCACCATGATGGCTCACTCTGGCCAGCTGCCATTGCCAGTCCACCCCGTACCCACCACCACGGGCACCAAGTGGAGCATGTCAGGGGGTCTCTATGGAGACTAGCTTGGAGCCCCTGTGGGCAGGGCTCACTTGGCAGGGCAGACAGAATGGGGCTAGGATAGGATCGGATCTGTTCCCTGCACATCCCTGTGACGGGTGCCGGTTCCATGGGCAGGGAAGTGCAAAGAGCAGATCATGACTCTGCCCCAGGCTTTGGCCCCAGCCCCATGGTATAACCCTCCCACAATCCTGGCTTTGGCTTGCTCGTTCCACTCCAACACTGCTCCCTGTCCACCTATGGCCCCATACCATCTGCATGGCCAAGCACATCTTGTGTGTGGGAGTCCCAAACGGTCTCCATGGAGACCCTGCTTGCCTGCTCTGTCCAGCACCACCCCCCTGGGTGCTGGATCAAACAGGCCAGATAGAGTCAATTGCCTCCCCCCACCCCTTATGTGCTGGGTCAGCAAGGACTGCTGTCTTTTGCTGGGGAGCCAGTATTTTATTTTTATTAAGTTTTTTTGGTGATTTTGTGGGTTTCATGGACAATCTCAGATTTCCTGTAGTTTCCACAAAAGTATGAATTAAGTAGGTCCCTCATAATAGGCAACTAATCATTATTTATGTACTGTAGAAGCTAAACACTTTGTTATGTAAATCTTAATCAGTCACTAATTCATAAGTCATACACATGATTACAGAGGGTCCCACTCCATAGCTAATAGAATGAAGCACAATTGTACATCCCAACTGATGCAATACTCTTATCTTTAAATTTCAGCAAAACATAAATAAAAACAAATAATCACTAAAGAATAAAGAGACTAATGAAGTTGACAGCAAAAAATACAGAGAATAAAATGAGTTAAGATCAGATCTAAGAAGTACATCTTACTGCATATTAGGAAAACAAGCTTCTGTTCACATCTATGAGCCAATTTAATGGAATTTCCTCTACCAAACAATAAATGTAATGGCAATTAAATTAGTCTATTTATGACATCAGAAACCTACAGAGATCAGGCTGAATTATACAGTGTCATCTTCTTAAAGCACGGAAATAACGATTTGAACATATTGGAAAAGCCATACGGTCCTAGGAAAGCTTGGAAGATCCGCTGCCTCTATTTTAGCACTCTGCAGAGATTAATAATACTGTTGCCTACATGGGTCACTTTTATATGAGCACTGATGCCCAAGACAGGTGCTAATATGAACAATACACTCACCTAGCCTGCTACGCCTGACCTCATCTGGTGAGACAGGACGCAGCTTTCTTTCTGCCTTGATTTCCTCTAATATCCTTTCATGGAGACTGCGTGGTCGAGGTGGGGTTGGTTTCAGTTTTCTTGCAGAAGCCTTTGGAATTAAAACAGTGACTATTAACGCAAAACATTACTCCCTGGAAGTGATTCCATAAGTGTCCTTTTAAGCAGCAGATTATCTTGAAGTGATTTTACATGCATTCATTTAAAAGACAACCAGAATATTGGAAGGATAATTTTGAAAGCCTCTAAGACAGTGGTTCTCAATGTTTTTAAATTAAAGGCACACCTCGGAAAATGCCAGCTCTTAGGCTTTCTTCGAACATTTTTTCTATTGCAAAGAATGCAACAGCCAGAATGTTTTTGATGCTATGGATTTCTATTTGAAATTTCTGGTCTTGTGTACATCATATTTGTACACCAAACAGTGCTAATATTGTGCAGCACCCTCAAAAGCATCTCACAGCACCCCTGGGTGCACTCTAGTTGAGAATCACTGCTCTGAGACAACATAGTTGCATGCAGATATGGCACTAATATTAATGTAAAGGTGCCATGGTTTTACAACGATCTTCTTACACAGACCTTGTTTTATACATACAAGACAACATTTGTGGTGCAGCACACACATATTTTTGCTACAGCATCATTTTAAAACAAAAGAAATCACAACTATTCTCTGACCACAAGCACATTTTAAAAGCCATACTTTCATTAGGAAGAAACATATTGGATTACATACAGGGTTTAATGGAGGTCGTGATCGGATAAAATCCAGGATTATTTCATGAGCACTCTTTTTTAATCGAGGTGGAATATCACCGTTGACCTGAAAGAAGGAAAATGAAACATGTTTTATGCTCTCCATTCAAATTTGTGCTCTCAAATGAAATCAGATGAACATACTTAACATCCAGAGGGGGGAGCCTTTAGAGTTTTGACACAAACATATTCTAAAATGTGTCATCAGCTCTGAAAAAAGTGATAATCTGTATGCAGGATATAGAAAAGAAATGCTGCATATAAGAGCATTTTAATTTTATAAGCAGATGTAGAATGAATGCAATCACAGTAATGTTAATTACTAATACTTGGGATTTAGTGGTGAAATCAGGGCTTGCAGGAGAACAGAGGGTTCATTACTGCAGAAGTTTGTCAATGCCCTGTTTTGGAGGACAAGATGCAAACAGCTCTTAGCCAACTATTTGAATCCAAGAGAACAACTTGTGATGCTGATAACTTAGCAAATTATTATGCTGTCTCCAATACAGTGGTTCTTAACCTTGTTAGACTCAAAGCACCCTTCAGAAAATGCCACTCCTAGCTTTCACTCATCTCTTGACTACAGAAAAATAACCTGTTTTTCTGGTGCAAGGAACTCAGAAAGACCACAACAGGTCAGAATATTTTTGACACTATGGATTCCTACCTTGTAAACTGTGTGGGTGTTTGCACACTTAAGTGTGATATGATACTTGTGTGGCATCCAATGACATCCTTAAAGGAACCTCATGGAACCCCAGGGAGCTGCAGCACTCTGGTTGATGATCACTGCTCTAATATTCTGTTTTCCAGGAAGGTTATCAAGAAGGTTGTGATGAGGCAACTCAGGCATTACATAGATTCCTGATATTTTCATGAGCCCTTTTACATGTGGTTTCTGATTTGGGTATGGGCACTCAGACTGTGCTAGTCCCATTGACTAAAGATCTGTTTCTGGAAACAGGAAAAGATCAAGTGTCCTTTCTCATTCTTTTAGATCAGGGATGGGCAATTATTTTGCCTGGAGGGCACCTTAATGACTTTTGGTGAGCTCCCAAGGGCCACAAGGGTAGCCCCACCCCTTGACAGGTGCCCTGCCCAGAACACCATCTGGGGATGAGAAGTCCTACCCCTTGCCCCCCAAAAGCAATCCTCGGGGGGGGGGAGGGGGGGGGGGGGTTTGCCATCTCAGAACCAGAAAAGAAATCATATACTATGAATCAAATATCTACTAGGACATATTTTAATTTTATTTTAAAAAATAGTTTTGTCCTGATTTACATGCATTTGCATAGTGTATATAGAGGTGATTGCATAATAGCTCAAAATAAAGTCTTACTCTTGTATATTGTGTGTGTAAGGGGGGTATGGGATTTGTGTGGGGTGTGGATGGGTTTTGTGGGGGACTGTGGATGTGTGTGTGGGTTAGTATGTGGTATGTGGGGGGTGTGGTCTGTGGGGGTATGGGTGTATATGTGGGTGGGTGTGGCCTTTGAGGAGGGGTGTGTGCACGTGTTTGTGGGGGTTTTATGGGGTATGTAGGTGTGTGTAGGAGGTGTGGGGGGTGAGAGTTTGTGTAGGGGGTGTCGGGTTTGTGGGGGAAGTGTGGGCCTCCCCTACCACATACCCCTTGCCCCCCATGGCGCATAGCCTCTACTGCCAGTGGCAGCAGCAGCAGGCAATGGGCTCTCAGGACACTCATGGCCCACAATAGGCAGAGCCCCCTGGATGGCACATGGCTCTAGGTGAGTCCCAGGGGCTGCACATGGCATGGAGCCAGCGTGGCTCACTGCTGCATGCTTCTGAACCAAACTGGACTGACTCTGTGGCATCATGTGGGGATCATGGCACTTAAGGCAGGAGTCATGCACCTGTGGGGTGAGCCAGGCTAGCTCTGTGCTTTCACATGGTACTTCCATCACTCTAGTGGGAAACTGAAGATGTCCCCCATGTCTCCAAATCTCAGCAAAAAGTGATGGTATTACTTTAAAATTGCTCCACTCTAAATTTGTCAATGTTTAAAGTCACCTGACTACTTTAAAAAAATGCTTTGAAGATTAAACTGAGCTTGCAGATAAAAGATAGACTTTGATAATAAATGTAAATAATCAAGACATGAAAATAAACGATTCAATTAGAAGGGAGTATGACACTTTATGAGATGGAGAGTATTATTTTTAAAGCAATTAAGTATATTTTCCACTTAAAAAAAAAATTGACAGTTTTCAGAAAGCTTCATAGTTTTCACAGTTGAAAATAAGATAAGAAATCTCTCATCTCCAGGCTACTTTTCAAGAGCTGTCAAAGGCAGGAGCAATACAAAATTAATATCAGACAACTGCATGGTAAGCTGAGGGTCTTAATCCAGTCCCAAGTGGTCATATCTTAATATACCAATATAAAATAGAAAACTTTGCATTTCAATAGCACTTTCCATCCAAGGAACTCCAAGTACCCTACACACTGAACTGAATAACAAGCTACCACTGTCCCATCAATAAGGGTTAAAAGCCCAACTATTTCACAGCTGGAAAAACTGAAGCCAAAGATGCATTCAAAGAATTCCTCAAGGTCACAAAGGAAACCTGTGTCAAGGTGACTGACATAGTTAGCAGCAGTAGCAGTAAAAAGCTGAGGAATGGAGAAGGAGCTTGGAGGCTTTGGAGGCAGCAGCTGCCAAAGCAGACTGGGAGCCTGTATGTTAGCATGGTAACTCCTCAGGGGCTGCATGCAGCCCCCAGGCTACCAGTTGCATTGCCCTATGCTAATGTTTACTCAGAGTGCCCTAAAGAACTTTTGAATTTATCCCAAATGCTTATTTTGGGGGGAAAAGTTTCTAAAATAAAGTCCAAAGAATAACTTTGTACAAACTTCTGTATAAACTGTTGCTGTTAAACAGGTAAAATTAGTAACCTACTGAAGTCATAAGATCCACCAGAAATTTAAACAGTCACACAGTAAAAACAGAGTAAAATTAAAAAGTAATTAAAAATGGCTGCCTGCACTTGCATTCAGTCCATCACCATCAAGTTTCATAAATCTAATTTGTGGCTAAACAGGTTAATTACATACAAGAAAGTTCAGCTATTTACTGAAGGAAATATTGCTTAGCTATAGCACTTACTTATAATAAAAGTGGAGAAGTAGCCACAATTCTATAGAACTCAGCTTTAGTAGTTTTGACCTTTACCTTTAAAATAGCTGGAATTCTTATACTATTAAAGATCAATGAAAAACAGAAAACTGCAGTTATTAGTAATTATTACCCCACCTTGCCTTACAATCTGGAGCACCAAAAACATTTCTAAATAAACTGTAAATTAAATCTTCTGTTCTGTTTTCAAAATTCCTTCTGGAGGCACTCAGGCCAATAATACTTTTATTTTGCTAAGGTGTTATATTATGAACCCCCCAAAAGTAATCATTTTACATAAATGAAAGTAATTTACTTTATAATGGCTTTTCACATAATTGTAAGATTTAGGTAACATTCTGTTATAATTATTAATGTTGACTTTGATAGGTACCCATTAATGCTGATAACTCTTACACCTGCTTTGTTAACAATTCTGCCAAGTATCTGTTTTGTCTGACAGGAAGAAAAATAATTTTTCTTCCCCTGGCTGCTTTTCAGTTCAGATTTGGGGTTTTTAATCTTTCCTTCTCCTTTTATATAATAATTATAACAGTCTTCTGATGGGATGATATATATTTAGGTATGATCCATGACAGCCTTCTAAAAGATGCTGTACTGATGAGAACTAAGTGAGCTTGTGCTGATGTGTGAACCTGGCAGGCTTTAGTAAATTTTATTCCATATTAAATTGTATCTTTATTATTGTACAACTTTGTGAATATCTTAAGGCATACTCAGCAATAAAACAAAATTCTCAGAGGAAACATGCAGTAATAACCTAGTTATTTTTTCATTATGAAGATACTAGCAAACCATAGTCAGACAGTCAAATAGTACCACAGATTTTATATCTGCAGCAGATTCTAATCCTAATTTATGTTTAGGTGTGTGCGCCCAAAGATCACTTTAGACAACCTGCCTAGTATTTCACAGCTGAAAGCAGCAGGATAGAACTGGAGGTTTGCAGGCAGACAGGTTTGGATGCTAGGAGGAACAAACATAGCAGGCCTTGAAGGCATGTAATAAAGAAAAACTCTTGAGAAGAAACAGAATTAGTTTAACAGAAGGTGAAGTTGAAGCTAATTTGGTAGAAGCTGAGGATACCCATTCAAACAAAACTACAGCACTCAATAATACATCTATTATGTCCAAAAGTCAAGGCCCACAAGGTTTTATTTTGCAGTGGATGAGATTTTAACACCTAATACAGGCCTCAATCAATAAGTTCAGGAAAGATAAGGATGTTATTTGTCTATTTATGCACTTACTTTGGCCCTACCACTATGTACTTTGAGCAACAGCATCTGCTGTAAGAAAAACTTAGATCTGATGACTTAAATTCTGCTCCTGACAGGCACAAAGCCTTTCAGTTCACTTGTAATGAACTATTTCTATTCTTAAGGAAACATGTTAATTTACTTGAATGTTTGGGTGCTCAGATTCTTTTCCTTCTAGTTTTTTTTCCCTAAAAATCTTTAGTCTTCTAATAATGCACTGCTTATCTGCTCGAAGCATAGGATTCCATCCCAATCATCAAAAGGAAAAAAATAGATTTGTAGCAGAGTAGAAGCACTTCAACTACTTCAAATACACTACCTTGTATTTGTTTTGCCTTAAGATTTGTGCTAGCTTCCTTCAAGTTCGCAAATGTTTTTCCTTGATACAGTATCCATTTGCTACTCAGGCCCTTTGAGTGGCAGGCACCACAGGTGTCCTGCTGCAAGTGAGCACTCAAAGGTGCCTTGCCACACCAACCTTTCTGGCAGGCATGCCCCAAACTAGGCTTTTATACCCCCCAAGTGCTACTCCAATCCTGCCTTGCTCTCCCTTCTGCTTCCTGCCCTCTACTCCATGCCTGATCTGTTGCTCTGCTTTCTGTTTCCTTCCCCATCTGCCACCATGCTGCCTGTCCCATCTCTGACCTGCTGCATGCCACATACAGATGTGGTCTGTATCACTTGTGGCATATGTGCCACAGGTTGTTCACTCCTGCCGCAGACCATACAGTTTCCTAATCTGTACCTTTACGATGTAGATAAATATTCCACAAGTAAACCACTGACATTTGAAGCCTGCCTTCAAGACTCAACTTGTTCTTGGACGTCATAGAAGCACTAGGCTGCACTAACATAATTGTGCCCAAATCAGAATTTATGAGGCTTTTACAGGTGAAGATTTCAAGGGAAAATAATAAAATCCCATACATTATTAATATATGAAACATAAATGGGCCCCTGCTGCTCCAGTAAGTCCAGCATGTGATGTATATGCAAACACTTCAGGTTTTCTTCTTTAGGAAATGTCCTCCTACAGCACTTCATTAGCACTAGAGTTTTCAAAGTATCATGGCCTAACATCTTCAAATGAACACATTTAACTTTCCAAAATTATGTTATGATCTGAGAGTAATGTGTCCCCACCATGAAGAGCCTACAAGAATTTCTACTCAGTAGTGAAGAATGGCAGAACATGTTTGGTGTCACTAGGAAGACAGTATAAAATCAATTTGTTTAAGGATATAAAATTTAGGTTCCCTGTCTGCTGCAATTTTTCAGTTCTTGTCACATGAAAATGCAGTGTATAGCATTTACTAGGTTAATTATTTGCTCTAGAATCATTTTCAAACTTTAGGATACAGTTTAAACTAGAATGGAGGCCAATTCTAAAAATTGAAGATAAGCCAAGAGGGACCTTTCATGTTTATATTAATACTGCTCTAACTCTGCGGTGTCCAAAAGGTGACCTATGGGCTGCATCTGGCCCCCAAGGGATCAACCTATGGTCCCCAGGCTCTTTTTCTGGATGCTGCTCCCGCCATTGCTCTTCTTCTACTACTACAGAAATCTCAGGGCTCTCCTGCACTCCTCCAGCTTTCATAGCTACCCTGAGGGAACTCCTGCTTGGAGGGCAGAGGCCAGAGGTGGACCCAAGGGAGTGCACTGGTGCACCTGCAGCCCTGTTTGATTATGTTCCACCCAAAGTTTAAAACTAACTCTCTGGAAGTGGCAGCAGCATTTCTAGTCAGGCGGTGCTGAGGGAGTCAATTACGTCTAAACTCTTCAATCCAGGGGTTTTAATGACCCTCACTTTTTTAATAGTCTTGTTTTTCCACCAATCAAGCTAACCTTTGTTCTGAAATTCTGCTGTCTATTAGGTGATTCTGGTAATGAAGCTCCCATTTCACAGCCCTGCAGACTGTTTTTAACCAATTCCAGTGAAGTTATCTTTGTTTTTTTATTTTAATCTTAAACTGAATAATACAGCCCTAGGCCCCTAGCATATCAGTAAGGTTTCTAGGTTCATTTTTAACTGGAGTAAAAAAGAAAAGTGTTTTTACATGTGATGATGAATCTCACCACCTGCACCCCCTTTTCAAAAGTCTAGATCTGCCCATGGCAGAGACCCAGCGTGCTGCAAAGAGAGTGGTGTGGCACAGGTTGCAGTCCAAAAGGGGGAGGGAGGGAAACATGGTGCACTGTAGCAGGGTGCGCCCACAACAGAGGGGACAAGGGGCCTCACACGATGTGACATGCAGCTTGGGGAGGCAGGGGGCACATAGCCAGGGTGCCAACTGTTGTAACTTACCATAACCTTCCTTAAGGTGTAGCGCTTAGATCTAATATCATCCATCAGCATCTCGTAGGGCGTGAGCTGATATTCTATTGGGAGAGGGTTGTACTGACGCTCTTGAACCTTTTTAAGTTTTACACCATTCCGCAAATCTCGCATCACCTGTACCCAAAAACGAGCCTGAAGACACAGGAAACAAATATTGTTATAAATGTCTGCATTCATTACTCCTGAGTACAAAGACAGTTTAACCTAAAAAATGCTGACTCCCCACATCTGAATATCTTTAAACCCATTACATAAAATTGACTGACTTCAACCCCAGCTTGGGCTCACGGTTGCAGTCCGATACACTGACTTTGCTCTGCAGCCTGTTCCTAGCCTCAGCTGCAGCTTCAGCCTGGCAGTGGCAGTGACAGCAGCCCCAGGCTGAGCTCAGACTACCTGCCCCACCATCGCCTGCCTGCCAACACTACTTGCTTCCCTGCTGCTGCTTCCCCAACTGCAGCTGAGGTGAGAAGGTGTGCTGGAGTGGGGGGGGGCAAATTATGAATATATATTTTTAATTTCCATATATAGAATCTAGTTTTGGGGGGTTGTCTTAAATTCAAAGTCATACTGGATTCATGTGCACATTGTATCTTAAATTAGAAGAGAAAACAAAAGCTGTGAGTTATTTTGGTTCCTCATTACAGGGAGGTAGGTTGTAGCCATGTTGGTCTAAGGACATAAGCAGACATGGTTCTTTGGGTAAATCTGATATCTTCTATTAGACCAATTCAAAAAGTTGGAAATTTTTTTCTTAGCAAGCTTTTGGGTTTAACCCTGACAAAGGTTTTTAAGCACATAAGCTTGCTAACAATTTTTTTTTCCCCAACTATTTGATCTGGTCTAATAAAGATATTAGATTTACCCAAAGAACCTTGTCTGCCTTTGGTTCCTCATGGATTTTACAAAATCACTTTCTAACTCAGCATGACTTGCTCTCAGCTCAAGAGATGGGCAAAACTGGAATAGCAGGGATATGACATATAATGAGGAACATATAATGACAGAGCTACATAAGGAATCTGCACAGCATGTTATCATTTTGTTGCGTCTTCCCCATGGAGTTCACATAACTGGCTTTAGCACCAAAACACTATGGGTGCTTACAAATGTGGGAAAAAAACCAAAATGGCACTTTTCTTTCAGCATGTGCCCAGAAGAAGTATCGCATCAGTTTGACCCTGCTAGCCCAGCGTTTTTATAACTCACACGCTTTAGCAGGGCTTTTTGGTGCTTTTATCTAATAGCTTATTTAATAAACTATTAGATTAAAATGCCAAAAAAGTCCCACTGAAGCACAAGCTATACAAATCCTGGGTGAGCTGGGTCAAACTGATGCAATGCCTCTTCCGGTAAAGCACTGGTTTCCACCCTCCACCCCCCAACCCATCCCCCACCTCCCCCGCATCTGTCAGCACCCTATGTAGTTTGTATTTTAGCACATGCAGTGTAATATAATAAAAGTTTAACATGTCCATGAGGATCAGTATCTTAGATAGCAAAGCTTAAAGGGAACCTTGACTTCATACATACGTAAGCATCTGTAAAGTTTGAGCATACTGGTGGTAATAGGCAGATACAACAAACAATGAACTAATTAAGAAACAACTACTCATTGTTATTCCTTGGCCCAAAATTATTATTCAGAAATTTTTAGCAAATTTTCAGCAGGTAGAAGTATTGGGAGACTTCTTTAACCACTAAGAAATTTCTCCTATTCAATTGTATTTTGTTCCTTGGGTCACCCATGCCCTTGAACAGCTTCCACAAATTCTTCTTATCCATTTCGCAGGGAGCAGGGTGGGGTGAGGTGCGGGGTAGAACTGAGTCTAACTTCTCTGCATCTGTGCTGCTATGATGTATTGTCAATACAGCCTTTGATTACATTTTGAACTTTTTAATTGCAAGTTCCTTCATGAAAACTTCGCTGAGACGTACTGAATTTCAACCAGAAAAGAGAAAAAACATTTACATGCAAGTTATTTTCCCTGCTACTAATGCGAGTATGGGATATCAGTTGTTTTCCACCATTTCTGTAATTTATAACAGAATTATACCCTGGTTCAATCTCATTGGCTATCTTTGGACCCATAGATCAGAATCATCCTAGACTGACTGTGAGAGACTACAGAAGAAGAATTTGTAACAAATTCTTATAACAGAACCAAAACACTGCATATACTGACTTTTACATAATGTAACTGATGTTAAATAAGCAATTTAAAAACACCAATACTTTTTTAACATGGGAAAATAAAACACTAAAAATTCTGAAAATTTATGATTACTCAGCTACAGACTTACCCAATCAGCATTTTTCAACTCATCAAGGTCTGTGCTGGATTCATCACTCCTTTCTTTGTCCATCTCCTGAATCTTCTTCAGATTCTGTGAATTAAAATAAACTTGTGAACAAGCTGTATAACAGTGATGTACTGAAGCAAAGTAGATAAGATTTTCACAGGCTTCTGCTTGTTACAATGAGCTTTGTTTAGAGTCTGCTCATCTTTGCATAAGTTTTATGGTGAATATTCAAAGAAATGCTTTCAGTGTTTACAGGCATTAGCAACACGAAATTTTTTTTTTCCAATGAAAATGTCCTTTTATTGAAGGTGACTACAACATATAATTCCCTGCATAAACCAATCAAGCCCCACTGTAAAAATAATTAGGTTTCTTCTTGATCCTGTTGTCTGGGGATGGGGAAGGCTCTTTCAGAACTCTATTGCTTTCATTGTTGTTAGAAACTGTTTTCAACTTCCCAGTCTAAAGTTATTCAAAGCCAAGTTATAGCCATCTATTCTTGTGCCACTGTCATCTTTAACTTAAGTACCTTTACTCCCTCTCTGGTATTTAACCACCCAATGGATTTGTTGACAGTCATTATATGCATTCTCAGCTTGTTTTGCCTAAAACAAACTGTAGGTTGTAAGACAGGCAATGAGCAATAAGCATCAAGACCTGTAAGTCTACATTTCTGTGAAAGCACCAGACTGCATCAGAATATTTGGACTTCTCATCAAGAATGCTGCAATTAAATAAGCTCATTAACCAGAAAAATGTAAGGTGCATGGCACCAAACGTGACTAATAATGTACAGGCAATGACATGAGTTTAATATAAATGCTTCTAATGTATAAAAAGAGTAGGGCTGTGCAAAACGGCTGTGTTTCGATTCAGTTTTGGATTCGGCCATTTTGGAGATCAGTGATTCGCTTCAGTGTTTTGGATCATTGTCCTGGTTTGTTTCGGCCAAACCTGTTTCAAACAGGCTGCAAGCTTTGCACAGGCCTACTGCCCAGCTAGGCAGGGCTTGGGTCTAGGGGCTGCAGGGCCCCAGCAGGGAACAGGATGGGGCCGTGGGTGGTTCATCCAGGGAGAGGGCTGCTGCCCTCCATGCAGATGTCTGTTCCCCGTCGCGCTGGGTTGTGGGTTTACATACCAAACAGGTCCTTGCAGGCAACACCACAAAGAAACCAAGTTCTCATCTCACAAGATAAGTTCTGAATGTCTCTTCTCATCCTTTTGCAGCTCTTTTCCTAGATGAATCCCCATGCTTTGTATAATGGCATTAATATTTCCTCATCTTTACTGTCAATGCCTCCACTGATATACATCCTCGGATTGCATTTGCATTTTCAGCTAAGTACAGACAGTCAAAAAGCTCAAGGCTGAATCGATTCAATCTTCAAAGGTTTGTCTAAACTGTAAAGAATGAATTGATATGGAAGTAAACAGACATTCACTTTTGATTCCAGAAATGCAGCCACATGCCTGCAGCGGCCCATGCCAGAAGCTAGGGGGTCCGAGAACACGCCTCCCTGCTTGGCTGGAGTAGGCAACTTGGGCTGAGGCTAGCCCACCCCTCCTACAAGGCTGGGTTTTTGAGGGAGGTGCAAAGCATCCTGGGATGCTGGGGGACTGTGAGTTAACTTGAATCTAGAAGGGATTTGGGACAGAAATTCAGTAAACTGATTTAACTTAAATCAGTTAAGGCAGACACTATATCCAACCAGGTTCATCTTAAACTGGTTTCGGCTATTTGGAAACTGGTTAATATGATGATCACCCTCCTCTACTGCAGTGAAATCTGGACTGTCTACTGATGCCACAGGGTCAAATGGGAGGAGAGCTGGACTAGTGCAAGCATCCTCCATGAAGCCACGTCCACCAGCATTGAAGCCTTGCTCTTGAGAAATCAACTCTGATGGATGGCCACTGCATCTGGATGTCCGAGAACCGCCTCCCTCACCAGGATCCTCTTTTTCCAGCTCCCCGCTGGCCAACGCTCAAAGGGCGGCCAAAGAAAACGGTACAAAGACACATTCAATGTCGTCCTCAAGCACGGAGGCATCGACATCAATGACAGGGAGAAGCAAGCTACTGACTGTTCAGTGGGGCACTACCTGGTCCACTATGGTGCGCACCACTTTAAGGCCCAAAGACTCGATACTGAGGTGGAACAACAGTGGCAGAGGAAAGAAAAGGAGACCAACCCAGGGCTGCAAATCCCACTCCCTTGTGCAACATGCCCCCATTGCCAAAGAATGTGTGTATCCAGAATCCGGCTCTTCAGTCACCTGAGGGTCCATCAAGCCTGAGGGAAATCATCCTCAACTCTAAGGGACTGCCAACAACTTCTAAGTCTAATGAATTCCCAGATTGTAGCAGAAGTTCTTGTTACTTAATCCTTAAGTACATAAAACTTTTTCCTTTGTACTATTGAAATTCATCTGATTCCCATTATACCAGTTCAAGGTCATTCAGTTCTTTTGTACAACACAATCCTCCTCTGTACTGACTCTCTCTGCTAACTTGGTGTCATCAGCAAATATCCTCAACACATCCTACTTTTGGTGCAAATGTCATTAATTAAAATATTCAATAAAAACAAACCCAAAATAGCTCTTCAATCAATTCTACCAGTAACCTCCCACCAGCCTGATACTTCCCCTTTCAGCAATATTCAACACCATCCCCATTTGAGCCAGTTCCTTTTCCACCTTAACATTTTTTCTAGTGCTCCTCATATTCCTCAAACATGCTAATAGTTTCTTATGCGGCACGGTATCAAATGCTTTGCTGATGTTCAGTCTACACATAATCAGCCTTTGGTAAAACTGTACTGCATCAGTATAAAAGTAGCTTTTATAATACATAGTTACCATCTTTTAATTGAAATTAAATAAACACAGATAATGACAAGAAAACAATCAACTACAAACAGATCTTTTAAAGATAATACAAGTTATAAGATTTGATAATGGTTGTTTGCAAAGTTCATGTATTTTAATTGTAACAAAATATCAAGCTTAAAAGACAAATTTTAAAACATTTTAAAAAGTGTTTTTCTCAACACAGATTAAAGATACTCAATAGTAGTTTAAATTTACAGACTTTGATTAAAATTGGATCTGTGAATGGTACAGTACCTTGAAGAGTAAGTTCTTCAGGTTCCTTTCACATTTAAAAAATAAATATATTCTATATATTTTTAATTAAGTGGACTGAGCATTAGTAGTAATCATCTCATGCACACATCACATACAAAATATCCTTTCTTACTTTTAAACAGAGTGCTTTTGAAATGGAACACTGGGACACAAACAAGGAATCCCACTGGACATTACTGCAGACACTTTAAGAACAGAACCGCACTTTAGAAGGGTTTAATTTATATTTTCCCAACTGATTACTCATGCACACTTCAAAAACATGACTAGCTAAAATTTTTGCTAACTAAACCTCTGGAGTTTACATTAGGAGATTAAATCAATCACTTACAAATCTGGACAAGTTTTAATTTATGAAGCACAAGAAATATTCACCTTCCCTTTAGAGCAGTGGTTTTCAACCTTTTTAGTTTGTGAACCCCTAAAAAATGTTGAATAGAAATGTGGACCCCTTTAGAAATTTCAAATGAAGGTGTGGACCCCTTTGAATTGTAAGCGTGGGTATTCACATACTTTTCATATCAATTGACATTTTTTGCAGACCCCTTTGATATAATCTGCAGACCCCCAGGGGTCTGCAGACCACAGGCAGCAAACCACTGCTTTACAGCTATGTAATTAAACCAGCATATCACACTTTAGTGCTTCCTTTAATGCAGGGATCTCAAAGATACTGCCCCTGGAGCCCCATCATCCAGCTTGTGGTGCTGCCCAAGGGTCTCAAGTAGACCCACAAGTGTCATGTGGGATGCGCTGGATGGATCTGCATATGGTGCCTGCTCCAGCTACTCCAGGATCCTGCTGCACACAGTGCCCACTCCAGTGTTCATCTGCTCCATGACGGATGCAGAGTGTGTCCTAAAGTAGCCAGAGTAGGCGCCAAACACTAGGCCTATGCAAGTCAGCACTGATCCGATCCGACTTCGGATCCTGCCGCTTTGGATGGCCATGATCCGATCCAGAGCTCCAGACCGGGTTTCCACCTCGATCTGGCCGAAGCAGCTCCAAAGCTGCCTTGGAGATCAGGCCATAGGGTATAATGGGGAAATCAATTAAATATCTATAACTTTGTTGCTTTTTGTCCGATTTGGATGAAACCTGCAGGGATGGTAGCCTCTGCTGAGAGCACAAAACCTGCCAAGTTTCAAGAAGATCAGTGCAGGGGTTTGGGAGGAACTGTACCCCAAATTCCTGAAAGCCAAATTCATGTCACAGCTGTGTGTTACAACACAGGGGGGTCAAAACTGTCAGGGTGGTAGCTCTGACTGAGGCCACAAAGCCTGCCAAGTTTCAAGGAGATAGATGCAGGGGTTTGGAGGGGAACTGCATCTCAAGCTGCGGACAAGCAAAACTCATGCTATGGGTGACCCTGAGTGTGTTAAGGCACAGCGGAGTGACAGCTGCAGGGATGGTGGCCCCTGCTGTGACACCTGCCAGCTGTCAAGGAGATCAGTGCAGGGGTTCTGGGGCCCTGCACCCCTAGCTGCTGACAGACGAAACTCATGCCAAGACTGTCTCTGTCTTGGGGCAGCTGCTTGTCCGCAGCTCGAGGGGCAGTTCCCCCCAAGCCCCTACACCAATCTTCTTGTGACTTGGCAGACTTTGTGGCCTCAGTAAGAGCTACCATCCCTGCAGTTTTCACCCAACTATGTTGCAAGGCCTAGACATGACATGAGTTTTGCTTTCAAGGATTTGGGTTGCTGTTCCCCCCAAACCCCAACACCAATCTTCTTGAAACTTGGCAGGCTTCATCCTCTCTTCAGAGTCTACCATCCCTGAAAATGCCATCCAAATCAGACATAAAACAACAAAGTTACAGATACTTTATTGTTTCCCGATTATAGCCTATGGCCAGATCTCCGAGGTGGCTCCCAAACGCTTCAGGAAGCCGAACGAGGCAGCGCTGCGACACGGATGTGCTGCTTCGGACCCCAAAGCATCCGAAGCTTCTTCGGATCCAAAGCTCTGTCTGAAGCCTCGCACAGCCCTACCAAATACAGCATGGCCCCAGAGCTGCTGGAATAGGGGCTGTGTGGAGCATGATCCCAGAGTGGCCAGAGTAGATGCCATGCAGTGTGTGGTCCCAGAGTGGCCAGTTCAGGACCACACCGCATATGGCACCCACCTGGGGCTGCGCCACATGTGGTGCCTGCTCCGGCCAGTTTGGTCACTTGGTTTTTCAGCTGGTGAATGTCTGCTTTTTTTTAATCCAATGGTTACATTCAGCTGCTTCTTTTCCTTCATTCCTTAGCAGCATGAACTCTTATCATTTCATGAATGAAGGTGCCTTTTACCTTCTGATTCTCAACCAAATCCACTATATTAGTAAGCAACAAATGAAGAAGGCTTCTCTCCCATTTGTTCTTTTTTTCATCTATTTGGACCAAACTGTCCCCAAAACAATGAAAAATTTGATGGACTGTCTCTGCACTGCTGTGTGTCACCCTCCTAGCAGACTTGTACAGCACCACTCTTTACACCACATTTGGCCCATAAATAATGGTCATCAGTTAGAAATCCCAGGCATCTTTCAAGCCACATAAGGCAATGTAAAAGTCTGGAAAGCTGGATGGAATTTTTAAGCAATGGATGGTTTAGGTAGATTTTACATTTAGGAGACATCTGGATGCTTCATTTACTCAGACACTGTGATTATACTCAATGGTTCAAATTCAGTTTGCCTCAGTCATGCAGGTTTACTACTCCACTGAACTACTTCCAGAGCTACTTATTTGCTTTTACTTAGTTTCAGAGATCAAAGTCTTTGATTTCAGATGCGATGGCAAAAGGTCAGATGGCAAAAGGTCAGAGGCTAACACAACAAACTCTGTAATTGTAATTTATCCCTCTGTATTAACAGTGTTGCCCTGACCCCTGTCTGTGCCTCATTTCAAATCACTTGAGTTCCCACACGAGAGAGAGACACTAACCTTGAACAAATTGCAGCTTGGTACCGTGATGTCAAAAAAAGATATCGGTACCCATGGTGACCAGATAAAAATGAAACTACTTTAGTGAAGTTGTAAAATTAAATAATATACTATGCGCCCCATCCTGTGATCAAACAGGACCAGTACCACCCAAGTAAAAATAACTCCCCCCTTTTTCTGAAACCTGAGCAAACAAAGAGAGGGTAAGTGCCAACTTGTTAATTATTCATGCCTGGCGTATAGTAATTGGTCACCTTTGCCAAGTATAACTTTGAAAGAACTTCTGCCCAAAAAAGAGAACTGCATATACACTCAAGAAGAATAGATTGTGCACAACAAATATTATCTCTCCGCCTACGTATCCTTCTGGCATATCCCCGTCTTGCCGGCTTGTCTCTCTCCCTATCTCTGTCGTTATCTTTCTTATCAAGAGCTCTCGGTAATCTGAAGACTGCAACGGCTTATGTGAATTGCTCAGAATCAAGTCTATTACCCACCCTGTTAATGCTGGGTAACATGATATCTGCATGCTGTAACTGAATAAATCAACTCCTCTGCCTACACTGCATCACATCAGTAGCGTAAGTAAAATAAAATTTCTGTGTAACCAATACACTGTGCTTAAATCATCTGACTCCTGCTCACCATTATCACCCAACTGTCCGGTTATAAATCCCCCTCCTCACGCCAAGCTGGTTGTGCCAACCCAGGCTCGCAGGTCAAGGGTGCACCAGCATTAGGGTCACGACATTTACAAGATGCTCTCATGAGAAATTAAATTTTCTTTTAAAGTTAACAGTTAGAACAGCAAGGCATCATTCCGCTGCCTCCCTGTTTAGCGTCTAATTTATAATATTTCAGATATTATTAATTATGTTAGCTACAATTTCTGAGCTTAGTGCATTAGTTTATCTTATTCATAAGCTGTTTTGAGGGACAAGAGCATGGCAGTTAGTGAGTCTTAAACTACTGCAGATCTTAAACAGCTAGACAGCCATTTAATGCTCAAATAAATTCTTTTAAATTCTACTGTATATGAAAATATTCTTACAGAATGAAATCTTCAAGTAAATAACGAAGAATAAAAGCAATATACATTCAGTGCCAGGGTAAAGGACTGTGTTTTTGTTCACCAAATATCTCATTTTTATACTCTCCCCAACTCCCACATGCCAAAATAGTTCCTCTGATCTACTGAATTTCTATGACAACTGAATATATGTCCTTATTTCACCATTTTCCAAAATGTCTCTATTATGCTAGCCATGTCTCCCTGAAACATCCCTTGCACTGGTCCTCAAGAGAAAAAATTAATCATATTCTTTGAGAGTGCGGCTGTGTAGTATGTGGTGTCGCAGACCTGTCTGCAGCACCACATACCTCACATTCAGGTATTTCCCATGCTACTATCTTGCAGCACAGGGGGTTTTTTGACCCTGGGAGATCCTGGGGTTAAAAAAATCCACACGGAAAAAACCCAGGGTGGCACACATGGCTGCAGTGCATGTGCCTGCAGCACACAATCAGCTCCATGCAGAGCCACACTCCAGCTGCTAGCCAGACTCCAAGCTGCACGAGTGCCATGGCTAAAGCTCCCCTGGCCTCCACAACCCCTAGTAAGGTTGCTGTGGCCAGGACAGTTGCTGGCCCCAGCCTCCTCTACCCCACCTGGGGTACCCTACCACATGCCAGAAGGTGCATGGCAGAGGGGTTCCCCAGGGACAAATAGCAGCAGCACAAGGCTTTTTGTCCCTGGGGAATCGATTGGCTGTGCTTGTCTGGATACAGCCACTGAGTTCATTTTACCCTCTCTCTAAAAACAATGTAAAGCTGGATTACTGGACACGAGACCTGTGTTGAATATTCCTGGGATGAGAACCCTAGTAGCAGGCAGGCCCGAGAACAAAGTATGAGCAGAGATCCATCCCCTTACTGTTCTCATCTGTGTTAAGCCATACCCTAGAACTCCACATAGCAGGTGCAGTCAAGATTTAAGTCCTTTGAGAAGTTATTTTCAAAATTATTTTTTAACTGATGTATAAATCAGAGATCTAAATTAGAACATTAAATCATTAACAAGAGAAACAAAACAGCAGGCTCATTAAACAGTAATTTTTACACCTATGTTGAAATTTTGTTCAAGTTTTACAGTAAATAAACATGATAGTCTAATCTCTTCCCTAGTGAACACCCTCCTACATTCCAAGTCCCCCTTTAAAAAGCAGTAATTTTTCCCCAAAGAAAAAGGAGAAAAAGAAGTCTCATTTACTCTTACTTCTGCCACCACATCCAGTGTTTAAATCTGAGTATTTCTCCTTTTCTACAACAGTTGCAAAGTGCTGACTCATTTTAGAGCCAGTCTTTGAGAACTGTAAATGCCTTGTATTCTCCTAATCTAGAGGCTCTCAATATTTTTAGATGCAAGGCATCTCTTAGAAAATGCCAGCTCTATCTACGTTTTCACTTGTTTTTTCACTACACAAAACTAACAGAGCAATTATTTTGCTTCAAAGAACTCAGAAAGACCACAGCACACCAGAATGGTTTTAACACTAGGAATTCATATTTGAAATCTGTAGGTTCATCTTGTCAACCATGTTTGCACACCTAGCATGCTAATGTTGCATGGCACTCAGTGGCACCTTGGTTGAGAATCACTGTCCTAAGCTATGAACATTTGGGTATGGCCAGCGATATTATAAAATTGTCATAGGTCTTCTTTCTTCCTGTTCTTCCTAACCAAGTAAAAACTAACTTTAATGAAGGGACTGAAAACAGTCACACACTACTACTCTTTTCAACAATAGAAGACATGCATGCATTTTTCAAGTTAACAAGTCCAGCTGCTTAACCTTTACTTTGAACAGTGAATGAGACCTGCAGCAATCATCTGTCAGCAACCATAAAGTTTTCCATTGCTTAATATATGGTTTCCTGGACTGGCTTATGCTCAAAGGACGCAAGTCTGACATAAATGCTGAATATTCCAGGTCACTAAGAGAGTCCAACCTGGTTATCTTTATAGCTATAAAATCAGAAGGCGCAAAAGCTACGAGTAACTCAAAGACCACTGTCAACAAAGATCTCCCACTTGAGGAGTCTTTCCCTAATAAGATAAGTGGGGAAGATTTTACTTGGGGAAGTACAAATGTAGGTGAGCCATTATGTCACAGGGTTGTTAGACCAAAGAATACCAAGTAGAAACACTGTGGTGAAGCCCAACCCATTACTCCACCACAGCTGAGCTACCTTCTGTGATAGCCACACTCCTCTTCCCACCTCAACAGCCATATTTTCAGCAGTTCTCACATGAATATATGAAGAGAAAGAAGAGAGGCAATATCTAGGTCCAGCAGTTACCTTCTTGTATAATGTTAGTCTATGTTGTATATGACATCCCAACACAAACACATTGTTCAGCTCTTCAGATGCCAAGTCATGAAGTACATGCTTTTTCATTAGATAATGAGCATCTCTGTTAGCGACCAACATTATACACAGACTCAGGACACTGAAATAACAATGACAAAAAGTTGTCTTTACTCTTCATTTAGCCTTTTCCTTTTGAATGCTGATCTAACCACAACAGTCTCCACCTCCAGACGGGATTACTGTCCCAGACTGAATGCTTTATAAAGGTCAAAAGCAACTACAATCCCATCACAAAGGAGTCTGTCTGAGAGACAGATTAAAAAGAGCACTTTGACACCAGGATTCTGATCCTGCTCTGCAAGACTAAAACTGCTTCAACTCCCAGGTGAGATTTTGAGTCTTTAAATCCCAGCTGAGGACGGTAGCACGAACCGTTATAGTAGCTTTCCCTTATGGTTTCCTAAATCTGGGCTGCTTTTCAAACCCTGACACATCACAAACAGCTCTGGAGACCTAAATTATGGCAGATAGTTCTCAGATGCCTATTCCCAGAACCTCCACAGCATTGTGATCTGTGACCACAATCATTAAGAGAGCTATAAAGCAGTCTGATTTTAAGTCAGAAGGCAACCACCACAATACCAAAGCATCTTTGTGAGATAGCAAGAGAGACAAAGAGAGAAACAGCAGTCCAAGGACTATCATACTTCAAAATGGATGAAACCTTTATGAATTAAGCCGGCAGCTTCCATGGTGATGGGTATATTATGACTTAGTACAGAGGGTGGGCAAAATACAGACCACAGGCTGGATCCAGTCCACCAATTGTTTGTATCCAGCCCATGGCTGCCCCTGTGGTGCTTCACATGGGGCCAAGCAGGCAGGAGCATGGCATGGGATGCTCTGGGCAGAAGCAAGCAGAGCTCAGCTCCATGGAGAGTACTGCAGGGGCAGCCATGAGCTGGACTGGGGAGGCGGGAGGAGTGGGGTGTTGGAGCGCACCTGCAATAGTGGAATCACCCAGGTGAGTTCTGCTGCAGGGCGCTGATGGAGCATTAACCCCTGTTCTGGTGTCCAGGGAGTGCAAGCCTCTTCCCAGCGGAGGGGCCGCAAGCGGGGAATCAGAGCTACCGCAGACTGGCCAGGGCGGGCAGCGGCACCGGGCCTTGGAGTGGGCCATAGCCCAAGCCTCCCTGGCAAGGCTGCCACTTGCACCACGCAGTCCGCAGCAGCTCTCCCCACCCCATAGCACAGCCCCCTTGCCTACAGTGAGGCCCCACTACTGGGAAGAGGCTTCTTGTTTGGGACACTGTGACAGGGACTGCAGCCCCAGTCAGGGTCGCTCCCACCTCACTGCTCCAGCAGCAAGGGCAAGGCCAGAGGCCTGCCAGCACAGCCCCCTTAGGCAGGGGGCAGAGTTATTCCCCCTCTTCTCAGCGGGGAAGCGAAACAGCAGGCACATACCTGCATTTTGTGCGCGCGCGGGGGGGGGGCCACGCTGAGGGGTGGGGAGAGCTGTTGCAAACTGCTGCAAGCAGTGGCAGTGCTAGGAGGGCTTGGGGAGCTATGGCCCCCTCTGAACCCCAGTACTGCCACCTGCCCTGTGCAGTCTGTGGCAGCTCCGACCACCACTTGCCGCACCCCCTGCCCACACCATGCTGGGAAGAGGCTTATGCTTCCTAGACACCAGGCAGGGTCTGCTGCCCCCTCACATCTCCAGCAGTAGGGTTGGGGGACTGGCCACAGGCCAGCCAGCAGGGCTCCTTAGGTGAGGGGGCAGGGAGGGGGGTTATTCCCCCCTCCCTCCAGCATCTGGAGGAGGGTGCAGGAGGGGGCTTATCCCACCACTTGCCCCATGCAGAGAATGAGTGGTGGCAGCAGTTGGGGTGGGCACACCCTGGCTGCAGTCCCCCATGGACACTAGGGGTAGAGAAGGGAATAACCCCATCCCTGCCCCCTCTGTCCCTAGGGCCATGCCAGCCAGTGTTTGGCCATACCCTGGCCTCACCGCTGCAGCAGGGAGTGCCAGACAGATCCTCGATTGAATCAATGCCAGTGGGACAGGGAAGGGGGAATTAAAACCCTCCCTGGCCAGTGTACTCCAAGCTACTGCCTGGGCTGGCCACACGCTCCTCCAGCACACCTTTTCTGCAGCCAAAGGTGCACTTAGGCTACTGCAGGCATGTGCCTGGATTTTGTGAATGTCTATTCACTTGTAAATTGGTTCAATCTAAGCAGGTTAGGCTAACCTGCAAAGATTGAATTCAGGCTCCAGCTTTTTGAATGTCTGTCCCTAGCCTAGGGAACACTGTAGGCTGTATAATGTGGCCCTGCATGCCAGGTCGAGGCACCCAGGATCAGGGTGCTGAATGGCTGAATTGGGGTGGCATGCTGGGGATCAGGCTGGTGCAGGGATGGACCCCACACCACTCACCCGGCAGGCATGGCCAGAAGATTAGGCACTACTGATACAGAGTTTGCCTGGTAGAAATTTAGAAAATACTGCAATTTAGCAAGATACACAAATAAAAAAATTATCCATAATAATACCAGTTATACTCTTCTCTGTATACTAGGTACTGCTGAGCAGTGAATAAGTCAATTGTTATCGACATTTCTGCCAAGTCCTGCAGACTGAATTAAAATGTATCACCTTCCTCCATAATCATCAGCCAACATAAGTGAGGTTTGGAATCCATTTCAGTAGTGAATAAAGCAAACCAAAACACTTGCACTAAAATGGAGCATTTATCAAAACTTAATTGAAATCCAAAATCTGTATGAACAACTTCATCTGTGGTACCATTTATACTTACCCAAGGGACAACAAACAAATAGCTAGAGGAAGCCTATTTTTGCTTTGATAAGTACATAGCTTAGTTAAGTTTAATTTTAGAAGGGAAAAAAAATCTTAAAAGGTTGCTTTTGGCTAACCCTAAGACCTCAAACCCCACCATAGATTTCATTAATATGTTACAGAATGGTCTTGATGCATTTGTACATTTGTAGGAAATCTGAACATTAAGCATTTCAATAGCTTTATTTTATAACCATTAAAGCACTTGACACTTTTTATATCAGTGGTCTGTCACACCGTTCCCTATTGATTTGTATAAATAAATGCATGGATTTCTTTATATTTTTGCACTGTTTAAAGTAACCAGCTACTTTTTGAAAATATCTTTTCCTTTGCTCCGCGACAGATGGAAAATTATGCAATGTACTTGTCTGCATAACACCAAAAACTCAAACAAAATGGTCCCTAAAATTTACAAGTTCAAGCAGCTCTGCATAAACAGGACTAGATCCTGCCTACATCTTTCAGTCATTCAAAACTGTAAAATATCAGCATTTCCAGTTTCTGTTTTTTATTGCTAGATACTCTATTAAGCATGGAAGTGATTCTGACCCTGATAACTGAGGAACATAAAATACGTCATCTTGTACATCTGGAATCAGATGTAACATGTAATTCATAAAACAGGCTGCTTCCCAATAGTAACAATAGATTTTACCTACCTAACTACCAGATTTAAATTGCGTGGGCCTACGACTGCAGCAACTACTCCCTTGAGATTACCCCATTTAATTTAAGTGAGTTACCCATAAGAGTAAGGTTCACTGAATCAGTCCTTAAAACATCTCTCTGGTTTTGGTACTTCTATAGGGATTTGAATGCCAAATTCGATACTTGCTTTTTGTAGCTAGCAGGTACTTTGCATTTGTGTGGAGGGAGAAAGCAGATTAAGTCCTTTGTTGTCCATTTATGACCACTCACTGATCACAACAACAATATACTGACAGGCTCCAAAATTAGCTGCTCGGTGGATATTATTGGCTGTGATACCATAACTCATAGCAGGTATTTAAGTGAATAAATACTTGGCAAAATCTTCACATTTCCGGAACATAACCTTAACAATATTCTAGAATATTTTTTAAACTACATTAATGAATACAGTGCAAAAATACTGTTTGATCCTAAGTATGTATCTTTACATTTATTTTGTAGATTGGTGATGTGCACAAAAAATGTTAGTCTTTGAATCTAAGTTTATATAAGCAAAATAGCTGATTGTTTCATGCTGTTCATAAAAAAATGACAGTTTGATTACAAAGTTCTTACCAGTGTTGCTAATATTAGATTACATCTTGTTAAAGAGAAAAGAAAGCAGCAGACGGTTATCAGCAACCATAGCAATCGCTTACTAGGTAAGCCTTGCAAACAAGCTAAAGCAGGGGTTGACAATTTACGGCATCTGGGCCAGATTCAGCTTGTAGAGCCGCTGGATTTGGTCCAGAGCAAGGGGGGCTTCAGCATTATTTGGTTCTTTATATTTTTTCACATACACCAATAGGAACATATTTTTCACTGAACATCCAGTCCCTCTTTGACCTCACTATCCTTGTACTCGAGGGAAATCTATGTAACACCCTTAAGAGGCAACCTTGGAAACAAAAATTCATAACCTGGCTGGACACTCAGGCTAAGTACAGACATTCAAAAAGTCCAGGCCTTAATTGATTCAATCTTTGCAGATTACTGTAACCTGCGTAGATTAACCAGACAAGCAAGTGAATAGATATTCACTCTTGATTCTGGAAATACAGCCACATGTCTGCAGTGGCTCAGGCTAGAAGCTGCGGGGGGCAGGTCCTAGAGTGAGCCCTCCCTTTTCTTCAGGCTGGAGGGAAGCTGAGCTGAAGCGAGGTATAGCCAGGACCCAGCAGGCTGAGTATAACTGAGGAGGGGTTTAAACTCCTACCCTGACTTGCAGGGATCCCAGCCAGGGTCTGCTTTTCCCCCTGCTTGTGGCTTAGCATGGCCCAGGACCCCCAGAAATCCCTTTCCAGCCAGGGGGCGATCCCACCTGTGCCTTCCGTGATGCTGGGGCCAGGGTTTCACTTGGGGCAGCTCAGGAGCAAAGGCCAGATTGTGGGGAGGGAGAGGAACGAAACGGCCCCAAGCCCAGGTGGGAACACACACAGACGGATCACGGCAGCAGTGGCTTCATCCTGGACATGAACCTTGCTGAACAGAGCTACCTAGGCTGTGGGGAGGGGGTGGAGAAGGGACTCAAGGGTATCCATGCTAGCCTGGGACAGAGCTGAGCTGAACATGTAGCTGGGGGAGCAGCTCCTGCCTGGCAGCCCCTTCTACCTACTGGAGAGCAGCACCCAGGCCAGCCTTGGCCCCTGAAACAGTGCACATGGAATGGGCTCACCCTCTCAGCCCCAAGTGCTATTACCTGCATTCCCCCAGGCCACCAGGCACACACTGCTCACTCTTCCCCTACACAGCGGCACAGCACGGCCCCTGTGTACCAGGCACCAAGCATGGGGTGCTACCCCTACAGTTTCCCTGCCACCACTACCACCATCTGGTCACTGGGCAGCTGACTGCAGTTTGGTGCTGTGGGCAGCGCCTACCAATATGGCCAAGGTGGCCCTCTCTGATACTGGCAGCAGCAATAACAGGGAAGCTGTAGGGATAGCGCCCTGTACCTGGTACACAAGGCTGTGCTGCACCACTGCTAGGAGGGCAAAAGTGAGCAGTGCACACCCAGCTTGGCACCCAGTGGCCTGGGAGACCCATATAATAGCGCTCCGGGCTAAGGGGGAGAGCCCGTGCCATGCACACCACTGCAGGGTCAGGATGCTGGATTACATGCATCTCAGGTCTGATACAGTATTGCAATTTTTATATTCCTATAGTTGCATAAAAAATATTCTATTACAAAATGAACAGCTGCTCCTAGCCCCTAAAAAAGGAATGTTTGCTTTATCTGATGCATTCTTTTCCTCAGACCTGCAATTGTCTTTGGTCCAATTCATACAAAGGAAATCCTATAACTTTTGATCTTGAAAACAATTAGGTCGCCTGAATTGTTACTTCTAAGCACATTTTAATTATAGCACATCTGTTTTGTATGTCATTAAGAAAAGTAATTTTATCTTAATAAAGCAGGTAATTAGTTTTTATTTCATAGGAACAGACATGACTGGTGCATTTTCAGCGGGTAGTGAAAAAAGGATGACTACCTCCTCTATGCGAATTTCTTATGCATTTAAGACAAAGCTCCACTGCTCAGGTTGAAGAAAAACAGCAAGTGTCTCATCTCTCTTTCTCTAACAGCCCTATGAGCCAGAGCAACAGGCAAGGGAGTTATAGAAAGTCCTAGCCCATCTTGAGGCCAAAAAGCAGAAGGTGCTGGCCCCAATTGTGAACCAGACAGGCATTATTTCTCCTAAAAGCACCTGAAAGGAGAGGCATGAGTAGCAAAAGGAGATGGGCAGTGAGGCCAACAAAATGACCCAAATAAAAAAATAGCAAAAAATAGGAATAATTTACCAAGCTTGCCAAAAAGATTCTACTGTACAATGAAATTAAGGTTTTAGGAGACAACCCATTAGCCATTAGCCAAAAAAAGTTGAGCACTACTGTCTCAACAACCCTTTTAAGAACATACGAACAATATGGTTCAAGAATATTCAACTTCTTTAGATGAAGTGTCATCACAACTAATCAAAATTTAAGGTAGTAATAGAAACTAATAGTACCTCAAGATACTACTCCATTGAGGGAAGATGAATAATCTACAACATCTCAGGTATGGGTCTCAACAAGAACTATACTGCAACAGATAGTCCATTGATTATACTTTTCTTCAAGAATCACCCTTAGAATCATAGAATATTAGTGTTGAAAGGGACCCCAGGAAGTCATCTAGCTCAACACCCTGCCCAAAGCAGGACCATTCCTGATTAGATCATCCCAGCCAAAGCTTTGTCTACCCACATCTTAAAAACTTCCAAGGATGGAGCTTCCACCACATCTCTAGGTAACCTGTTCCAGTGCTTTACTACCCTTCTAGTCAGAACATTTTTCCTAATATCCAAACTAAACTTCCCTTGCTGCAGTTTGAGACTGTTGCTCCTTGTTCTGTCATCTGCCATCACTGAGAACAGTTTAGCTCCATCCTGTTTCAAACCACCCCGCAAGTAGTTAAAGACTGCTATTAAATCCAGTCTCCCCTTCTCTAGACTAAATAAACCCAGTTCCCTTAGTCTTTCCTCATAAGTCATGTCTCCCAGCCCCCTCACCATTTTATGCTGTTACATGCCTGGAGTGGCTCAGGCTAGAAGCTGGGCGTGGGGGTGCTAGAGCAGCCCTCCCTTCCCTTCCACATTGCTAAAATAAGAGGGGTGTGGCCAGGCTCCAACAAGCCCTCTGATTAGCCCAGCAGGGAATTGATAACACAGTGTTTATCACCACGAACTCATTGTTTATCACCCCATTAAGAAAACAGAGGGACATTACCAGTTACTTGCTGATTCTTCCTTTATCCTATCTGTCACAGAATGGACCATAGCCAGCATGTGGTCTGCTAGCTAATACACAGACACCTCTCAGGAAGGCAGAAGGGAGGGGGAAATTCCTGCTTAGCAGGGAGTGGTGAAGGGTGGGGGTAGCTGCCTACAGTCTCTGCCAGAGCTGCGATCAGGGAGCAGAGGGGAGGGACCAGCCCTACTGTGAAGCAGAGAGCCCCACCCAGCCAAAAGAGCATACTGGGGGGTGCCTGGTGCTGTACCCTGGGAGCTGGCTTTGCCTGTGAAGACTGAGGCGAAGGCGGCATTGAGCACTTCAGCCTTTTCTGTATCCTCTGTCACAAGGTTGCCTCCCCCATTCAGGAAAGGACCCACACTTTCCCTGATTCTCCTCTTGCCACCAACATACTTGCAGAAACCCTTCTTGTTACCCTTCACATCCCCTGCTAGCTGCAATTCCAATTGCGCTTTGGCCTTCCTGACTGCATCCAAGCAACACTCTTATACTCTTTCCTATCTATCTGTCCAAGTTTCTACTTTCATAAGCTTACTTTCTTGTGACTTAGTTTACTGAATAGCTCCCTGCTAAACCAAGCTGGTCTTCTGCCATACTTGCCAGTCTCCCTGCACATCAGGATGGTTTGTTCCTGCAGTCTCAGTAAGGCTTCTTTAAAGTACAGTCAGCTCTCCCGGTCTACTCTTCCTCTCAGACTGGCTTCCCAGGGGATCCTGCCCACGAGTTCCGAGTGAGTCAAAGTCTGCATTTTTTTGTTTCTTTGTTTTTTTTTAAGTCCAGGGTCCTTATTCTGCTCCTCAGGATCCTTAACTCAATCATCTTGTGGTCACTGCTGCCCAAGCTGCCATCCAATACTACATTCCCCACCAATTCTTCCATTTGTGAGCAGCAGGTCAAGAAGAGCATGGCCTCTAGCTGGCCGCTCCAGCATTTATACCAGGAAGTTGTCCCCAGCACTCTCCAAAAACTTCCTGGATTGCCTGTGCACTGCTGTATTGCCCTCCCAGCAGATGTCAGAGTGATTGAAGTCCCCAATGAGAACCAGGGCATGTGACTGGGAAACTTCTGCTAGCTGTTTGAAGAAAGCCTCATCCACCACTTCCTCCTCATCTGGTGGTCTAGAGCAGGCATCCACTACAACATCACCCTTATGCTCTTCCCATTAACTTTAACTCAGAGACTTTCAATAGGCCTAACTCTAGTTTCACACTCATGATCCTTCAGGAACCCTTTGCTAAAATGGTCCACAAAAATATTCAGTGCAGGCAAGAGGACTTGCATGTAATGAAAGGGTTAGCAACCTATGGCCCATTGAGGGTTGATCCAGGATGAGGGAATTGGTCGCACAGAGCTGTATCTTGCCACCCATCCCTTCTGCAGCACTCCCCTATACTGTGCTGTGTCTATGCTTACCCTCGCGGTAGAGGGATTGGGAATCTGAAGTGAGGGAGGTGCAGGTGTGATGGAGCAGATTGAGCCCTGCACTAGATGCAGGTGTATATATAGACCAGAACAGAAATATGCAATCACTCCAAAAATACTTTGTCTCCCCCTACTCACTTAGCATCATGGATCAGAGTTAGGAACCTACTGAAACTGTGGCAGAAGTGCACTGAACAGTGGCTCCTTTAAACTTGTTCATTTTGCCACGTGCCCCCCTCACAACTGTCAGAGATCCTTGGTGCTGATCAGCCAGGAGGCAAACACTGTGGTTCTAAATATGCCGCAGATTTACCTCCAGGCTGATCAGCACCAAGCAGCAGGGCTGCTGGGGCCCCATAGCCAAGGGTGGGAAGCAAAAACCCTGGTGCATTTAAAACCATGTTTTTCACCTCCTGGTTGATCAGTTGTAAGCAGATGGACTGCCAGGGCCCCTCTGACAATCAGGGGCGGGGAGGAGGGGGCGCACAGTAAAAACGGATTAAGATTAAAGATTTTGGTAGGTCCTTAATCACAGTCAACCATGAATATATATTAACCTCTGTCAGATAAGTATGATTAACAGTTACTGGATGCAAAAGAAAACTGAACTGTACAGCTATCTTTCCAAACACTGTGTTAATAATTTCCTGAAGCAGTTTCCTATCACTGGTAGTTGGGAATAGAAAACAACTCACCTGGATTACTCACATAGTAACCAAAATAACAACACAGAATTCTAGCAGATTGCTTACCTCTTTTGCACTTTTAATTTTTGCTAGGAACGTATACAATTCCATTGTTTCAGCAAACAATGCTCGACATACTGCCTGATAGTGGTTTGGTGCCTCTGATCGTGTTGGTAGGTGGGCAGCACACAACTAGGGAAGAAAATGAAAATTGTTAAATATATAAACACAGAAATTGCTGCTTCTACTGTTACAGACATGAGAACTTATGGAACACCATACACTAGTATCTGTATATTTAGGTCAATATATCATTTTCATCCGCTGTACATACGTTACACAATTCTGTAACATAAAACAGAGAACAGAAGATATAACAGAATAATTATAGCATAACATTATGATATATGAGGTATTTAATTTTAGGCAGCGTTGGGATACACATCCTTACTCTTCTGCTACCTTTGTATTTGTATAGAAATAATTCTCTGAAAGGAGCTCAGATAAGGAAATAAAGAAATTACTGATGGTCTCTGTTTAGTAGCGGAGGAACCCTTCACTAGTCCAATAGTAAATGTGTCTATATCCTGTCTTTCCTCTGATAAACTTTCTAGGAGCAAGTATACATGCATACTCAGTCCCATAATCTGCGAGTTATAAATCCAATTTATACTTTACTGACTGTGTAGAACAAACACAGGAACTATTAAAGCTAAATGTTTATATAACTTTGTGGAATGGCCAGCACTATGTTTCATTAGAACTGGTCAAATTCTGAGAATTTAATACAACTAATTCTGTTCTATTTGCTCGGTGACTAAACATGTTCTCATCTGACTTGCCTTTTTCCAGTAAACTACAGTTAATGAATTTTAATCCTGTATAGCTTGGTTTTTCAGTGTGCCACCAATAGGAATAAGAAAGCAGTATTATCAAAATAATTTAGAACATCACTCCTTAAAACTGCATTAGAGCTTAGAATACAGGATGAAGCTTGTTTTTGTTCAAGCCATACAAGACACTAACAATAAATCTATTCTTTACTTGTAAGTGTGTGAATTAGAGTAAATTTACATAAAATATTCAGGTAGTTAATGAAATGCAACACTGGCAAGTTCATATGTAGGGTGGATCTAATTGTGATTCTTGAACAGAAAATGAGAGAGAATTGTTTGGGCTGTGTTACTTTACAACAGAGAATTGAAAAAGGTTACACGCTGAAGGACTGATACTTCTGAAAAAAAATCAAGCTATGAGTCATGTTGTAAGGTTGCAGTGTGCACAGAAAATGTGTTGGAATTAAAGCAATTTAGTTTAGCACAAACCAAAACAAATAGCCATCTTTACTGAGACCTATCATACCTGATGGGTACTTCCAGGATGGCAATTACATAGGTGCTGTTGCACATACCTATGCTGCCAAATCTAGACATAAGGTACATAAAATAACGAAATGATATACCGAAATCTTAAGCTGCATTTTTAAATCAAAACTTTAGCCTTGTAGTAGTGAAGGTGTTTGAAAGCTGGAACATACTGACACAAAAATCAACAGTCAAGGTAGTTTCAAAATCTCAAACAAAATGAACTCGACAGGGATAATAATTCCTCATCCCTCCCCAAATTTAGCATGATCTAACAACTCTCAGCACAATTTTTCCATCAAAACAACTTCCCAACTGAAATGGTGCTTTCGCGCAGCTGGACAGTAAATTGGTTTAGTGATCCTGGCACTTCCCTTTTCTTCCCTTAACACTGCAGTTCAAATTTATTCTAATGGAGTGAATGTTCAACCAGTTGACAGAGAGTAATACAAGGGCTATTTGTTCTATTTTTAGGAAACCTACCAAAATGTATGTTAAGAAAAACCTCATGTAATGATGGAATAATTCAAGTATTACTAGGTCATCAGAATGTTTCATAACCCAATCAGTAAACATGTTTATTTTCAATCGTGATGCAGACTTCTATTTTTTACTGAATCTTTTTAGAAAATAGGTTGACCCAATGCATTCTATTTTTGCTGAGATCACTAAGAAGATTAGAGTGTTTTCATCCACATTCAGAGTTCACAAAAAAACCTAGACATTATGTAAATATCAGAGCTTTGCCAGCTTCTTTCTCTGGATTCATTCTCTTCTCAATGACTAGGAAATAGTGCACACCAAACCAACTCAGTGTTAACAGAAATCAGTTAACAATCAGAGGAGACGAAACAAAATTTTTGGCTCTATTTGAATACATTCCATCAAGAGTTAAACCAAATTACAACAAATATTCACAACCGACTGATCTGTTGGAACTTAGCTGGATACTGCACAGGCCTTTTGCAAATAAATACTTGAAATCTTTACCACAAGATTCAATTAGACTGGGATCATATTTCAAAAGAGGGGGGAAAAAGTCATTCTACTTCTAATCATCTTCTGCAGTCTTTATATGAATGCACTATTATTTTCTACAGAATAAAAGGAATTTTTTCCCATAGGACCCAAAGGCAGGTAACTGCGTCTTAATGAGCGGGACATACTGTCCTCATCGTGCCCAACCTTCCAGCCCCATGGGCTGGATCCTATGTGGGGTTAGTCTGCAGATACACAATCCCACATGCAATCCCAAACCTGTGCACTCCTCCACCAGGGGGGAATCATCAAGTTAAAAGGACCAGAAGAGCACAGCAGGGACTCCCAGGGAAGTTATAGGTTCTCTGCTAGGTGAGCAGTAGCTCAGTATATTTGTTGCCTACTGAGATGCAGTAGGGCTGGATTAGGAGACAGCTTGAGAAGGTGAGATTCTTAGCCAGTAGATGGTAAAGAAGGATAAGACCAAAGTATCCATTTAGTTCAGAATCCTACATTTGACTATTAAACCTCAACTTAAATAACCAAAGCTCACAAAAGTAGCTTTAAGGCCTTCTGAAAGCTTTAAGAGTTCAAACTTTTCTGTGTACTACTGATTTTGCTTTTCCCAGACAGCTACTTCATTTCTACGGTTAGCACTCTTGGGCATTTTTACACGTGCAAGCGCCTGGCACTGTGATGCTTACAGTTGTATAAGCGGTGAAATGCATGTCAGTGCAAAGAAAATGGTGGCGGCGCACTTTCGAACTAAAACACCTAGGAAGTGCTTAGTTCAAAAGCACACTGCTGCCATTTTCTCCATGTTGATGCGCATTTTGCCACTTACACAACTGCAAGTGGCACAGCGCGGTGCTCATCAGCTCCCATACACAGCAGACTCGATTAATTGAGTCTGCTCTGAAGCAGCAGATCTCTGGTACATCCCAGAACTAAAAGGTATATGTATAACATATACATATAATAAGTTATACATATACATATAATATGTATATGTATATCTTATGAACCCTGCCACCCCCAGTGCTCCTTCCTGCCCATGGCAGGGGGTCAGACTAGATGATCTGTCTAGGTCCCTTCTGACTCATTGATTCTATGATTCTATGATTAAACGCCCCTTATTTTTGTTGTTTGCACACTTGTAACAAATTTTCCTCGCTGCCCTTGTTTTCTGTGAAATTCTTATAAGGCTTTATATTTTTTGCGAGATTTTGAACAACATTCAAGCTTTTGAGGTAGAATTTCTAATAACCTGCTACAGTTTTCATCACTATGAACCCCAAACCCTTATTATTCCAGTTTAAACAAGATCAAAATTCATTATTTTATTATTTTTAAATGGCATTACTAAAGCACATATTTTTACATTATGGATTAAATTCCCAATATAGAAAATTAAAGGCAACAATAAAGTTGACTATTACAACTGAATATTTTATAGCCCTTGTTTAAACAACAGTAAACTGAATTTAAGCAATGCAGAGATCCTTGACTGAATAAATGACATAGACAAACATCATCATGTCATCAGTTTATTTTCAAACTGTCCACCTATATTCTGTTTTCAACAAGAAAAAAAAGAAGACAGTCATTTATCTTTGTCTAGGATGATATAATTAGAAATTGTCCTTGCTTTTAGCAGGGGTGGTTGGACTGAATGATGTCCTGAGGCACTTTTCAACCTTAATTTTCTATGATTATGGGGCTAGGGACAGCATTTACACATAAACCGGGTTAAGTGATCAGAAACTGGTTTAAACCTGTAACAGAACATAAGTTCAGTGCACATAAACCAGTTGCAAAATGACCGAAACTGGATAAACTTGGTTGAAAGTAGTATCAGACTTAACTGATTTAGGCCAAACTGGTTTATGGAACTTCTGTTCCAGACCCCTTCCAGGTTTAAATTAAATCAGAGTTCCCCAGCGTCCCAGCATGCTTTTTAGCCTTGTGCTGTGCTGTGCTGTCTGCTCCACAGAGAAGGGCTGGTCGCACCCTTCTCCTCCACAGCCGGAGCACTATTACTGCTCCGGCTAGCTGAGAACGGGGTGGGGCACTGCAGCCAGGGTCTACCTGCATCTGCCAGGCTCCCCTCTGCCCCCACCCCCTCAGTGCCCCCACCCCACTTCCCTCTCCCATGGCAGGGACGCCAGTGGCAGGAAATCCAGCCAGCATCCAGCAATGCCCCCCCACCACACTAGCTAATGCTGAGAGGTGCCTGTGCATGCGTCTCCAATTTCACAGGAACAGAGGCAGACAGAACAGTGCCAGCTTAGGGCTTTCTGGACCTAACCAGGGCTGCAGCCAGGCTGTTGCTTCCTGAGCAAGAAGCCAGTGCCTTGCAAATGGAAATGCACCCTGCAGGTAACAAGAGCTTGAAACTAATGAGAGAAATGCTTTTGTTTTGTTTTGTAGGGCTTGATAGGCTGATAAGCTTTGTGTTCTGACAAGCTCCCTGCTGACTTGTTTCAGAGCCCTCAAAGCGCAGGCAGCTCAGAGGCAGTTCTGAGAGGCTCTGGTGCCATTCACTTTCTGTCCACAGCTGCAGATAGCATGAAGAAGCAGGGAGACAGATCCAGTATGATCAACATGTTAGAAATGGAGTATTGTTAGAAATGCACAGCTTGCATCTTGCACCTGATAAGAAAGAAACACTGCCAAGGACTTCTTTCCTTGCCCAGCCTTGCCACAGCTCTTCTTATACTAAATCGAAGACTCTCCCCCAGCTTCTCCCTAGCTTTTCTCATGCAGATTACAGAAGCTGGAATTCAACTGACTGTGTCCTTGAAGGGGGGGGGGAGGGTTTAAACTCTTGGTGACCTAAAGTACTTTCTGAGCATGCTCAATTAGCTGATGCATATTTACCTCTCCGCCCTGAATACTTAAGTAGTTAATTATAATATACATGCGATATATGTAGGGATGTAACCACATGTATGCTTGTATGAAACGGAAATGAGCTGTAAGAGTTCCTGTTTCTGCACACGTGTCCAGGAGGAAAAAGATAAATACAGCCTGCAAAAATTCCTTGGTGGGTTCAGAGTAATCTGAGTTTTTGACTCTGCTCTGACCCTATTTGCAAATACACCTTTTGTGCCACCTAATGTATGTGTGTCTGTGATACTTTGCGAGCCTCCAAGAAACGAACCGCAATTTTTTGCATCAAATCTGGCGAGCCAGCCAGGAGTTTTCTTGGACTACCCCAGAATTCAGTGACAAGATCGTCTCTGCCACCACGGGGAGTGCGCACCGAGCCACCTTTTTGGGCTCGCCGAGGGGGTTTGAGACGTGAGTCGGGATATCCGGGAAGTTAAAGGCTCCTGTGCAAAATTTTTGGTTTCTGAGGACGCCAGACACACATTCCAGCATTCTGATCGAGATCTCTGGGGTATCTGAGTGAGTATACGAATTCCCTTGCCCAATTTGGTCTGGATCTGGGAACAAAGACGCGTTCGATTTGGTTTAATACTGGGAAATTTTTGGCCTGGTATATGAGAACCGTCTGTAACTAGGATCTTTTGGTATTTGGTGTGCGTTGAGCACACTCTTGTGGGCAATGGGTGTGGGTTGCTCCCGTGTAGAAAACTCGGATGCGCCTTTAGGTTATATATTACAAAACTTCAGTAAATTTGGAAAGCAGGCAGATTATGGAGTGAAGATGAAAAAGGGTGATTTAATTAAGTTTTGTCAACTCAAGTGGCCAACATTTGGGGTCCACTGGACCCCGAAAGGATCCTTTGTAGTAAAAGAAGTGATAGCTATCCATGAAATAGTTATGCAGAACGGATATTGGAATCAATTTCCTTATATCGATTGTTGGTTGTGGGTGGTTCAAAATCAGCCACCTTGGATTAAGAAATGGTTAGTAAAGTCTCATGTGATGGTTGTTAAAGGAAAGACTCGAGGAGGACCGTCTGTACTCTCTGAGTCTAATGAGGGGGGGAATTCTGAATTGGCTGAGTATCGGACCTGCTCTCCGGTCACCCTGTCAGGTAGCGAGGATGAATCAGACAACTCCTCGGGATCCAGTCCCTCTGCACCACCGCTCCCTCCCTCAGGGAAACCACCACCGGCGTATCAAAGCATACCTAATGATTCAGAGCGTGAGCCTCAGCCAAGTGCCCCATCTGAATCAGGGAATAAGGGCTATTATTTGCGCAAGACTGCAGAATCACAGCCGGTGCTGAATTGCCTGATGTGAGAGGTTATCGGAGAGCGGGGCAATGCAACTTTTGTCTACGCCCCATTTAGTACTTCAGATTTATTTAACTGGAAGAATCAGAGCCCCTCTTTTTGTGAAGACCCTGAAAAGATGAGGGACCTGTTTCAATCTATTGGACAAACCCATCGACCCACTTGGGCTGATGTCCAGATGATGCTTCAAACCCTCCTGACCCTGGAGGAGAGGAGATTAGTGTTGGGGACGGCAGAGCGCATTGCAGCAGCCAGGGTAGAAGCGGAGGGAGCTGCTGGTCGTACCTTGCATGATACCTGCCCTGTTGAGGAACCGAGATGGGATAATCATACTGCAGAAGGAAGAGAGCTGACTGCACGGTATCTGGGGATTACAGTGGAAGCAATGGGGAAGGCAGTGCCTCGGGTTACTAATCTCTCTAAATTGTATGAAGTGAGACAGGGAAGAGAAGAGGATCCCTCAGCTTTCCTCGGGAGGCTGTATGAGGCGTTCCGCAGGTTTTCGGACCTAGATCCAGAAGCCCCAGATAATCAACGCATGGTAAATCTTATGTTTATTGGTCAATCCGCTGCTGATATTCGTAAGAAGTTACAGAAAACTGAGGGAGGTGCTGGGAAACCGATTTCAGAGCTGGTGGAAATTGCATATAAGGTATATGGGAATCATGAGCAAGTGCAGGAGCACAAGGAGGATAAAAAGGCTCAGTGACAGATGGCAGCGCTGGCAGCTGCTATAATTGGAGGTAACCCTGGAAAGGCTGGGATGCAGAAAGGGAAAGGAGAAAGAGTGGGAGCAGACGCTTGTGCTTACTGCAGGGAGAAAGGACACTGGAAGAGGGAATGCCCAAAGTTGAAGGAGAAGAGAGAGGGTGAACCAAAAGGTCACCTCATGCGGGCAGAGGAAAAGGGTGAGGACACAGAATGAAAGGGACGGGGATCTAAGACCATTACCCTTCGGGTTGGAGCCCGAGAAGATCCCATGGTAACCATTAGGGTTGGTGGCAAAAACTTTGAAGCCTTGGTGGATACTGGGGCTACATTTTCAATGATTCCAGAAAAATCCCTCTGTGCAGGAACTAGTGAACAGCATGTACTTGTGGAAGGGATTGAGGGAACGCAATCCCGACTCCCTGTTTGTAAGCCACTTCTCACCAAAGTGGGGGACCATTTGCTTGAGCTCTCCTTTGTATATTCTCCAAGCTGCCCGGTTGCACTACTTGGGCGGGACCTACTCACAAAATTGCAAGCTGAGATATTTTTCAGAGACGACCAGATGGTGGTCCAGCTACCTGTCAAGCAGAGCTCGAACTATCAGATGGCTCTCCTGGAGGACCGACGCCCTGTAGTAAGTTCTGAAGATCACATGACTGGAGTAGACCCTTCGGTATGGGCTGATGGAACCCCTGCATGAGCTAAGTCAGTCTCCCTGGTAAGGATCATACTCAAGGATGGGGAGGGGCCCGTTCGGGTAAAGCAGTATCCACTCAGCCGAGCGGCCAGAGCTGGACTCAAGCCATTAATAGAGAAATACAAGAGGTGCGGATGGCTAGTGGAAGGGTCCTCACCATATAATACCCCCATTCTTGGAGTGCCGAAGGCAGATGGGGTCTCATACAGACTGGTCCAAGACGTGCGAGCAGTAAATAGAAAGGTCCTTTCAGACCATCCAGTAGTACCGAACCCACACATGATTTTGACACAAGTACCAGGGGAAGCTGAAATATTTTCAGTGCTAGATTTGAAAGACGCTTTCTTCTCCATTCCCCTTCACCGAGAGAGTCAAAAATTGTTTGCTTTTGAATGGGAGGATCCAGATACTTTCCATAAAGCCCAACTCACGTGGACAGTTCTTCCACAAGGATTCATAGCAGCCCCCCATATTTTTGGACTTGCCCTTCAGAAGGACTTGGAGGAGTGGAAGGGATCACACCCTGCAGTGACTCTCCTCCAGTATGTGGATGACCTGCTAGTTGCAAGCCCAAACTTGCAACTCTGCGAGGAAGCCACCAGGTCACTGTTAAACACTCTAGGGGAAAAAGGATATAAAGTCTCTAGAGAGAAAGCCCAAATATGTCAGCCTCAAGTTACATTTTTGGGATATAAGCTCTCAAAAGGAGTCAGAGCCCCGAGTGCAGATCGCATAGAGGCAATCCAAGGTCTAACCTCACCTAAGTCACCCAAGGAGCTGCGGGCATTCCTAGGGCTAACTGGGTTCTGTCGACTATGGATACCAGATTATGGTGGGAAGGCTAGACCACTGTATGACTCACTGACTAAGGAGAGTCTCACTAAATGGAAATGGAATAAAGAAATGCAGCATGCCTTTGATCTGCTTAAGGCAGCATTAACCCGGCCCCCTGCCCTGGCCATCCCAAATAGTAAAAAGCCATATCGACTGTATGTTCAAGAGAATCAAGGGGTTGCATCAGGAGTGCTGACACAGCCATCAGGCCCAACCTGGAGACCCGTGGGATATTACTCAAAGGTTCTAGATCCAGTTGCACTCGGGTGGCCAGCCTGTCTTCGGGCTGTGGCAGCCACAGCAGTGGTTGTTGAAGAAGCCCAGAAGATAGTCATGGGTGCGGATATGGAAATACACACCCCACATGGAGTTCCCCAGATTCTAGGGACTGAAGGAGGAAAGTTTCTCAACCCCTCCAGACAATCACGGTATGAAATATTTTTGCTCTCTAATCCAGGACTTACTTTCAAACATACTACAGCCTTGAACCCTGGAACCTTGCTGCCGGAGCCAGGGAAACCGAAGCATGACTGCCTTGAGGTCCTGAATCAAACCACACAGGTGCGGCCTGATCTTGCTGAAGACCCAATTGAAGACCCAGATGCTGAATACTTCGTAGACGGCTCCAGCTCTGTCATCGATGGAAAAAGATGAACAGGATGTGCAGTGGTAACCTTGGATAAGGTAGTATGGAGGGAGTCATTGCCGAGCTCATGGTCGGCACAGGCCGCAGAACTCACTGCGCTCACCCGAGCATTACAGCTGGGGACAGGCCAGCGGGTTAATGTATATACTGATTCTCGCTATGCTTTTTCTACGGTCCACACGCATGGACTATTGTGGAAAGAAAGAGGTTTCATTACGGCTTCTGGGAATAAAATTGCTAACGGCCCCCAGATTATCAAGCTACTAGATGCACTCCACCAGCCTAAAGAGGTAGCAGTCATTCATGTGCGGGCCCATGGGAAGGCTGCTGAGGAAAAGCATAAGCTTGGAAATGCAAAGGCTGATGCGGCAGCAAAGGAAGCCGCATTTATTGGTGGAGAAGCGGAGGAAGTATCCAGGCAGGCCTTGTCCCATGCCATATGGCCATACGTCCGGAATTTAGTCCCGCAGTATTCCCCTGAAGAAGATAAATTTGCACAGAAAGCTTGTGCAAAAAAGAACTCCCAGGGATGGTGGATAGTACCGGGAGGAAAGGTCATGATACCCAGGCCATTGCTTCGGGAGGTGCTGCAACAGCTCCATGAAAGAACCCATATGGGAGGCTTGGCTATGGGTGATCTAGTGATCCGCCAAGCTGTAGCCCCAGGGCTATATGTAGAAGCTCAGCATATTGCTACCAGGTGCATCACATGTCAGAAAGTAAACCCTCGAAGGAAACCCCCTGTGCCAATGGGAGGTAGACCCTGGGCAGCGTACCCTGGACAAGCATGGCAGATTGATTTTGCCGAGCTCCCATGGTCTGGACATCATGGGTTTTTACTTGTCATGGTAGACCAGCTCTCTGGTTGGGTCGAGGCATGGCCCACCAGGACTGCCACTACGGCTACAGTAGTGAAGTATTTGTTGCAGGAGATCATTCCCCGGTATTCCCTGCCTGAATCCATCGAGTCAGATCAAGGACAACACTTTGTGGGAAAGGTAGTTCAAGAAGTCGCACAAGCTCTCAAGATCACTTGGAAACTACACACACCATGGAGACCACAGAGTTCAGGACAAGTGGAACGCATGAATAGGACCTTAAAGACTCTACTCACCAAAATCTGTATTGAAGCACGCCTTAAGTGGCCTCAAGCATTGCCGCTAGCTCTTACTTGCATTCGAAACACTCCCCGACGGGGCATTAAATTAACCCCATATGAAATTATGTTTGGCAAGCCCCCTTGAGTCTTACCCCCTGGGATGCGAGAAAATGTAACTTTTGAATTAGGTAATAGCGAGCTTCATATGTACATTATTGCTTTGCAGTCTGTCTTGTCTTCTCTTCACAGGTATGCAGCCTCCTTTCAGCATCTGCCTTTAGACGTACCGGTACATGACTTCTGCCCAAGAGACTGGGTCTTGGTGCAGCGGTGGAAAAAGGAACCTTTGACTGAGAGGTGGAGTGGCCCTTTCCAGGTACTTCTAACAACCCACACCGCTGTAAAGATTGCTGGCCATGACTGTTGGATACACCATACCCGTGTGAAACGACATCCACGAGTGTCAGAGGACACCAACTCCCAGGACGAACTCACTCCGGAAGCTGAGTCGTCCTCGGAACAAGAAGCCAGCAAGTGGAGCTGTGAACCTACTGGTGATCTCCAAGTGCGCCTGAGATGGCTTAATCAAAGTTCAGAAAATTAGACAAGAAAGTAAAAAGAAAAAGCTTAGGCTGTATTTGATCCCAAGAAAGGGAGAATATGGTGGGAATCTTAATATGCCTTGTTGTTATCTATGTAGTAAGAGAAGCAGGATTGGGCAGCCCTAGCCGCCAGCCTATATCCCCGCTTCCCCCAATTGCTCCCCCAGGGACAAATTTGTATGTTGACATGATGGAAAGAATTGCAGGTACCTTCAATCTTACCAACTGCTGGGCCTGTGGAGGACTCCGAGAGGCCGGAGAACAGTGGCCTTGGAGGGCTTTTCCTTTGGCCCCAAAATGGTTGGTAAGTGATAACGCAGATGTTAAGAGTACTGGTCAAGAATGGGATGAGAACCGCAGCTGGGATCTTTCCCAAGTGGCATTAGGAGAGTACTGTATTAGCAATAATGGTACTGGGAGGAGTTTGGGACATAGCCAGTGTACATGGACATTGAAATGGGTCCGAACATGCACTACCTGTTATGCCCTTAATTGCAGCAAGTATGCAGGTCAATGGAATTCTACTGCTGTTAAGCTCCCAAACTCCACGTGGATGAAATGTAACCCATCCACTCCACAATCATCCCCGTATGATGAAGACACCTGCTTCAAAAAGGTCAGAAGGGCAAGAGTATCACGTTTCGATCCTACTATTACAAAATCTCAGGCATATAATGAGACCCGAAGTGAACGATTCATACCTTACTTCTATAATTGGCAATGGGCGCACCCGAATGGCACGATGGCGTGGTTTAACAGATATTGGAGTGCCTCAAATGACACAAATTAAATAACCGAGTGCGAGTATAGGGATAAAGATGGCGTATGGAGATGTCAGCTTAAACCAAGTGACCATTACACCGGCCCTTTAGGGCACAGGGACAACAAATACTATCCCCCTCTTTTCTGGTGGAACCGTGACCCCCCTGGCTTTGGGAGGGGAGAACAGGGCCTTAAAAGGACATTATTGGATTTGCGGAAGGCGAGCCTATACGGTACTGCCACATAGGTGGACAGGAACCTGCTATATTGGGGTAATTGTACCAGCTTTCTTTTTGCTACCATCTGAGGTTGGAAATAAGTTGGAAGTCTCTTTGTATGATGATTGGAAAAGGACCAAGAGAAGTATTGATGTAAGTTTGACACGGGGTGGCTCCCAAAAGTGGAAGGAGGATGAGTGGCCCCCTCAAAGAATTATTGAGTATTATGGACCAGCTACATGGGCTAATGATGGGAATTGGGAATACCGGACACCAATATACATGCTAAATAGAATCATCAGGTTGCAGGCAGTCTTGGAAATAATTACTAACCAAACTGCCACTGCTCTCGAGTTACTGGCCCAACAGAGTTCTCAGATGAGAGAAGCCATATGCCAAAATCGAATGGCCTTAGACTATTTACTCGCAGAGGATGGCGGAGTCTGCAGAAAGTTCAACCTTTCTAATTGTTGTCTCCAAATAGATGATAACGGAAAAGCAGCCTTAGAGATTGCCAAAGAGATTAGGAAAATAGCCCATGTACCAATACAAACGTGGGAAAACACATGGGATAAAGACTGGTGGTCTAATCTACTTGGAGGACCCTGGTGGAAGAAAGTAGGGTTTGTATTTTTGTGTGCTCTGACTGGTTTGATTTTTATTCCTTGCCTTACTCCCTGTCTCACTAGATTGATAACCACCACAGTTGAAGGGATGCAAGTTGCAGCAGTCCCCCTCAAAGCGCAGACTGTAGCAAAAGTCATCGTACTCAGAAAAATTCCTCGTAATTATCTTGATCTGCCTAAATGAGAATGGGGAGCAGAAAGCATCTTGAGGGGGGAATATTGTTAGAAATGGAGTATTGTTAGAAATGCACAGCTTGCATCTTGCACCTGATAAGAAAGAAACACTGCCAAGGACTTCTATCCTTGCCCAGCCTTGCCACAGCTCTTCTTATACTAAATCGAAGACTCTCCCCCAGCTTCTCCCTAGCTTTTCTCATGCAGATTACAGAAGCTGGAATTCAACTGACTGTGTCCTTGAAGGGGGGGGGGGCGGGTTTAAACTCTTGGTGACCTATAGTACTTTCTGAGCATGCTCAATTAGCTGATGCATATTTACCTCTCCGCCCTGAATACTTAAGTAGTTAATTATAATATACATGCGATATATGTAGGGATGTAACCACATGTATGCTTGTATGAAACGGAAATGAGCTGTAAGAGTTCCTGTTTCTGCACACGTGTCCAGGAGGAAAAAGATAAATACAGCCTGCAAAAATTCCTTGGTGGGTTCAGAGTAATCTGAGTTTTTGACTCTGCTCTGACCCTATTTGCAAATACACCTTTTGTGCCACCTAATGTATGTGTGTCTGTGATACTTTGCGAGCCTCCAAGAAACGAACCGCAATTTTTTGCATCAAACAGATGAATGCACTCCATACAAGCAGCTCCTCCCCACCTTTGCCTAAGACTGCTAGCTGGGGGCTGGGACCTAACAAGACTCCCTATCCCTTGAACTGCGACCTGGGGAAAAGCCTGGCAATGGCTACTTCCCCTACCCCCTCTGGGCACACCCTTCCTGAGGATGTGGAAGCATGGTGGAAGCTTAAATCCCTCCATAATCATAGTGTCCTGGGGGCCTGCCCTTGCCCCACTTTAGCTCAGCACTACAGAAGGGGTGGGAGGGCAGGCCCACGCTAGCACCCCTTTGCTTCTAGCCTGAGCCACTGCATGCATGTGCCTGCATTTCTGGAATCAAAAGTGAATATCTGCCCACTTGCAAACCATTTCAAACTCTGCAGATTAGACTAAACTGCAAAGACTGAATCAATTCAGGGATGGGCTTCTTGAATGTCTATTCCTAGCCTGTGTCTCTATGATTTTGACTGTGACAGTTATGCAATCTCTACCCTTGGGAAAAATGTATTCATAATAAATCCTGTAATTAAAACCCTTGGAAATATCTGGAACTTAAGGAAACAGAAAAACAAAGCAAACAACAGAAAAAAAACAATTAACTACAAGGTTCCAAGCCTGAGTTCTCATTATGGATCTGTAAAGCCCACTGAACCTTATTCTCAATCTTCCTTAGCTCCACAAATAGTAAATAAACAAGAACTTAATATGAGCAATATAACATGACTCCAAGTAAAATCCTCTTTGAATGTGACAAATTTCCTCTGGCAAGCAAATACTAATCTCAAAACAGTCATTTTAGCATAATTCATTTTTATATACAACTTCTTTTACATGTCAGTACAGGCTTCTTGTTTAGGATTTGTTCATGTAAATGTTAATTTCTCTTGGATAAATACCTAATCATTTTTAGATTAAAAAAAAAAAAAAGTGTGCCGTCCCTGCATGCAGATATTGCTGGAATACATGCTTTTTCTATTGATTCACTTCCCCTGTATGATCTCAGCAGGAATGTATCGTGGTAACAGGGAACATTTTGCTTCTTCAAGGAATGTGTTTCTCAAGTGCCAACTAAACTAAGTGTTTAGGGCAGTGCTTCCCAAACTTTTCCTCAGCAAGGCCCCCGTTTATAGTCCCACTTCCTCAGCATGACCCCATTTACTCAGCATGGCCCCTCACTCCAAACCCACAGCCTCCCACCCCTGCAACCCCATCTGCTGATATTGCAACCCATAGTTTGGGAAACACTGGTTTAGCGTCAACAGGAACAGTCTGAGGATAGTTTAGAGACATAAATGGGATTATTCATAAGTAAGGGCCAAATCTCAAGCCTACACCCAATTTTCTCAAATGCATGTGCAAACCAGTAGCATATATCAAAATCATTAGTCAGTCTTTCAGCAACTTCCAGTCGTTAATCTTCTAGTGACTGTGTGGGTGTGTGTGGACACACGTATTGTACATTAAAATCTGTATAACAGTTTAACCAATATTCCATCAACTAAGTTTTGAAACTACTGTCTGTGTGACCTGAATGACTGAAAGTGAAGAATTTCTCCGCTCCAACATGAGGTTATCTTTTTTCTTGCCAATTATGCTCCCGTGAGCGTCTGGCCACCTATGCTACCACAGACTTCTCTGACACTTGCCTTATCCTTAGGAGCAGCTAGTATTGGCTTACTAGGAGGAATGATCATGGGAACACAAAGCTGTTATTGTATCCGGCTGCTTTGCATAAGGCACAGGATGAGAGAGGTTTTATGAGATCTTCCTTCCCCATAATCCCTCCCAGCAAACAAAAGTGAGGTATATTCAGGACCTAGGGCATATATGCAACTTCAGGATAAGTTCAACTTAAGTATAACAATGACTATTTGGCAGAGGCTAATAATAAGAAAAAATGCAAATAAAATAAGTATTGAGTAAAATATAAGAACACTTGAACAAAAGGGGAAAAATAATGGCTTTATCAATAGCTACCTAAAACTGGCCAGGAATTTTCTTCAATGCAAAACTCAAGAGCTCTATATAGGGTTAACATTTATGTAAGAGAAAGGGGCAAAGAGGGTTAGTTTTTATAGTGATACTTTAATAATTCATATTCAATTTCAATACTAAGCAATCTGAATACAGTACATGGATATCTGATAAGTTAGTGTCACTGTAATAAACTGAAGAGGTTATTAATAATTAGCTAAACAAAATTCACAAAATATATTAAATAAAATGAACACCAGCAGGCATTACTTCTAGGAATTTAGCTCTGTACAATACTATACAAAATTTTAAAATGTATGACTTCATTTATTTTAATTGTTCTTATGTAGGACATTGAAATTATTCTCACTAGATGAATAGAATTTGCCATTGCATTTTGTTTTGAAGCTTTGCAGCAGATTTTCAATTGCATAACCAAACAAATCATTAACAAGCTTCTTAACCTCATTGGCAATGAGTAAGCACATGGATTTAACAACCAAAACCAGCCTTATTTTGCCTTCATTAGACCACAGCATGATAAAAGCTTATTTCTCCATGCATGGCGTAACTCCTTACTTGAAAACCTTCATCTGGCAAGTTCAAGTCTTCAGCTCACTGTAAAAATAAGGTTAAAGGAAAACCTCCATTATTAGCAGTTTTAATGTATATATTAGCTGTATATAGTGCCCTTCTCAAAGGCGCAGGGTGGCTTACAGCAAGAGATCAAATAACTTATAAAGCTTGTGTGTGTATATATATATATATATATATATATATATATATATATATATATATATATATAAAAATCATTTAAATAAATAAGTCTAAAGAAAATAATTTGACTAGCAAACCTGATTCAATGCTTCCTGGATGCAACAGAAAACCTGTGGCATGTTTTCCTAGTATATCTAGAATAAAGGCAAGTGGCAACCCTGCTCTTTTATCCATTTGTACATCTCTTGGTAACAAAATCCTATAAGGACTATGGCTCCCATCTTTCAATGAATTCTCTGGGCAGATCCTTGTATTCCTGTTATCTAGTCTTATGAAATTATCACAAGTCCTGCAATAACTGGTATTTTCTATTGAACTCAGGCTTCTTACTATTTTTTGCCCTCATAATTGCAAAGAAAAGCTTGAAATTGTGACCCTGTGTACTCAATAAGCTTAAAAATAAAATAAAATAAAAACCTGCAGAAGCCTGATACAAGAGCCTCAAGTATATGATTTTTATTTTAAACTCATGATATTTTAGGGCCAGGTTCATGTTCTGAATCAAAAATGAATTAACTGCAGGATCAGAGCCTAAAGCTGCAGACATTTAACTACAGCAGAATTAGAAAACTCTCCATAAGATTATTTGATACCAAGTAAATTTCCTCCTTCTCAACTAAGAAAGCTAAGCTTCCTCCTTCCTGTTGGGATTAATAGGGAACCTAATTCCAAAAATCTCATTTATAGCAGTAAGCTAGTCTGTGACTGCAGTCATGGGCAAATATGGTTGGGTTGTGTCCAACTGAGCTATTTATATTTGTGAAACTGATTAACTTTATCCATGTTTTTCTACCTACTCCAAAAACTTTTCCAACAAGAAACTGGAACACATCAAGGATTTTACTGCTCCCTTACCCTGTGTTCCTTCCCTTATTCAGATCAAATATTTTTGCAGATTACTACAAGAGCAGTGAATTTGTGTCTGTGTTTGTGCATGCGACTATTCTATCCAAAGTGCAAGACTTTACATTTGTGCTTGTTGAATCTCATCTGTTTGACTGTGGACCAATTCTCCAGTCTGTTCAAGTCATCCTGGATACGGATACTAGCCCTGTGTCTTCCAGAGTGTCTGTAATTCCATCCAACTTGGTGTTATTTGCTAGTTTGCTAAGAATGTATTCATTCCCATCATCCAAATCATTAAAGAAGGTGTTGAACAATATTGGACTTAGGACAGACCCCTGAGGAACCTCACTTGATACCTCCTCCCAACTAGACACTGAGCCATCAACGGCACTAGAAAATAATATTTGGGTGGCGCTGGGTGGTGTGAAGCGTGCCTGTCTGACCCTACCCTTTCCTCCTGCAGGGCCGTTCCAGGGCCGGCACGCACTGGCACTGTGTGTGCAGCAGCAGTGGAGTGCACGGCAGGGGCACTGGGTGCAGCACTGCAGCAGCAGTGGTACTGGAGTCACTGTCGCCAGCCCAGTTTGGTGGGGGCTAAACCCCATTACCCTGGCCTTCCACCACCGATACATGGAGAACTAGTTGCTGAGTATGATGTTCCAACAACTTACATATCCACCTTACAGTACTTTCATCTAATCTGTATTTTTTAGCTCGTTAATAAGGATATTGTAGGAGACTGTCAAGGGGCTTTACGCACCCCCAGGGCTAGGAGATCACATTAGCTGCATCTCCCAGCTGCAGAGGTACATAGGACACCCGCATGGCTGGAAGCCCTCAGCTGAGGGAGCTTCCAGCCACAGGAGCTTGCTTATTGCCAGTACAGGGGGATTGGACTCCTTCTGCATTGGTAATAAGGCGTGATGGCACGTGTAGCATAGCAGGAGGCATGACTGTGTGGACTGCACATTAAATTTCACTGCATCTTTAACTGCACATGTAGAGGGACCTAAACATCAAATTTAGCACAAAGAGGAGAGAGATGCTGGTCATCTCTCCTGCCTTTCCTTGTTGTTAATAGTAAGACTTAGTAATATTTACAAGTAAATGCAATTGGTGCTGTATAAGCACAGAACAACAATAATCCTTGCCCTAAAGCATTTGAAGGCTAACAAATGAAGGCTAAGAAATACAAACAGACCATGACAGTGAAGAATTAACATAACCTTGTTAGTTATAGTTCTGCAGCCTTGTTACTGCATTGTAGTTTTTCCTGAATGCCCAATGTCAATGTCAGCATCAGCAACAGAGTTAGAGCTACCAAGAAGACAGAAAAAAAATCAGGTTGCTGAAGTGCTGATTTTTGTGCCCACAGGGCAAGATATTTAAACAACTGGAATGTATGCACATGCATGTGCATGTTGATAGGCTTTTGTGAGGAAACTGCTAGCTAACCAAGCACTGTATGTTAGTGTATGGTGTTTTCAATAAAATAAACTGCAATAACTAGCTCCTATTCGCATTTTATCACTTTCAAGTAATCAAATCTATTATTTTTTTTAAAGAGAATGTAGTGGTTAAAGCTCAAAAATAATAATTGTGCGCCACATGCCGACTTCCAATTGCAATAGATGGAATGGAAAATCAGGACCTCAGTTCAAGACTCCAGAGCCCTATCTGGTGGACAGCTATCCATCAAAATCATTCAGTTACCATATATAATCAAATAATGAGTCGTGGTCCATCCCCCTCCCCACCCTCCCCCTGAATCAGTATGGGTGGAAGCCTGTCTTATATTTGCATACAAGGAAACCTCATTAAATACACTGTATATCATTGAACTGATGCCAGAAGCAGCATGTGCTCAGTAATGGAAACTAACTATGCAGTTGATAAAATTCAGCCAACTCGGAGCATGACTACCTGACCCCCAAATTCATTTCCCCCTGCTGTGGCAGTGGGAGGGAAACAAATTCCAGACAAACCTTCAATAATTATATTCTATACCTGGAAAATTGTAACAAGTGTATACAATTTCCAAATACAGAATATAATTATTGGGTGTCCCCTTATACTCAAGTAACTATGGTAAAGGCCTCACATTCAAAGCAGCTTTAAAATTACATTAAATTTGAACCAAAGCCATTTGTGGGTTTTGATCAAGCTAATGTGCAAGAATCCTTTTTCTTTCCACACATTTGAAATACAACAGAAGGCTTAGCATACTGAATATATTTTGGATTTTAAATTTCTGATATTTAAAAACACATTTCCTACAGTTACCTTTGAGTCATTATGTACATTTCCACCAAGACGTGATTTTTCAAGGCCAGACATGAGAGGCCTTACTAAACCATGCTAACACTTTCCTTAGCTTCAAAGTAATTGCATTTACTTGTTAATACTGTATGTTATGCCAAAAGAGAAAGGATTTTAACACATGAGAAAGGACTTTTGAAGTTTGGTTTTAACCCAAAATTGCCATATTTTCTCTCTCCCCAATTCAAAAGCAAAATGTTACTTAGAGATACTTTGACTAGACTACATTAAATACATGCATACAATCATATGAATGTGTATCTACTATACAAATGCACATATGCACGTGGAAGGAAGAGTGAACATACTATGTTATAAATATGTAGTCAATTAAATTTTAATATAATCACTTTGCTCTCAAAGGGATTTTTTCTCTCTAGAAAAGTAGAAGAGCATGGCACAACCATCGAACAGTGCTAGCATCAATTTTTGAATTGAACATTAGACTTGCTAAGGCTTCTGAAGGAAAACAAATGGGCCAAAAAATATATTTTTAGGTCTCTTGTTTTAGGGGCAAAGAAACAAGAGTCAAATCACTTGTCTCAGTATTAAATGGTTAAACTACCTAATATTTGCTCCTTGTTGTTATAAAATAGAAAATTCTCTAATCACCTTTTCCAGGGTTCAAATGTGTGTGTATACCTGCTTTACATATGTCTCTCCTTTCCTTAAAAAGGGCTACAAAAATCCAATTTTAAAAAGAAAAAGGGTTTTTTCTTTCCTGTTGTCTTGAGTTAGATTCCATAAGTTACAGCAAAATCTACACTGTGTAAAACTTAAAAAATAAATTGCTTAGTGTACTGAACAGAGTTTTTGAACATGACTACAGGAAGTATTGAGCACAAAGTGCTAAAGGAGATGTCCAATTTCAAAATAACCTGGAAAGTATTGATTGTTATAGAAAATATATCATGCAAACTCCACAAGCCACTCTGTGTGAGATACCTGGCACATTCTCTTTGAGATGTTGTAGTTGCATAGAGTTCAAAAGTACCACTGACCTACAGAAATTATAGTAATTGTCAGCAGCAGAAGACTGAATCAGAGTTGAAATGGGCTAGATGTCTGTGCCTTTTTCAGAAAGGATCTTAAGCCAGCTAAGTTAAAACGTGTAAATTATAATGCTGTAAATATCAAGGACAGCAGGGTCTACCAGGATGAAAACTAGAACCTGACATGCTGTTCCTTCACTGAATCCTGAAATTAGATCAGTTTCTGTCCTGTCCAATTCGTCTGGATGGATCTACTGCTGCTGCTAGCATGGTGACAGTGAAACTTAGAAACGAAGCACATGGGAATGCTTTGCAATTACCAGTTTCAATATTCAGAAAGCACAGGCATTTGCTAGATGAAGAGACAGAATAAGATGCGGATCAGTTCAGCTTTGAACAGAGCAGTCTGGCTCAAGGCCAATAAAAGTGTATCTTTAGGCCTGAGGATATACAGTTCACTTCAGTAATTAGGAGAACCTTTGTTGCTGTTGTTACTTTGTTGTACTGCAGAGTTGCTGTAGCAACTGACCTGGTGGACAACCTTTACCCAGATTCCCACAGTCATTAGTAAGAAATGCGAATGAATTTCTCTAGGAATTATTTGACTAAACAGCAAAACACCTTGCATCTCACTGCAAATAAACTATGTATTAATGCAGAATGGCTTCCAGATTTTAGTTCCAAGTGCAAGATGAGGGATCCTCTTTAACAGAGAATAAAGAACAGATTCATATTTTGCTAAAACAGAAAAAAAAAGAGAGAAAAATGGTGCATATTTCTGACATGAAAGATTATGAATATTATGCATAATAAATGGTTAGAGCAGGATTGCAAGGTGAATCTGAATCCAAACACATAGGGAAAATCTGAATTCAATGTGACAAGCAACAGAGAAGAAAACCGGTTTCCTGCCACATTTTGTTTCTTTCAGATATACAGGGGCAGCTGGAAATGTTTTGAGCATATTTTTAAAGAATCTGTGCTGGAATTATCACAACATCAAATCTGGTTGTCCTTTCAGGGAGATGACTTGTTGCATATCTCAGATCACTTTAGGTCTAAACTACCCTATAAAATTTTGCTACAAAGATTGCAGCAAATTTTGGGGTGAATTTATACTCTCACTATGGTGTCAAAACTCTCCTTTCTGCCAGCAGAGATAGACCACCTACCTCTGCTAAGTCAGAACAGCCAACAACTGGCAGAAGGTGCATATAGACATTCCCATGCTTTCTGTCAGCTGCCACAGCTCCTTCAGCGACTGGTCCCTATCCACGGTGCACAGCTACTGATTTGAATACATGCTCTTGTGCTTCAGGTGTGGCTGCTGCTGTCTAGCACCAGTACTTCTGGCAGCAGAGGCAAAGGAATGCAGACCAGTAGTAGATTCACAGATGTTAGGGTTGGAAGGGACCTCAATAGATTGAGTCCGACCCCCTGCACAGGCAGGAAAGAGTGCTGGGTTCAGATGACCCCAGCCAGATGCCTATCTAACCTTCTCTTGAAGACCCCCAGGGTAGGGGAGAGCACCACCTCCCTTGGGAGCCCGTTCCGGATTTTGGCCACTTACTGAGAAGAAGTTCCTCCTAATGTCCAGTCCAAATCTGCTCTCTGTTAGCTTATGGTCATTATTTCTTGTAACCCCCAGGGGTGCCTTGGTGAGTAGAGCCTCACCAATTCTCTTCTGCACCCCCATGATGAATTTATATGCAGCCACAAGGTCACCTCTCAATCTTCTCTTACAGAGCCTGAAGAGGGCCAGGTGCCCTAGTCTCTCCATGTAGGGCTTGGCTTGCAAGCTCTTACCCATATGAGTGGCCCTTCTCTGGGCCCTCTCCGGGTTATCCATATCCCTCTTGAAGTGTGGTACCCAAAACTGGACGCAGTATTCCACCTGCAGACTGACCAGTGCCCAATACAGGGGAAGCATCACCTCCTTGGTTCTGTTTGTCATGCATCTGCTTTTAGCTTTGCTGATGACTTCCATCACACTGACAACTCATGTTCATCTTGGAGTCCATTAAGACTCCAAGATCCCTTTCCACTTCCACGCTGCCGAGCAGGTCATTTCCTAGGCAGGAGGTGTGCTGGACACTTTTCCTCCATAGGTGCAACAGTTTGCATTTCTCCTTGTTAAATTGCATTCGACTGTTTTCTGCCCATTTGTCCAACCTGTCCAGGTCTGCCTGTAGTTGTTCCCTGCCCTCCAGTGTGTCCACTTCTCCCCAAAGTTTTGTGTCATCCACAAACTTGGACACAGTACACTTCACTCCCAAGTCACTGATGAATACATTGAAGGGTATCGGACCAAGGACTGAGCCCTGCGGGACCCCACTGCCCACATCCTTCTAGGTCAATACCGACCTGTCCAACACCACTCTCTGGGTACGAACCTCTAGCCAATTTGCCACCCACTGGACTGTGTAATCATCCAAGTCACAGCCTCTTAACTTGTTCACCAGTATGGGGTGGGATACCGTATCGAAAGCTTGGGAGGAGGAGGAGGAGGAGGAGGAGGAGTATAGTAGGTTTGGTACATAATGTTTTCGAAGTGCCCAAAGCAGATAAGTATATATTTTTAAATTATAGATTGTGTGTGTGTGTGTGTGTGTGTGTGTGTGTGTGTGTGTGTGTGTGTGTGTGTAAACACAATATCAAATGTATATATTATATGTCATCTATAATATACATTACATATGTGTATATGTAATCTAATATTTCTGGATTGTTAAAAATCCAAGATTTTAGTATGGTACAAAATAGTGAATATATATTTCTTGTTCACTAGATGACTAACTGCATTCATATTTGTATCAAGCTTTATTAAGATGGCAACTTAAATTTAATTAAGCACAAAAAATCAGAAATTAAAATTTATTAAACATGTTTTAGATATGGACACTAGTGTAAAAAATAATCAAAAACATGATGCACATTTACAATTTACTAATTTATTAAAGACTAGTATTAACTGTTACAGTATTAGAAGTAAGAACTGCGGTTAGTGAATTAAACCAATGATTTCAGGTCATCTTGGGGAAAAAATTCTAAAATGCTTGGGTGAAAATCATTTGAGCTTAATTTCCTACTTGCCTAATTTACTTTAAAATGAGACAGCCTTTTTTTTTTTTTTAACCTAGGCTGTTTTGAAAACGTTTACTCCCTTTCTTCCAAGTTTTTAGAGCTCATAAATCTAATTTCTCCTCCCTCTTTTTATTCTTAGACTAGAAGAGGAAAAACAAGCTCTCTCGCTTCTTCAACTCTCAACTGATTTCTTAGCTTTGAATGAAGCAGTCCAAACTAAGAAAATATTCTTTCTGCACCTGACTGATGAGTGATAAAGAGATAGATGTCCATGTCATTGCAGCATTTTCCTGTTCAGCAGCTAGACATCTACCCTTGTACTTTGTATTAAGAATACTGGCAAGAAACAGAGGTGGAGTAAGTGCTTGATTTATCCGCTTCTTTACTGCCTGCAATTTTACTTTTGCGTTGGGTACTTCTCACTATAATGCTTCTTGAAATTCTTTACAGACATCAGCAGTATCTGTAATAAAACATTCATCCTTCCTGTCATCAATAAATATCCCGAGTCCCTGAACTGATGATTTGTTCTATTCTCACACTAGTGAAAAATGGAAGAAACAGGCAGATCAGTACCACACTGTAAAGTTTAAATCCTCACCTTCCCAATGAAAAAAGCTGCTGTACACTATTAACATTTAAGAATCATCTAATCTTGAATCTGCTAATTTAAAAGGACCATGTCAACAAATGGGTAATATCAGCAAATCAGTAATATCAGTAGTGTTCGAAAGCAACCACAATTCCATAGTCCCTCTAGCTAGCCTATACCAGTGTTCAGCATCCACAACTTGCTGTGCCCAATACTTGCTTATAAACAAAGATGATTTTTAATTAATTGTTATGTTGCATTATGTAATTTCAAACTATTATCTGGTTACTATGTAACCTTTTACATAGTTTCAGTGAGATCACACAGTACTGTGCATAATACTTGTTTCTAAAATCAGGAAATTGCTACAGTGACATTTTAAAATTGAGTTTATTGTTTATGAAAGGACCCAGAACTGCAAACAAGTTATGACATGCATAAGAGAGAATTAGTTTTTGGTACACAGCAGCCTTTGTCAAATTGACTATAAATGGAAAGAGAAAAATTCCTGCTACACATAATGCAATATGCTAAAACTGCCAGTCTCCACTAGTATCATCTCCCACCTCCCTCACTTGTACCAGCACAACAACATTTGAAATGCACCAAGGTTTATAAAACATATCTATAGGGCAAACAATCTCTTTTCTGTGTATGTGTATTGTTCAAATACCAGGGGAGTTTGTAGAGTAGTTTTGTACTTATCAAGGCACATAACTGAACTTCAAATCAATGTGGCCAAATGGCTTTGAAGTACACAGAGCTGAAAAATGGGTTTCCTCATACCTCCGTAAGTTATAATCTCTGTTCATGATTTTGACAGGACTGGTCCTCTGTTGTCTTTTTTCCAGCTCTGGTGAATCCATATCAACCAGATTACTAGGGATTCCCAAAGTCAATTCCAGGGTAAGGCATAGTGCTGACCAAACCTCATCCATCCCATGGCAAAAGTAAAGTACTTTATTTTCTCCCCTGTTTTTCAACTTCTTGATAGTTCCCGCTCCCATCCCCCTGCCCTGAGATAAAAGAAAGTACACCTTTTTTCAGCCAAAAATCTTTGACATAATAATGATGAACCTCTTAAGAGAAGACAGGTCATCATTCAAGTTCATTTCAAAGACAACTCTATATTCCCTAGGTAGTTACAAGCTAAGGACTTTAAAAAAATCAATAGGAAAAAAGTAAACCCAATCTTCCATTTTTAAGACTGACATGTTAGACGGAAAGTGGGGCAGGGAAGATGCGATAGTTATTCAAGGCAGTGAACAAACCTGTTTCAGCATTCTCTCCAAGCTGTCAGACAAGGAGAAAGCTTTACAGTAAGCTCTGCTAAAGAGGGAATTACAATAACTGAATCTTGTGGTCACAAGACCACATGGCTATTATGAAGCACTGGATAAATAAGGGTGTAGCCTGTACATATTTTGCAACTGCACAAGTGTATTTTCCCCCTATATCTGGCACACAGGCTTACCCTGGGAAAAGGTGTGGTTGAAAGCAATGCAAAGTTGAAAGAATCTTATAGACCAACACAGATGTTAAAGATGTGACAGAACAATGCTGTTGTACAGTCCTGGTAATGCAGAGGGAATACAGACATATGCAGTCACAGTGCTAAGCTAGTGACTATAAACTTATAAAGAATAACAAAAGAGAACTGAAAAAATTCTAAGGCTTCTAATAAAAAGGGAAAAAAGTTCACATAGCATTAATATTTGATATCCCTTAGGAATCAGAAAAACTTATTTAAAAAAATACAACCAAGTTTTAAGAGTTAATAAACTGCAATACTTATATATGTTTCATGATTAAAAGGTGGTACATAAAACTACTTAAGAGTATGAACGAATGTTCACTTGGGGCCCTGCCAAACATTCAAATTAAAGCCGGAGGGAAACCAGTTAGAGAGTCATAACATGTTTTCAACCACTAACGTTATAGCTGGTTGGCTCTTTTTATAGTGGAACTGTCATTTTTATCATGTGATAATCAGGTTGCATGTGTGGACAATCTAAATTTATTGCATGATTAACCAGTTAATTACCTAATCTATGTAATATGTAGCAGGGGCCTTGGAGAGGCTTCAAAAGGAAAAGGGGAGCTGCTGCTGCTTTGAGCTCACTTGAATTGCTAAGGTCGATGCACACGTAACAACTACAGTATCACAACTTCTGCAGGTTCCTGAGATGCAGATCCTCCCTTCCTGAAGCTGCTACAAGTATGTTTGTTCATACCTGAGATTATACAGCTAGACTACTGCCAGAGTAAACAGAGAAAAACCTTATCTGTGGATATCTGACTGGGCTATTTCTCTTAATTGTTTTATATTTTACTACTGCTGTCAGTGATGTTCTGCCAGTACTTTAATATGATCCATCCATATTTTTCCCCCAATAGCCTGTGTAAATGATGTGTACCAACAGAATGTTTCCCAGTGACAGATAAAGCAGGTTTTAGATTTTATTGATATTTTGATAAAATTAAAGAGAAAGAAAAGCAAATTATTCTTGCATTAGCCCCAAACAATCTGCAATCCCCATAAGCTACTTGCAAAAATTTAATGAGCTTCAAAAAACCCTCAAAAACACTTCCTGCACATCTGTACATTGCATGTTTCCTTGTGCATACAATTTTCCCTTCTGCCATTCTAAGCAAAGTTTCTGAAGACAAGCTGAACTCATCTCAGCTGAACCATCCCACCTTTCCATCTGACAACTGTTTCTTCCACCTGTTCTTTCCAGTGTCAAATTTTCCCCTCAAAGAGAAATCAACCATACCTCCTCTAACATTTTTCTGTGGGCTAGGTGAAGTGCTACTCACCTAGCTCAAAGGTGCCAGTGCAGTCACCTCCCACTGACACCAACAGGAGATCTCTTCAGCTTGTCAGAGGAGATGCATGACTCTCCACAAAATTAGGTCACAAGCACACCTCTGATATACCTGACTTTAGGTAACCAAATGAAAAAAAATTCATTTAGTTTCTGATTAAAGTATTTGTGCAGGTCAGTATAATACCTTGTTCTCTATTAATCAGGGCAACAGGTCAAACCAGATTCACCCTATCCATGTGCTAGTCCTAGCTGTTTTACACTGGGGTAATAGCAAGAATAGGCTGCTTCCTTTCTCTCTGTTTTATCAAAATAGTGACAAAACCTAAAATGCACTCTAAACTCAATGTAAAAGCCAGTTATTAAAACATTTAGAAGTTATGGACAAGGGGCTCCTGAAGCAGCTCTGGAAACTGCAGGCTCCTGCCCTGAGGTTTCAGTTGGAAGTAGGCCTGCCAGGTCTGGGCAAGGCTGTGGTAGAAGGGTGGCACAGTATCTCAGCTAAGGCAATAGGGATCCAACTGGAAAAATTCCCAATCAAGGTTGAGGTCCCCCACCCAGCACATCTTCTCTATCTCTTACTATGTGGCCAAGGGGAGAGTGATCTGCCTAGCTAATTTCCTGATGAGCCAAGCGAAGATTGCAACTCTGAAAGCTGCAGAAACCAGTTTGCAGCGACCAGCTGGCGGCACCTTCCAACTCTTCCAGTTCTTGGTCCAGGCATGCATGACATTTTAATTTGGGCACTACACCTTGCAACAAAATATAGAAATATAGTTTGTAATGTGCTGGACCATTGTGGGGGCACTCTGTAAGGCGGAAGACGAATCAGGTGAAAGGCAGGGAAAAAGGAAGTTTCAATCTCTTGGCGATACAGGGTTTTTGTCGCTATCAAGTATTTCATGTTCCACCTGGGATGCACTTTCAGCTTTGTGTTTTTAAGATTTAATATTTAAATATTTGTATAATAAAGGCTTTAAAAAGTCAAAATAAAATTCTCTTCATCCAGTCACAAGGGCAGCTTTCAGTAGTCTGACAAGTGCCTATTGTTCCTGAGAAATCTGTTACCGTGTGCTCTCTTTGGCCATTCTGTCCCCATCTTCCATTTTTGAGGAAAACCAAGCTAAGACTCTGGTCCTTGGATAATTTCCTTGATCCCTAACCTTGAAAAGCCAGGTTAACCCCTTCAATCAGAGTTAAAGCCATAGCTGGGTTTCCTGCACTTAATCATTCTCAGCTTATTCACACACAGCAGTCTGAATGTACTGGCTGCTGCCCTTTTGAAAGTGCTCTTGAAAGGGCTGAAAGGTCCATGTCCTCACATGAGAGTAACCAGATCTGCAACCTTCTAGTCTACACTACACTCTTAATATAACAGTCTGCATAGATGATGTATGCAGATTCCATTACTAAAAATAAAATATTTGTGACAATCCAGTATCCATATTTATTTACACCTTGCTTCCCAGTACAAAGATGTCAGACAATTCTAACATCTCTATCTCTAAAAAGGTTTCTTACCATAAAATAGAGGCTTACCTACTTAGAAGTGACTGTCAAGAAAAGGAAAACTGATATTGGAGAGCCCAGTGTACTTAAAGCATATATGATACATATTCCCAAATGTCACTACTAGGGTCAGAAATCGTAATCACAATTCTTATCAGTGAAATATGGCACTCTGAGTCACAGTATACAAATGAGCTAATCTTAAGAATAGTCATTCCCTTACATGAGTGAGGAGAGAATAACTAAAGGAACATTGCACCAATGTGTAGGTGAATGTTACCTGAAAATTAACTCTCATTTTGATACTTCTAGTTCAAAAGAATAGAGCAGTTATCATACTATGAGGCTTAACATCCATCTGGTAGACAAAAATCAGAATGAAGTGCTTACAGAATATCCTGATATCAAGTAAAAGGAAAAACAGATCATCTTTCACTTTCTGTTGTTTACTGCCAAAGATTAAATACTACTAGCTCATTATATTCACAAGCAACCATTATCTAAATAAACTGACCTGTCACATATGGCAATATCACAAACGAAGCTAGCACAGGGAACAGATCTGCTGCTTTAGGAATGAACAAAATTTTTAACAGCAAAGTAACACTTAAGTTGACCATTACTGTACCTTCATGACATCTTTATAGGAGTGAATGACCTCAACCTCCTCTTTTTCATCTTCATCATCTTCCTCCACCCCTTCATCCAGAGCATCATAGCCTTCATCTTTACCCCCATCTGCTTCCACGGTATTGGTCATATGATCAATAAGCCGCTCCAACGGAGGACTGAGCTCTCGTTCTTCATTCTCCTTCAAGCCATAGTCCAACGCTTTATAAATTATAATCCCCAATGATTCAATAATCTAAAAGATAGAAAGTGAAATGATAATTACCATCAAGTACAGCATGGACAGACAGATAATTATCTTTTATGCTCTAAGGTGTAAGAATTATATAAGCTGATCAATGGTAACTGTTTGCCTGCCTGCTCCTATTTCACAGTAAGTGAACCTAAACTGTAACAATTTACCCAGATAAATTAGCAAATTCAGCAAAAATGCATTAGGATCCCTTCCCCCATCACTGTTATAATCGTTTCATCCGTCTCCACCTTAAATGAACAAGTAGGCAAGTGTAAGCACAAATATTCTTGTGTAAAATATGATGGACTGGGCATTCCACAAATGCTAAATTAGGATATCAAAAAACAAGCAATTATCTGCATTGCATCATTGCCTTGCACGTGCAGTATACTGCACCCAGAGGCATGACATGTCAAACTACATGTATTTTGGTTTCAGAATTTCACATTAGAAAACAAAATAATTACAGAAGACAACAGGGCTTATTTTCTCTTCTAAAATGCCATACTTCAATATATTAAAGTGTGGCATTTTAGAAGAAAAAATAAGTCCTGTTTTAGTTTGTGTAAAGTTTTCACAGGCACACAAATTTTTCTTTTCTCAAGAAGAATAACCTATACAAAAATATCACTCTTTCACCACAGTAGTGGTTATCTGAAATCTGCCTTCAACTTCATCACTTCACTGCTTCAAGACATAACCACTTTTAACTATCAGGATCCCAGGGGCTAGCTTTGATGGAGCCAATGAGAAATGTCTTGTTTGCTACATAACTGAAGAATAGGCATGTACCTCATATGCAAAATAACAGTATAAATGTTTTTAAAAAATGGGACATAGGACACCATGGGACATTCACTGACATCAGAGTCCCATTGTCTGTACAGTGCTTAGAGCAGAGTAAAAGTAGTCACTCTTCACTCAATATTTCAGAGTAATAAGGAATTAACCTTTAATGCCTCAAAATGTCAAGAACGCATTTTCTTTGACCATGTTTATTTATAAAGGGAAGCACTTGGGGTTCTAGCATTATCAAGACATTAGAGAAAAGGGGTGTGATCTCACAGAACCGACGACTTTATACAGATAAATGACCATGAACAAAGGGCTGCAAAACAGTAATCGAAAAGGAAATATAGAGGTTAAAACAGCCTTACTTTATGATGAAAGAGTATGGGGGGGGTGTTGTTTTTAATTTGTTCTCCCATTTTTCTTGTTCTCTATTATGACTAGTCAGGCTATAGTTTAGGATTAGTTAGTACTGGAGCAGATGTCAGTAATGGGACTATTTCCAAATGTTCCAATCCTGTTAGCCAAATGCCATTTTTATCCAAATGTGGTGTTGACTATTATTCTAACAACAAATTCTCTTGTCAGTAGCAATATAAGTGCTTTTTTTCCCCCGCAAGTATGACTCGAGCAACCAAAATATTTCACTAGATTAGTCTAAAGCCATGGTCTTGTCCTCTTTCAATTTATGGCACACCTCTTGTCAGAATCAAGGCACTCCTCAGAAAATGCCCACTGTTAATTTTCAATCATTCCTTGATTATAAAAAAAAATAATAGAGCAATTGTTCTGTTGTAAAGAACTCAGAAGGACCTTAACAGTGCTTGCAGACATTAAAAAACCCCAAAAACCTCAGCACTTTATTTTAAACTCGGTGCATTCCTTTGCCAAGACCAGCATATGCCCGGAAGAGGCAGTGTGTTACCTCAACCTGGCTTGCCCAACATCTGTAAAGATTGGGTGCTTCAGTGGACCTTTTTTTTTTTTTTTTTAAGCCAGAAGTGACAAAAAGTGCCACTGAAACACGCAATCTTTACAGATGCTGCAGAGCTGGGTTGAAGTAATGTACTACTTCTTCCAACAAAGCACTTTGGGGGAGGAGGGCAGGGAGGAGATTGTTGCTGGGCTGCTTTTAGTGTCTGCAAGCAGCCTACAGCTAATCAATTGAAATAACTGGATTTATCTTATGAGCTGTATGTAGATGCTTGTACACCTAACAGTACTAATACTGTGAAGCACCACACTGTAAACTTAAAAGGATCTCACAGGGGCCTTGGGTGCAGCAGTTACCTGGTTGAGAATTACTGGTCTAAAGGATTTTAGGCTAATGGACAAACTGAAAATAAAATTCTTTCAATCATCCCCAGAAATCAAACATCATACATTTCTGGTTGCTCAACAGGTTTCCACTTGATTTCTACAGTGAAACCATTTTGAAACTCATCAGTAGAGACTCTCAAACTGTCAGTGCAGAAATTACCTGCAATTCGCATGTAGGTTAATTAGTGTCCATATCAGCTCATGTCAAGGATTTTTTGATGATATTTTTTCTTGGATCTATTGGATAGTTAGACGAGAACTCAGAAGTGCTTTTGGGGACAAAACCACCTTTCTTCAGGTCAAATATTTTTTCAAAACAGACTTTTCCTAGTAGTTTCTCAATAGTCCAAATATTATTTAATATAAAAAAGGCTTTTAAAATAAAGTGCCCATATTTTATGGTAAACCCATACAATCAAATAAAAGATGAAAAACATCCAATATTCCTCCTCCTAAGATTTATTTCATTTTGATCATTTTAATACCTGGATAGAATATCAGTCATTATCCTATGTTACTCTCTACCAGCTTCCCTTGTACCTCCTGTCCCAAATTTACATGGCACACGTCTGGATTGGCTACACAGCAGAAGCTGAGTTTTGTCAAAACTTTACATCAGTAAATTTAGCTTTATAATTCATTTTTAGTGAAATGGAGTGACATGGAGGTACAAAAATAATGGAATTCCTTGTGGTAAGGCTGCTGTGCTTTTTAGAGGGATTGTCTAGAAAAATACATCCAAAAAAAGAGGAGGGGAAGCAAGGGCTCTCACTCACTCATTCACTCTCCATTTGGAAACAAGGATTAAGGCTTTCAAAGGTCCCATGGCTAAAACTCCGTGACAGCTGCTGCTTTACTTTGAAACCACCACCATGTTGGCACATCTATCTAGCAGTATGGCCTGTGCATTTGTTTGGGCTAAGTGTAGATTTCATAATACATGCTAAGCTTTCACGGCACAAAAGCCTGACCACCAACAGTTACAGAACTACAAATCAGCCTTCCAAATGCTTGTTTTGTCATGTTCAGAAATATGTTCCAAGTCTTGGTTTCAGCCTCTTATAACAAAACAGCAAACATGTTAACTGAGATACTTTGTATTACCTACTTCTCTGCCACTGGAATCATGTCACCAAATGCAGCAACATTTTAACTAATGTTAATTACCACTGAAGCTATAAAAACATACATTAAATGCAGACAAAAATCCACAGAAATGTTCCAACTTTTTTTGCACATGTGCATATTAACTACTTAAGTGACTTTAATATATTGACCAGAAATCACAGTCACAAGCTGGCAGAGGGCAGGTTTAGGCTAGATATCAGGAAGCACTACTTCACGGTCAGGGCGGCTAGGATCTGGAACCAACTTCCAAGAGAGGTGGTCCTGGCTCCTACCCTGGGGGTTTTTAAGAGGAGGTTGGATGAACATCTTGCTGGGGTCGTTTGACCCCAGTATTATTTCCATGGCGGGGGGTCGGACTAGATGATCTACTCAGGTCCCTTCCGACCCTAGAAACTATAATATTGTAGGAAAGACTTTTTATGAATATTAAACTGGAAATAGTACATAAGAATTAAAAAACAAACAAACAGACAATGCTGCCTACATGTAAAACTCAGTGCTTTCACTTGTGAGAAAACAAATAAAATCACAAGTCTTCAATGTTTTACTGTAAGAATTGACAAATACCAGTCTATGACATGCATAATTAAGGGCTGTATTTTTTTTATTTTATTAACTATTTAAAGAATCAGTTGGATCTGACTTGCTACTTTAAGACCAAAATAATAAGTTCTAGTTCCTAACAGATGGCAACAAGTTCTAATATACATCTACATAACATCAATGATCAAAAGATACAGTATGAAAATGTTAGAAGTCAAAAGGTGACCAACTGATCTATAGTTGGAGGCTTTAATTTAAGCTATCTGAAGTAGACAGAACTGTAATTATTATAAGACACTGCAATATTAAATTGCCAGGTTTGAAAATAAGCAATGCTATAATTGCCTAAATTGCCTTGTTAGTGTTGAGATGTTGTTGAAAAAAGCAAGATTTTTTTGTGGGTGATATCTTTTATTAGATCAAATGCATAGTTAGAATAGACATAGGCATTTTCCATGGACGGAAGGGGACATGGGAGACTCTCATTGTTTAACATCATAGTTCTTGGAAAGTCATCAGGTAGATTTCTGTAGCAGAACCTGCCTCAAGGGTGGCCAGGACACCCTCTGGTAGCTGCCTTAATCTTGCCCTGCTTGCCTACTCTGGCCTCTCAGGGTCTCACCCTATTGCCTTGCCTGCTACACCTTGATGGTAAAAATTAAGTGGGGAGGCTGCCATCAGAGACTGATGAGCTCTGGGTGCTTGATCTAGTTCTGCTCCTTTTTGGATTCAACTTTCCAGCATAAGCAGGAGTCCTCTCCTCCCTCTCAGTCTTGGCTCAACTTGGCCCATGTGATTTGGGACTCCAGCCTCACAGCACCATCTCTCAGGTCCAGCCTCACTGGATACCAGTTCTCCTTATGGGGCTCTGCTCCCTCTGAACACTGGCTCTCCCACTAATGCCTCTATGGTCATAGTTGCCTTAAGGGCTAAAATCGTGGCCTCCTGCAAACCCCCCTAGCCACATCCATGCATTGCAGATATTATATTACACAGGCTCTCTGTTCCTGCCCTCTCATGCTATGGGCCCCTCAGCCCTGATGCTCTGACCCATCGGGTCCCCGAGCCTGGCTGAACCAAACTCTCTTCTCCCCCTTTAACTGTGTCCTTGCCCTGTCTGAACTGGATCCCTGGCCCTGTACTGGGTTCAGCCCCCCAAATCCCTATTTGCAGGGCTGCTATCTCCAGCTTCTAAACTGCTTGGCTTTAGCCCCATACAGCCCACTGAGTCCTAGACCCTTGCAGTCTCTCTCCATCTTTGGGCATTAGCCTCTTCTACTGCAGGGTGCCTCCTAGACACCCCCACTCCACATAACCCCTGTAGCCCATACCCAAACCTCTGGTACTATGCCAACCACTGATCAAACATAAACCCCTTCCAGGTCTCCCTGGGCTCCAGCAAACTCCTACCATTTAGCTGCAGGCTCTCTGCAGCTCCCTTGGATACCTGTGTTGCCTGAGTCTCCATTCTCTTGCAGCCCAGGCTAGCAAGAACCAGGCTTTTAGTACTCCATGGCTCCACTCATTTGGGTCACATGACCTTCACCTTGCTATGCGTTTTTTAATTAGCCCAATACTCAGCCTGCTCTCAGGTACTGCAGTTCAAACCACTGAGCTGCAGCTATTGGATTCTCATCTGCCTGGAGCCCTTTCTGCCTGTGCTCATGCAACTAGCACTCCCGCAGTCCTCCTGCTGCACTTTTAACTCCTCATAGCTTCACCTGGCTGCTTGCTTCTCTGCAGCTAATTGCAGCCCTCCAGTGCTGGCTTCCTATCCTCCATGTAAAAGGGATTACGGGTCCCTGCTACAATTTCCTTTGGGGAAAAGATGAACATGGGAATTAATCCATTAGCCTATTGGGCACTAAGTACCAGAGACTTGCATAGATCAATTGGGATCAGCCTTTCCAGCAGACATGCTACAAATTAGTTCCCAACCCTCCCCAAGTGCCACTCGGATCCCCTTCCTCTGCCCAAACTTCTGTTCTGTTTTCTGCTTCTTATTCTGTGCTCCCTACCCAATCTCCTACTGCTTTTGTGCTTCCTGCCCTGTGCTCCTTGCCTAATCTCCTGCTCTGCTTTCCGTTTCCTGCCCTGTCCCTGATCTGCCACATACCACGGAGTGGCTGCCTGTGTTGTGGCTAACCCCAACATCAACAATGACTTCATGGTCCATTATACTCTACCTAATACTCTCTGTTCCATCTGCTACTTAGCTTTACAGTATCTGCTTCTCTCCCAGAGGCCTGAGGAAGGGTACTGGGATACCCAAACATTTGCCTAAATTGACTTGTTTCTTATGGTCCAGACTTGGAATTTTTAAATTGATTTGTCCCTGATCCTTCAAAATTTTGGCAGAAGATCAGCTCTCTACAAATCAACCAATGGGTGAATAACTTAAAGAAAAAACAAACTAGGGAGCCTCCATCATTATACTTTACAACTTCATACTAAATTCTTTTGCCAGTCATGGCTTTGGACCAAGAAAAAAAACTTGTTTCCCACAAGCTGAACTTGTACTCTGTACTGTGCTTAAATCTTAAATCATTAGTGAAGGTGGAATTTTGTTTTACCACAAATGACCTTTGTTTAAGTTCCAACCACTCTGGACGCAAATCATACAATTAATTTTACAGACATAAACAGAACACCTTGACACCAGATATACACAATAAGAAATTTAATTCTTTGGTTCCTTTTGTAAACAAGAAAAGATCTTAGTCTCATGAAGTCAGGCTGAAGTGGGCTTTCATTCCATATACCAGAACGTACCTCTTTTTTTTTTTTTCTTTTTAAGAGCAACAAATTACTTTCTTGTAATGAACTTTAGTAATCCGTGATCAAAAATCTTTAAAGCATTACAAATCTACCATGAATGTATATTTAGCAAACAACATATACATTTAGGACATGTATAAAAGGTTTAACTGAAACATAATTCTTCAATTACTGTTCCTGCTTTGTAATGTACCAATATTTTTTAACACATTTACTTTTAGCCTTTTTTAAAGTTGTGTGTAAATGGGCAGAGTCTACATGCCATTCCCCCACACTTCCCGTACACAAAAGGGCACTGTCTATACACTACCCCCTTCCTAGGATTCGCCTTTTATTTTAAATAAAGCAACAAAGCCCAGAGGCAGGCCTGAACTTAAAATATAAAAGGGCTTTTCTCAGCAAGAATTCCTGTCCTTCCCTATAATTCTCCCTTCATCAGAGCCACTGGATGCCAATGCGAGTTCACTAGCTTTGAACTCCACCGCCTTCCCTCCCCCCCTCCCAATCTCCCCACTAAGAACCCAGAGTTTGGCACCCAGTCATGGTACTTTCATTCCTATTGCATCTTCCATGAAAAATTCCAACTGCATTTTGCAAAAGTAATCTCAATAACAAGTAATGAAAATAATGAATAATGTTTGGGGGGGGGGGCAGGTTTAGCACATGTGTACCTCATTTACTGATCTCAAAAGCACGCAAGTGATTATCTCTGTTCTGATACAGGATTACCCAACACCTACAACTGGAGACAATTTCCCATGTCGGCACATAAATTAAGTGGTACCTAACAGCTCATGTTGTGCATTACAGAGAGAAAGAGAGACTTTTACAGTAAAAATATAAAATGCAATGGAAAACAGGGCAAATATTTTTTTTAAAGAATAAATACATAAGATCAACCATCTGTCTCAATTTAGATAATCTAGAAATAACAGTCAGATGAATAGTTTTTTCTAACAAAACAATAAGCCTCCTCAATATCTAATATTGAAAGTCAAATAGATTACAGTTGTTGGAGAGGATGAACAATTTTATTATATGACAATTTGCATTGCTATCAAAGTACAACTTAGAGACTAATGTCAACATTTAGTGTCCAATATGGCTTTAATGACAAAATCCTACTTATTTAATCTCCCATGTGAAATTCATCACCTTATCTGAATACCATGCATATCAATATAATATTCCTCACAGAATCCCAGCAGGAGGGTAATATTTTATAAATGGGGAATAGTGGTGAAATTGATAATGTAAGCCAAGGGCTGAATTGGACTACCTCAGAACAGACTATTGAATAGATAACATTAAACACTTCAACAGCTTCCAGTTTGCCAGCCAAGATTTAGCAAGTGCCCAGTTAATTAAATTAATTACTCATTATGAACTACACAGACAAAAGGATGCAATATATTAACTTTGGAGTGGCACGTTTCACTTACCTTTTGGTTTTTTGGGGTTTTTTTTAGGTACTACTAGTTGTTAGTACTAAATACACCTTAGAGTTAAAATGAAAAACTGGTACATACTGCATCTAACAGGAAATACACATATGAAAAAAGTTAAGTGTGCACACCCTACCCTCTCTGTAAAGATATACTCATACAACAAACTTTCCCTCTACTTAAGGAGGACATTTTGATTTTATCTATGAGTTAACACCATTTTCTGAAAACCTCTAATATCCCAAGTAGGTCTCGTCCAAAATAGTTTTACAAAGTATGTCAATGGTTTTCAAAGGTTTTGGTCTAACGGACTTCTGTAAAGCCTCCAACCTTATTCCAGGTACTAAATACAATCATGCCATTTATTTTGATGGGCTATGTTTTAGACAGAATGCATATATGCTAGTGCCAATGACAGCAGAATTTGCACATGCATAATACTTTCTCTGAGCTATTAAAAAAAAGGATTGAGACAAATTATAATTGATATTTTTCTTTTGTTCTGTTCACATAACAACCCCATAGATTGGGATATTAGTTACTTTGTTAACTGACAGCCTGTAGCAGGGCACTGGGGTGTGACTGCACTTTTAAGGTGGCAGGAAGCTAATGAGATTTACCTGACTGGAAGGGGGCTTAGGCTGGAGCCTGAGCTGGTCAGGCAGTCTCTCCCTGGCAGCCACAAAGTAAGGAGCTGTTGGTAGCAGGGATCCTGAAGAGACTGGGTAAACAACCCTGCAGTCCTGGGAACAGGAAGTCTACCTGGGCAGAGGAAGACAGGGTTTTACAGACAAATGGTCTTTGTCTTGTTTTAAATCCACAGAGAGTCTGAGGGGGTTGCCAGAGCACTGATATGCTTCTTTTATGTTCAAGTACAACCAGTGCTTTAGCTTGCAGTGGTAGGCTCAAGGACTGCTTAGAGCAGCGTTTCTCAACCTGTGCGTCGTGACCCAAAAGTGGGTTGCAAGAACATATGATAGAGTTGTGAATAAACTTTAAAAATGGATTCTCCTTTAAAGGAGAAAATGTGGGAAATGGCGGCTTTTCCCTTGCAGGCTGACAGAGTTCCAGCCTGCAAGGGGCTGCTTGGGACCCCTCATGCCCTCCCCCATGCCACATACTTGGGCCTGTGGGTGGGGGAGCAGTGGGTCAGGAGTGAGGGGCACTGGCTTGGGACTGGCCATCTATGTTTACAAATGGTTCCTGGTACAAAACATTTGAGAACCACTGCCTTATAGAATCAGTAACCCAGGAGCCCACAAACTGAGGGTGGGGCCCAGTAAGGGGTCAAGGAGCCTAAAAAAAGGCTGAGCCAGGCCAGAGAGCCCACAAGCCCAGAGAAAGGGCTGCATGCAGGACCAGGGGTCCAAGAGTCTAGAGGAGGAGCTTCATGCAGGACCAGGGGTCTAAGAGTTCAGAACAAGACTGTGTAAGGCCCCAGGGTATCTGGATGCTCAAGGGGGCTCAAGTGTTTAGGGACCAGGGGGTCTGAAGGCCTAAGGTCAAAGTGTTTAAACAGAAATAGACAGCATCAATAGGAGATGGCACCAGTGAGGCTTGGGGCATAGTGTAGGGAAGGAATGGAGCCATGCAATAAGCCCTTAAGGCTACAGGTAACCAGCAGAAGTACAGAAAGGCCAAAAGGGCCTATTAGCCTGGGAATGCAGGACTGTGACTGAGGGAACCTAGGGGGAGCCCAGTAGTGATTGGCACAGGCTCAGACTCACTCAGAGCCCACAGGCAGCTTCTCTTCTACACCCTTCAATAAGAGCAGATGATCAAGGGGGGAGGGGGGGTGCAGCCAAGCCTGAGCCAGGCAGGGGCCGCACAGCCCACCAAGGGCATCCCAGTTGCCTCTGTGGCCACAGACCTGTTACAAGGCCCCAAAAGTTGGGGGGTTTTTCCAAATGAAAATGCATCCCGAGAGAACAACAGAATTAGTCTTCCTGACTTAACTGTGCAACTTCTATTAAGACCTGAAGTTCCAGTTAAGGAATCCTTGTTTTAGGCTAATTCAAGAGTGAAGTGATATATGTTGCCTATGAAGGCAAGAGATAGCTGTGAGGGAGAGAGAAGGGGCCCCAAGGAAAGCCCAGTAAGGGCTCAACAGGGGTCAGCAATGTTTTTGGGCAGAGTGCCAAAAACACCCACAATTTCAACTTGTAAGATGTTGGCATGCCAAGGGCACATGGCAGGGGAGCCACATAGGGCCTGATCCTTGTTGCAGCCATGTAACCCTGGCCTCTTTCCCGTCATCTACCCAGAGGCACATGTGCCAAGCAAAATGTCTTCAAGTGCCACACTCTGGCACCTGTGCCAGGGGTTGCCTACCTCTGGGCTAAGAGAAACTTACCCAAGGCCACAGAGTTGGAGGCAGTGGTGGACTCACAGCAGTGGCAAGAGCCCCACTTTGTCAGCTCCTGCTCCATCTGGATTGGGCCCTGCTGTGGCTACAAGGGTATTTCCGGTGCAGCAGCACCACCAGAAGTCTGGCAAGACTATGAGGCAAACATGCCAGGCCAGGCAACACAGCCCAGTCCTGCTGCCAGATCTCCCAGAGGACAGGGAAGGGAGCTGGCACCAAATCTGGGAGCTTGGGGGAGCCCCCAGTAATCCCATTCACTGCCCAACAAAGGCTGCAGTGTCTGGAGGCTCTGGAGGAACCTCAAGAGACCCCACAGCTAGAGAAGAAAGTGATCGCTGAAAGGAACGGTTCCAGTGAAAGCAAAATTCTTTCTTTTTTTTTTTTTTTTTGGGGGGGGGGGAGGGAGGAGTTTCCTTTTTTGGGGGGGAGCATAGGCATGGCCAGCCTCAACAATCCCTATAGGAAGGGGAGCAAACAGTCTTCCCCAATTGCACCTTTAATCATGATTACCAAGTGAGGCTTGTGCAGCACTCTGGGGAAACGTGGTGGGACTCATCGCATGACTGGGCGGTGAGTGTCAAGGGCTATAGGCTATACAGGAAGGACAGGATAGGAAGGAAAGGTGGAGGAGTAGCACTCTACATCACTCTACATCAAGGAGGAATATACTTCCTCGTTAATTAGCAAGGGGGTAGAGGGGGGGCACTCTGAGGTGCTCTGGGTTAGAGTAAAAGGCAGTCCAGGGGAGAGAGACTTAACGGTGGGAGTCTACTATAGACCTCCCAACCAGGGAGAAGAGCTCGACCAGGAATTCTTAGGTCAGCTTACAGAGGCAGTGAGGGCTAAGGATGTGGTCATCATGGGGGACCTGAACTTCCCAGACATCTGCTGGGAGGAGCAGTCAGCCAAGTCTGATCGTTCACGTCGGTTCTTAGCCAGAGTGCAGGACCTCCATCTAACCCAGGAGGTGCACAGTCCCACCAGGGGAGACGCCTTGTTGGACCTGGTGCTGGCCACGGGTGATGACCTGGTGAGGGGGCTGCGGGTGATGGGCCACCTGGGAGACAGTGATCATCGCTTGCTGGAATTCACCATCCAGCGTAAGGTGGCAAAGGGCTGCAGCAAGGCAACAGCCCTAGACTTTAGGGGGGCTGACTTCAACAAGCTAAGGAGGATCGTTGGGGAAGCGCTGAGGACCCAGAGGGGAAGGGAATCAGATGTCGAAGGTGAGTGGTTGCTCCTTAAGGAGACGATCCTCCATGCCCAAAGGGAGGTAATCCCAACAAGGGTCAAAGGGAGCAGGAGGGCACATAAACCCCCATGGCTCACTAAGAGCATCCGGGAATGTCTCCTTGCTAAAAGGGAGGCATATACCCAATGGAGAGATGGGGTCATCACCAAGAAGGACTATGTTACAGTCGCCCGAGGATGTAGGCGGGCAGTCAGGAGGGCCAAGGCAGAGTTGGAGATAGGACTAGCTTCCCGGATTAAGGACAATAAGAAGTCCTTCTTCAAATACATAGGGGGTAAAAAGAGGGTCCCGGGTAATGTGGGGCCCCTGCAGGACACGATGGGCAACTTAGTCATCACGCCAGATGACAAAGCTAACATATTTAACGATTTCTTTGCCTCTGTCTTCCTAAGTAGGGACCAGTTCAGCCACCTCCCTGCTGGGCCCCCCTCGGGCACCGAGAGGGACACACCTGGGCCAGGGGTTAGCGAGGAGTTAGTTAGGGTACTTCTGGAGAGGCTGGACGTGTTCAAGTCCGCTGGTCCGGACGATCTTCACCCTAGGGTTCTACAGGAACTGGCCGAGGTCATTGCGGGACCCCTGGCGCGGTTCTGTGAGCACTCATGGTGCTCTGGCGAGGTGCCGGAGGACTGGAAGAGGGCCAATGTGGTCCCTATCTTCAAAAAGGGAAAAAAAGAGGACCCGGGAAATTACAGGCCAGTTAGTCTTACCTCAATCCCGGGTAAGCTCTTTGAAAAAATTATCCTGGCACACATCCAGGAGGGCCTTGCGGGGGAATGCATGCTTAGGGGCAACCAACATGGGTTCATCAGTGGCAGGTCTTGTCAGACCAACCTGGTGGCCTTTTACGATCAGGTCACCAAATCATTAGACGCAGGGGTTGCTGTGGATGTAGTCTTTTTGGACTTCCGGAAGGCTTTCGACACTGTCTCTCACCCTGTCCTCATCAAAAAGCTGGGAGACTGTGGTGTCGATGCCCACACGGTCAAATGGGTCGCCAACTGGTTGGAGGGCCGCACCCAGAGGGTGGTAGTGGATGGGTTCTTCTCGACCTGGAAGGATGTGGGCAGTGGGGTTCCGCAGGGCTCGGTCCTCGGGCCCGCACTGTTCAACATCTTCATCAGTGACTTGGATGACGGGGTAGAAAGCACCCTGTTCAAGTTTGCTGATGACACTAAGATGTGGGGGGATGTGGGTGCACTAGAAGGGTGCAATAGGCTACAAGCTGACCTTGACAGGTTGCAACGGTGGGCGGATGAGAATAGGATGGGGTTTAACACTGATAAGTGCAAGGTGTTGCACATGGGGAGGAAGAACCGGCACCACACTTACAGGTTGGGGAACTCCCCTCTTGCCAGCACGGAGACGGAAAAGGATCTTGGAGTCATCATTGACTCCACGATGAACATGGGCCGGCAGTGTGGGGAGGCAGTCAAGAAGGCCAACCGTACCCTGTCATGCATCCACAGATGCATCTCGAGCAGGTCCAGGGAGGTGATCCTCCCCCTCTATGCGGCACTGGTCAGGCCGCAGCTGGAGTACTGAGTCCAGTTCTGGGCGCCACACTTCAAGAGGGACGTGGACGATATGGAAAGAGTCCAGAGGAGGGCCACTCGTATGATCAGGGGTCAGCAGGGCAGGCCTTATGAGGAGAGGCTACGGGACCTGAACCTGTTTAGCCTCCACAAGAGAAGGTTAAGGGGGGACCTTGTGGCCTGCTACAAACTGGTCAGGGGGGATCAGCAGGTATTGGGGGAGTCCCTGTTCCCCCGTGCACTGCCAGGAGTGACCAGGAATAACGGTCACAAACTGGCGGAGGGTAAGTTTAGATTAGATATTAGGAGGCGCTACTTCACAGTCAGGGTGGCTAGGGCCTGGAACCAGCTTCCAGGGGAAGTGGTGCAGGCTCCTAGCCTGGGGATTTTTAAAAGGAAGTTAGATGAGCACCTTGCCGGGGTCATCTGACCCCGGTGCTCTTTCCTGCTAAGGCAGGGGGTCGGACTAGATGATCTACCTAGGTCCCTTCCGACTCTAGCTACTATGAAACTATGAAACTATGAAACCTTATGATGTGAACCAGGGCTGATCAAATACAGGTACAGCTGAGGATTTGCCCTCAAGTAGAGAGTCTGTGGAATTGACAAGAGATCCGGGGAATCTGATTTGTTTATGAGCAACTGATAAAAAGTTACAGGACCAACTGACTCACCTGCAGATTTCTTTTTTTTATTATTATTATTTTTGATCGGGCCGAGCGGTCTGGACAAGAAAGAACCTCTGCTCAATTAGAGCCTTGATTTAATTTAGAGGGCTGGGATCCTTGATTTTAACGGGCCCCCCCGAGGCCTGGACATTCACCTGATTTTACAAGTTTTATTAAGCACCAGTAAAAAATAAGCCTTGGTTTGAGCGAGTGGTATAGCCCGTTGTACGCAGCCCAGAGATAACCCCTGGCCTAGTGGCCATGAAGCCAGAATGTTTGTTAACCTCGGTCTTGGACACTGGGTTCAACCATCTTGGTTCCAGCTGGTTGGTGTGTGGATGGAGAGTAAGGGGAGGTAGGAGCCCTGTGAAAACAACTGGCTCGATGGACCCAGAGGATGAACGCTTTGCTAGAAACATTTCTACTGTAGTGATATTCAACATCAAGACATGGCAGATGAGAAGCAGGCAATTCGGGCTGAGCATCTGAACCAGGCGGGTCCAGTCTCCTCACAGCACACACCCACAAGGCACCTGGCTGCTAAGGGCCATGGCTGTCCCCAGTGGAGCACTAACAATGGCCCCAAGCTTTTAAACCTGCCAACAACATGTATGTTTTAGATTTGACACTTTTTTTTTGTTTTGAAACTATCAAGGGCCTTGGATCCTGAACTTATTTCATAGATTTCATAGACATTTGGGCTGGAAGGGACCCCGGAGGATCACTGAGTCCAGCCTCCTGCCCCAGGAGCAGGAAGTCAGCAGGGATCATAGGATCCCCGCAAGATAAGCATCCAAATGTGTCTTGAAGGCGTTCAAAGTGGGTGCTTGAACACTGGCAGTCTATTCCAAAACTTGGGGGGCTTGGACAGTGAAGAAGTTCTTTTTTTATGTCCAGCCTGAATCAGTCTGAATCGGTTGCAGTGGAGTTTGTGACTGTTAGATCTTGTCATTCCTTGGGGCGCTTTGGTGAACAGATGTTCCCCCAGATCCTGATAAGCACCCCTGATAAATTTATAGGATGCTGATTTGATCTGGCGGAGATTCAGCTCGATTCAGTGGCTGAATCTCCGAATCCAAATCAAATCAGGAGACCCTTTAATCTCTCCAAACTGAATCTGAACCCTCCAAAATCGATTCGGAGAGATTTGGCTATTTGGACATGGACACAGCTTTAACTGTTTTTTCTACATACCTCAAGGCAGCAGGTGGCTCATGAATGCTGCGATGCTGGGGTGGATGAAGCATCCCATAGAAGCACAGGGGGCTCATCAGCACACTTAGCAGCAGACCTGGAAGTGGACCAGGAAGCACTTCCAGTTCACCTCTGGGTCTGCCAGGGAGGCCCCGCCGCATCCACTCAGCTCAAAGACTGGTGCCTCCTGGGTCAGAGGGGGCCCCCGGCATGCTTCCCAGTCCACATCCTGGTTTGCCGCCAAGCATGTGGCCCCCCACCCCCCAGCCATGCTCTCGTGGGATGCTCCATCTGCTCCAGCACCGCAGCGTTCACAAGCCTCACCCATTATCTTGAGGTACACAGAAAAAACATTTAAAGCTGTGTCTATGGCTGAGTCAGTGATTCTCCAAACTGGGATTGAATCTTCATATTCAGACTTAGCCAAATCAAACCGGAGACAGTGATCTGAATCAACGAGTCCAATCACTGTCCATGATTTGAGCCAAATCCAAATCAAATAGGGCCCATTTCACACACCCCTGCTGGACACACAGTGAAGACATGAGGGCCCAGGACCACTGATGCCACAGGTCACTAAGCTAGGCATGTCCTTGGTTAATTGTTTAACCAACAAAATTAGAAAAGGTTAAACAGATATTTTTTTTAATAATATTTACATCCCTAATAGAAAACCTTAAAGTAGAAATGGCAGGTTGACATATCAGGCATAAATGTCATTTTGTATTTTGTCTTTGAATAAACACAAGTCAAACTATGACACTAACTTTTGCCTTCATTCCCTTTTTTATACAACAGCATGTAAATAACTTCAGTATTCTTCTGTTCTATGGTGTACTATTTTTATGACAGCAATAATAATTTAGAGCAGCATCACTAATTTCCTGTGTAAAGAAGGTAAAAACCAAACTAAACATTACTACAACATAGCCATCCAGTCTGTGGATCTCCTAGCCTAGAAACTGTTCCCCTGCCTGGCATGCATACCCTTCAACATTCATATGTGTACCACATATTGGTAGAAAATCTATGCCTGATCTTGTCATAAAGAAGTAGAATCCTAGAAAATTAAGGTGGGAAGGGATCTCAGGATATCATCTAGTCCAACCCCCTGCTCAAAACAAGACCAGCCCCAACTTGATCATCCCAGCCACAGTTTTGTCTATCTATGTCTTAAAAACCTCCAAGGATGGAGATTCCACAACTTCTCTGCACAACCTGCTCTAGTGCTTTATTACCCTCCTAGTGAGAATGTTTTGCCTAGTATCTAAGCTAAACTTCTCTTGCTACAACTTGAGACCATTGCTCATTGTTCTGTCATCTGCCACCACTGAGAACAGTCTAGTTCCATCCTCTTTGGAATTGCCCATCAGGTAGTTGAAGACTGCTATTACTGTAAATCTCCTCACAGTCTTCTCTTCTCCAGACTAAGCAAGTCCAGTTCCTTCAGCCTCTCCTCAGAAATCATATGCCCCAGTCCCTTTATCATTGTCACTGCCCTTCACTGGACTCTCTCCAATTTGTCCACATCCTTTCTGCAGTGGGGTGCCCAAAACTGGATACAGTATTCCAGAAGGGGTCTCAGTGCTGAAGAAAGGAGTAATTATTTCTTTCCATCTGCTGGCAACACTCCTACTAAAGCATCCCAGTTGTTTGAGTTCTTTACAACAAGGGCACATTGTTGGCTCATATTCAGCTTATTGTCCACTGTAACCCTCAGGGTCTTTTCTGTAGAGCTGCTGCTTAGCCAGTCAATCCCCAGCCAATATTGGTGCATGTGATTATTCCACACTAAGCGCAGGATTTTGCACTTGTCTTTATTGAATCTCATGATATTTCTTTTAGTCCAGTCCTCCAATTTGCCATGGTCTCTCTCATTCCTAGCACTACCCTCCAGCATATCTACTAATCTACCCAGCTTGGTGTCATCTGTAAACTTGCTAAGGATGTACTCCATCTCATCTTCCAGGTCATTGATGAAGATATTGAACAAAACCAGCCCCAGGATTGACCTCTGGAGCAATCCATTTGATACTGGCTGACAACTAGACACTGAGCCATTGATTACTACCCTCTGAGCCTGATGATCGAGCCAGTTTTCTATCTACCTTACAGTCCATTCATCCAACACATACTTCCAACCCACGTAATTAAGCTTTTTATTTAGAAACCAAAATAGAAAAAGAGGGTAGCTGCCTACCATTTATAAAAACCAAGGAGAAGGAAAAAAATATTCAAAGTAGTGTCATCTGCTATCACTATACATTGCAACAGGGACAAAGTAGACTTGTATTCTGTTAACACTTTAAATTAAGATCCTGTGTTCATGAAAAATTACCAGTTTAACTAAACAGATTTTAAAATAGCTGAATAGATGCAAAGTTCCTATCCGAAAAAAAAATTCTAGGTAGGGTTGAAAGTAGTTGATGTGCTCTAGTATGAGGAATTTAGCTCTGTTTAACTACACTCGGTTATTTATATTGGTGCACTTGTTTTGTACACACAAGTTTTACACAGCCCACAAACTGAACTATACAAATTATTGGTGCTTCATTCAAATTCCTGATTTTAATTAAGATCTTCTCACTTTAAACCCCTAAACACATTTATGGATTATAAAACACACACAGAACTTTATACCACCAAAATATTTATCTACATAGACATTGTTAGTTAAATATTACTTTGTGATTACATATATATAGGATAAACTTTTCCCAACTAACTCATCCCAGACAAAAGCTTTGTCTACTCAGGCTTGGAAAACCTCCAAGGGTGGAGCTTCCACTACCTCTCCAGGTTACCTATTCCAGTGTTTTACTACTCTCCTAGTGAGAAAATTCTTCCTGCTATCTAACCTAAACTTCCCTTGCTGCAACTTGAGACCATTGCTCCTTGTTCCATCATCTGCCACCACTGAGAACAGTCTAGCTCCATCCTCTTTCAAACCCTGCTTCTGGTAGTTGAAGGCTGCTATTAAGTCCACTCTCAGTCTCCTCTTCTCTAGACTAAATAAGCCAAGTTCCCTCAGTTTGTCTTCGTAAGTCATATCCCCCAGCCTTCTCACTATTTGTTACCCTCCACTGGATTCCAATTTGTCCACATCCTTTCTGTAGTGGGGGGACCCAAAACTGAATGCAGTACTCCAGATATGACCTCACCAGAGCTGAATAGAGGGGAATAATCACTTCCTAGGACCTAATGGCAACACACCTATCAATGTAGCCCAGTATGCTGTTACCCTTCTTGGCAACAAGGGCACACTGCTGGCTCATATTCAGCTTATTGTCAACTGTAACCCCCAGGTCCTCTTCTGCAGAGCTGCTGTCCAGCCAGACAGCCCTCAGCCTGTTCTGGTGCATGGGACTGTTCTGTTCTATGTGCAGGGCTTTGCACCTGTCCTTGTTGAACCTCATAAGACTCCTTTTGGCCCAACTCTCCAATTTGTCTAAGTCACTCTGAATCCTAGCCCTACCCTTCAGCATATTCACTACTCCTCCCAGCTTGCTGTTATCTGCAGACTTGCTGAGGGTGCATTCTATTGCTGAAATACCACTTCTTCAAGCTAGTATGATCTATCAAATTTCGTCTCAGATCAATGTGAAGCTCATGGAGCACGTCCTCTACTTTTCAATAAAATCTGAAGTCCCTTTGGATGACACTAGACTTCACATGTAAGTAGCCTATCGTTGTGAAAATAATGGCAAATACTATCAGAAGAATCAAATCCCACACAAAATAAAGTTAATTAAAAAATTATTCTTAAAAACAAAGGATACATTAAATATGTAGCCTTCTGCGATAAATATAAAAGATTTTTGCATATGTAATTCTAATACAGACAGGACCTAAAGTCAGAGATAGCTGATCTGTTGAGAATATTATCCCTAACAGAATAGTCCTATCCCTGGATTGAGAATCACTGTTATTTACTCGTCTCCTAGCTCCAGTGTAGTGGTTTTCAACCTGGGGTCCATGAACCGCTGGGGTTCTACAGACTACATCTAAGGGGTCGGTGAAAGATTACTATAATCAATTAAAAGTATGTGAATAACCAAGATGACAATTCAAAGGGGTCCACACCTCCATTTGAAATTTTTGTTAGGGGTCCACAAATGAATAGAGATTGAAAACCACTGCTCTGTTAGACCAGCGGTGGAACTGACAGACTAATTCAGGGCTGTCCAACTGGTGGCCCTTAGGCTGCATGTGACCCACAATGGGTTAAGTTGTGGTCCCCCCCAGCCTCTTTCCCCACCCCCCACCATCACTCTGGCCTCCCTCTCCCCCCTTCAGGTCCTGCTTCCTGCCCTCACCCCAGGTGCAAGAAGCTGACGGTGCGTCTGGGGGTGCATGTTGCAGTGGAAAGGGCATCCCTGTGGAATGGACCCTGGGTGGCTCCTGGCCCCCATTGGTGCAGCCCACGTGGCATGTGGTCCTCATTAGTGTGGCCTGTGAGATGTGTGGCCCCTGGCCACTTAGAAGGTGAACAGCTCTGATCTAATCATTAAAACTCAGCAATGCTACCTTTTTGAGAAAGATCTGCCTTTTAAAGATAAAAGTCACTCAGTACCAGACTTGCAGAAGTTCAGATCCCTTTAAGCACCTGAGTTAAATGGCAAGGTTTTTCCAGTATATTCAGCAACTGATTACTTCAACCAAGTAGAAAAACCTGGCTACTTCATTTATCTGCAAAAAAGCTAATGAACTCTTAAATGCTGGGTCTTTAAGATTGTTTTAGATATTTATACCTGTACTAACTATGTAAGTTTGGGGAACCAGGGAAAAGATCAAATAAAAACAGTATATATAACAACCATATGGTGGCACACATAAGGATACACATACTACATGACCTCAGCTGAATATTCCTATAATCATCTAACTGGGGACTGAAGACAAAGGAAAGAAGTTCACGCTTAAAGCTAATGGTCCACTTCATCAGGTGGTTGTAATGCAAATATCAAACTGCTTTTCTTTGAAAATACAAAAAAAAAAGTCTGTAGGGCTAGTTTATTTAAATGTAACTAGCTCAAATGAGCCCAAGGAATCAGATTCTTCTGGTCTTCTCAGAAAAAGAAATGTGACAGCCACCATCTATCCATCATGTTATACTTGAAGTCTACCAGATTACTATGAGACCAATTTCTTTAAAATATGTATTTTAATTAAATATGTGCAAAATATACTATTTTTACAGGGTTTTGATACTATTATTTTAGTAGTTTGTTCTTTAATCTATAAAGGGTTTATGCTTTATTTCCTTTAGTCTTCTAACATTTGACCAATACATAATTACAGCAGCAAATTTGATTCTGTGCACACGCACATTATTTTATAGCTATCTTATAAACAGCCCCTCATACACTTACTCTTTACATTAGGATTGAATTTGAAAGAAGTAGAGTAACCCTGGTTATATTCAGAGTACAGCAAAAGTCCATCTTTTTGCACTGATCTTGAACCAGATGAGTGCAAATGCTTTCCAGGTGAAAAGGATGTAGCACTGTATAACAAATAGATAACAATCTACAAACACCATAAAACAAGAGAAGGGTTGAGTAAGTTGCTTCATAAAGAATTCTGCCAGACTCTAATGAGTTTTCTGCACACAAGACAAGCTGAATTAGGCACTGAAGTGGAGAAAGAACATTATTACAGAATTCCAGATAAATAACTAGCATTAAAATTAATTTTAAAAATCCAGAGCTCTCTCTATTGAGTTTAATTCCAATAAATAATGTGCCTTGTCCCTTTTTAAGAGGGCAAATAAACTGAGTTTAAGAAGACTAAAAAATGTACATGTATAGAGGTAACAAATATAATCCTAAAAATTTTAAACAAAGTTTTCAAATCAGTTACTACTCTTGAATTAATGTTTTAGAACACAAAAATTGTAACAATCACCTAAGCAAGTCCCTCCTGCTTTTAAAAGCAGTAAGAACTTTGGCCTTTGAACTCTTCAACTTAGAACAATGCCAGAATGTTTTCTATTCCTAATTATGTATGTGTGATGTTTTTTTCCTTCACCAACTCATGATATTCAAATCTTTATATATTTTATTGAGCTGCATGATCACTTTAAAACTATAATTATGCATAACTCATGCTAACTACTGAAAAGGGGTCATTCTGGAGACCAGAGTTCTATAAAAAAATCCTATACATGGATATGGATGAGACTGTGAGTATACAATACCAGCAAAACATTGAAAAAATTCATAGTGCCCTGTTATAGGCACAGGCTTACTTAGTAAATAGTATTCTTACTGCTACCATATGTCTCTGGACTTTAAACAACAGTGAAAAAATACGATTGCTGAATTATTAGCGTTATACCATACAAGTTTACAGTAACCAGCATAACTTTTGAGCAGTGACAAGCTGCAATAATTCCTGAAAATATTTCAAAATGAAGGCCAAACTTTAAAATCTGCTCAAACCTTACTATATAGCCATCTTACATGCATCATTTTTTCTGGCTTCTGTATGCCCTAACCCTCTGAAACCATTACTTCATCATGCTCCATGACATTACTAAATTATCAAGTCCAAAGTTTTGAAAACCCTTGTTTACAATGATTTGTATGCAACATTGAACTTTTCTGACCAGGTTATTCTGCACTAATTCCAAAACAATATAGATCATTATTGTTAATGATAAGAAAGGAAACTTTAGAGTACATCTGTGTTATTGGATTTATCAAATAGTCTTATTGTAATTTGGATAATAGATTATGCAGCCTTTTTTATATTTATTAAGTTTATGTTGGAACTCACTCAGAAGCATTTTTGTATGGTTACCTTCAAGACCTAGACACAAGTAACAATTCGTATCATCACTGCTTTTCACAAGTGACAGTACCAAGAATAAATGTGCAGTCCAGAAATCTTCCTCACAGTCTTTAAAATATTGTTTTTTGTATTTACTGTACCTGTTACAGAACTGTAAAGAATTTGCTGCTTTAAAATGTGAAGTGACATTTCACTCTCTCACAGACATTATAGAGATTGCCAAGTAACTGAATGTTTGCAGGAGTTTATATATAAATGTGTAGAGTCATCAAAGAGTTAACACAAAGCTCCAGGATTCAATCAAATAGAGTTTTTGTTAGTCTTGCTGGAGCAGATGTAGAATTCTTGGCAAGCCACAATTAGAAACATCTCTTTGTTGAGACTGAAAGGTTTTAAGAGTACTTATATAACTACAGGGAGAGCTAAAGAAAATAAACAGCGAAATATAACAAAACAAATGCAGCACCATTAAACCACCACAAAAGGAACAAGAGCAGCTAATATCTCAGTCAAAATATAGTAACCTTGTCCAACATACTACTGTATTTCTCATTTGAGAAACTTAGGCATAATCCTTATTTCCTTCTCTAAAAATAAACCCAGAGCAGCTGGTTGTGCTACCACTGTCTAGTGCCAAAGAAAAGATGGAATTTTGGAAGAAATCAGTGGAATTCTGCTTTCCCAGACAAAGGAGACTGCACAACGTTAGGATGAATGTGGCGGGAGGGAGGAAGAGAGGGATGCTTTTAAAATATCACATCATAAGCCAGCCCCAAACTGAGAAAAGCAACCAGATGCCAATAAAACCGTGTTTTATACTCTTCCTCTTAGTCAGGTGTGTCTAAGGAAACACAAATGTTATTTATCTGTGACAGTGGAATACAGTTCAGAAACAACTTTAAAATACTCCTTTTCAAGTAGAAGCAGAAGTAAAAATATTACCCTGTTGGGGAAATGGTGCTTAAAATCAGAAGTGCAGCCCTTCTCTGTAAACTCACATGCGTAAGTGTCAAGCAGATTTCAAATGATTTTCATAAAGTGTCACATTTGTTTCATTATATTTTTAACGTATTGGATACAAGAGATCCCTAAACAGCCTACTTTTCAAAACATTCAAAAAGAAGAATACTGTAGTTCTCTACTGCTAAATACTATTGTAAATACCAGTGCTTTCTACTTAGCTTTAAGTGAGGTAAAGGAAAATAATTACAGATGAGGTATGGATGCTCTGTCTGAATAACAGTTAAAGAACTTTTTAAAACGAGAAGTTTAATGTTATATCTTTTTTTAAAAGGATAATACAACAAATTTCTGGGAATGGAATTAAGTCAGCTATACAACATGTTTATCTTACTTTAAAATAAACTGTCATTCAAAATCACAACTGCTCTGTGTAGTCTTTATCAGAGTAGGGATAATTAAATAATTTGAAAAAAAGTCTCACTATTCTGCAGAGAGAGGTAGTTAGCCATGTTAGTCTGAAGTCAGACAGATGGACAGGGTATAACTGCAACTTACAGAGAAGTATAGCATGAGCTTGGGCTCAAGAAAGCTTATGCTATACATATCTGATATATTTAGTCCATAAGGTACAAATCCACCCTGTCTTCATTATCTTATAAACATTTATTATACCCCCTGGGTAATTAATGCTATATAATTCTCCACATACTTAGTCTCACTCTTCCAGCATACAGAATACCTGCATCCTTTCTAGCATCTAAGATGCTAGATGATGCCAAATGATCTCCTTTCTGCCTGCTGTCTCAAAGGGAGATATTTGTAGATTTTCTCACCATTCAAAAATGGCCCTGACCAGGCTCAAAGGATACTATCAAGGCATCAAACTTAGGCTCCAATTCAAGTACTTTTTACAACTGGGTGAAGCGTGTGGATTGAACTGAACATATAAACAGCTCGGCGAACAACTAACTGTTCACCAAGGCACCCTTGGGGAAAACCAGGTGTAATGGCCAGAAACCCCTGGAAGACAGTTTCAGGCTTAACGCTAGGAAAAACTTATTCACAGTCAGAGTGTCCGGACTGTGGAATAAGCTCCCTCCAGAGGTGGTGCAGTCACCTACCCCAGAAATATTCAAGAGGAGACTGGACAGTCATCTTGCTGGGGTCACTTGACCCCAGTTGTCTTTCCTGCCTAGTGCAGGGGGGCTGGACCTGATGATCTTGCAAGGTCCCTTCCAATCCATGAATCTATAAAGAAATATTTAGAGTCCTCAAAGGACAAAGCATAGTATTTAAGATATTAAGAGAGGAGAAATTTTACAAGTATTTCAAGAGGGAAAAATTACTGACAAACTTACTGACATCAGAAAGGTGATGAAAACCACACTATTTGAGTCATTTAAAACTAGGCTAGAAAGAAACAAATATAAAATATACTACAAGGAACAAATCTTGTATTGGCAGAGATATACATCAGATGATCTGATGGGCCTTTTCTCTCTCTAGATTCTTTGGAAAGTTTATTACTGTCAAATACTTGTAATTAGGTTTATTTATTGACCAAATTATTTATTTTTCCACATACGTCCTGAACGCCAAAGCTCCAATCCAACTATCCTGATACAAGCAGAATTCCTATCGAAACCATAGCTCCTGAAAGAAGCTGCACAAATGTCAGTACTACCAGATCCAAAAGTAGGATGTTCCACATCTAGAAACATGGTAGCCTCCAACTAGGGCCTGCAATGAAGTATAAGAAAAAGACAGTTCTTCAGCATAAAAAACAAAGGTTATGTGACCCTCCTAATATTTCAATGCGTCAATTAATTCCAAATGGTGCTGCTTTCCCCATCTTGTTCTGTAGTGGGGTTTTCAGCAGCAGAACCACAAACAAACAACAAAGGCTGAAAAAAGGCTTCTTTAAAGCAATTAATAGTGTTCTTATTATTCCTAGACAAGCCTCTCAGACTGATAGTGATAAAATATGTTGTTGGCTGTGAGTTAACTGCAGAATGATTGAAGCAGAAGGTTATTCTGCAATATTTCCACACCATCACCATTATAGTACATAGTTCTATTTTTAACCTATTTCAGCTCTACCAGCCTGTGTTCTAGTAACTAGGCAGTGCAGTCATATCAAAAGTATATACCAATCCATGAACAAAGGTCTAAGCTGTACAGAATAAATAATTTCCATTTTTCAGGAATGAGCAGTTCAGCTGTTATTTTTGACAATCTAGATCTAGTGAAAAAAAATTCAAATGTGGTAAAAATAATGACTTCTTATTTTAGTTTTTAACTATTTATACAGAAACTTTCATAAATTATACCTAGGCTTAGTTATAAGATTATGCCAAAGAAGCTATACAGTAGTTTCATATTTCAGATAACAAAACATACTAGCCTACTGTAGACCCCAGAGAGAATGTGATTATCTATGCCATTATATGCATACAAGAGTCATGCGATTATTTTCCAAAAATTTAATGATCATGTTAATATCACTTTGGGTGGTATTATTATTATTATTTTGCCTCTAAAATAGCATTGTAATTCTGTTTCAAATTATCAGAATATAGTCAGGACTCATACTTTACTGTTTACTAGAGGATTTACAGGTTGAAATTCTGGCCTTGCTGCAGTCTCCACCACCTCTAACAGACCCTGTTTTTCATCCAGGGAGTCTGAAAGTACCATTAACTGAGCGCGCGCGCACACACACACACACGAAGATTAGGGTTATCTCCAGTGAAACCAACACCTTGACATCTATACTTTTAGACAGAAAGCAAAAAGGTGGTTGAGCAACTATGAAAGAACTAATGGCAGGAGGAATCAACTCTAACAGTCATTTAAAAAGAATAATAATCACATATTTCCTCTGGCTGTCATCTGTTGCCTATTTCTGGCATTAATGCAATCTGTCACTGCATTCTTACTACCCTCAGGAAATACAGTTATCTGAGGAGAGAGCCAAGCAGCTACTATGTAAGCAGAAAAGAAACCCAATGACTGAACTGAGCAGCCTAACAGATGCAAAGTCTCTCTTCCAGATTGAGAATACAGCATGCTTTGATGCTGCTGAAGATAGTGACAGGCAGGGTGGATCACAATTTAAATCACTGGTCAGGAAGCTGCAATTAAATCATGGTTTTCCACAAAAAGTACATTCTTGTTGTTTGAAATAGCCTACGTTAAAATATTCCCAAACAGGTTCTCTTTTATGGCTTGGTAAGCCTGCTGGTTTTCCCTTCTACCATACCATTCTCTCACTAGATCTCAAATTAATGAAGAGGCTATATACTTAGAAATTTATCCCTCAAGCAGAGATGTTGGATCTTTATTATTCCTTGGGAAATTTTCCATTTCTAAAAGTAATTGTTTGCACCTTTAGGGAGAAGTAAGAGCTTGCCTCTGCATACAAAAACTTGCAGAGAAACAAAAGGGCTGATGCGTAGGTAATCAGGTCTGTTATCTCTCATATACTGCTCTTAACAAGGATGTTATCTCTGGAGACACAAGTCCAGAGTCTGAGAACTGAAACTAAGCATCACAGAGATGCTTAATGGGATCTTCTAAACTGACCACTGAGTCCCATTGGGTAGAGTGGTTTTCTTTAATCTTTACTAATCTATAGAGGAGCCTCTGGGAACCACGTAAGATTGGGCCACTAATATATAGTCCATGCCTGTTGTGTATTTATAAAACATTGCTAAAAAGGTTACATGACTATACTGTCTCAAATACTATATAATTATAATAATCCCTGTTCCATGGTATCTTTGAGCCCTAACATTTCTTAAATTAAAACTCTTTATATAGATTTGGTTTTTTTAAAGCATCTTAAAAATGAAAGACCATAATTAAATTTAAAAAATCTGATTTATATACAAAATCTGGGTTTTTAATTTTTTTGTTTAAATCATTGATTTTTATCCACCCTGGTGGCAGGCTACAAGAGCAAAATAAAAAGACACTGGAAGGAAGGATTTGGTTAGATTAGCAGTCCTTGGAACCAGGAAGAGACTGTGCCCAATGATCTAATGATTAGTACAAGGTATTTTTGGAGAAGCAAAGTAAAACTGGATTTCCCATCTCCTAAAATCAAACAAGGCAACGCAGATGAAGCCCTGCTCCATGACAGCAGGTAAACAGTGAAAATCAGATGCCACATATCTGCTAAATTTTTAAACTGTCTCTGCTCCTTCACCAAAAATCGAAGTCATAGCTCTCATACTTCTAAAGAAACTCATACAAGGCGACAGGTAAAAATCAACATCAACAAAAAAATGTTTTGATTAAAATATTTAGTTTAAAAATATGCCCTCATCTAAAATCTCTCCAGGGTATGGAAAGGGTTGTCTTCTATGCTTCTATTACACTATTCACATATCAGTTATTAACAAATTACTGTTTCAAGGCAACATTTTCTCTCAAATTCCATTAGATACTATGACATATCATTTTATCATTAACAACATATTATTGACTCATAATAACTTACTATTTTATTCCACCTACATCTCTGACTATAAAGTAATAATGCTTTTCCATAATCAGTTTCTTTAAGTTACAGCACTTTCAGACTTTTGGCCAGCTGGAGTAGATTTAAAATGTACACCCCCACCCCCACAAACTAATTGTGATCAGTGGTCCAAAAGGCATATGGTAAATTACACTGGAATTCTAAATGTGTGTACTGTTCTAAGCCACTTTATCATAGAGATCATCCTCAAAATAACCCGTTTCAAAGAAGATAACATTCTGACAAATCAGCATCTGTCCAACACCACCTTGACCCATTTGCCAGGCTGCTCCTCTACTAAAAGAAAACAATAAGGACTTCAGTGAGGACCTGACTTACAAAGCAACATTGATTACAAACCTACTTTACAAGTAGCCAATTGTAGTTACCACACAATGCCTGATCTATAAGATATAATCTCAGGTGGTCTACACCTGTTCTTTAGGACTGTGGTCTGTCAAGGTCAAATATCCTGGGCTGGTTGTAACTTGAACTCTGCCAGTGTTCAGATGAGTACAGTTAATTAGAACAAAAATAAAAAAGAAAGCCCTTCTATCCCTTGAGTATCCTATTCCAGCAGAACAGAAAGAAAAAAGAACGAAGTTTGTTTTAGTACTGAGGTCTGACTTTATCTTAGATCTTTTTTCCAGACATGCAGCTCAAGTCAACTCTTATTAGGGGTTTAATTGCAGTTTCAGATATCAGAGATATCCCTTCATGGCTCTTTCAGATAAAATGGAATAGGGAATTTGAGATTTTCCAAAATTTCAGAGAAGAATGGGAAAAAAAAAAATCTTGCTTGGTTTCTGAGAGCAGCTGTTCTATTAATTATTGACATGAGATTAAAAAAAAAGTAGGAGAAATCTCTTCTCTCAGTGGAGCAAGGCACAAAGAGAATATAGAAGAAGGTCACCAAAATGTGCATATTTGGGAGGAAAAGCTTGCAGAGGAATAGTTTTAGTATAAGCAGCTAAGATCCTTCTAGTAACTGTGTCATCTCATTAGCCTAGAATAGCACATGTTTTAGAAGCATGTTAAATATTGCGTCAGGAAAAGGGAAAGAAGCAAAAAGGATGAACTGTAAAAAGAGCTAGCTTCCTGCCTTACAAGCCAAAAAATGGACTTTCTTCCTATCAAATGAGCTTGCAATAACGTTTATTATACACATATTAATATAAAACAGTACATTTTTCAAAGTTGAATGCTCAAAACTTAGTATCAGAATGAATGTTGTCTATGCCAGACATCTCATTATGTGAAATTTTATTATATTATATACTCACAAGAGGACCCTATTTAAGTTGAGTAGACGCCAAGATGTAGCAGGGCAGCTCCATGCCTGAGGCTGTGCTGGCTCCTGCACTGCAGGGCATGATTGGTTGCCTCACTACAGCAGTGGTTCCCTGACAAAGCCCCTAGGGCTGCTGCCCCAGTCAATTTTACACTTAAGCATTTCTTAACTGTTGAAGCCTTGGTTTTGAGACCTTAGTAACATTCTTTTAACACAGTTGCCTGTGTGTACTGTATTCACACACACAAACACCTCCGCAAGACAAGAAATCATTTCTCATTCCCCCACCTTCCATCCATCCCCACTACTTTGAAGCTAAGCTGCTTACTTAAAAATACTGGCTTCCAGTCTATTTACTCCAGGAATGTTTGTTAGGACCTATGCTGCTATTAGAAAGAAGCTTGCTGTGTACTGCAATATGAAGACAAGGATGCTGAAGTCAGCCTGATTTCTGGTGTTTACAAATGTCACAAACAATAGCTGCTTTGAGTTCAAGCCAGTATTTTAAGAGCTATGCTCCTGTGGTGTGAAGCTGCTATGGAGAGGGTGGAGAGATGCAGTCATTAATAACTCTGTCTGAGCCCATTTAGAGCTTTGAATGTAAGTACCACGGCTTACAACTGCAGAACATTGAACTGGCAGGTGATGTATAGTGAAGAGTAAGGGCATTAGGTGTTCTCATCAGTTGGCTCCAAATAGCTCACGACAAATGCAGGGATAAATACTTTGTATGTGGCCTTGTGGCTGGTCCAAATTATACTGTGTTGTAGTCCAGTGTTGTGCCACAGCTGGGGCAAGAACTGTTAGGTAATCATTCCAAGGGGAAGTTCCTAACCTGCTGAAGGTATAGTTGACTATTCATAGTTTCATAGTTGGTAGGGTTGGAAGGGACCTGACCAGATCATCAAGTCTAACCCCCTGCCATGGGCAGGAAAGAATGCTGGGGTCAAACAACACCGGCAAGGTGTCTATCTAGCCTCCTTTCGAAGACCCCCAGGGTAGGAGTGAGCACCACTTCCCTTGGAAGTTCATTCCAGATCCTGGCCACCCTGACTGTGAAGTAGTGCCTCCTGATGTCTAGCCTGAATCTGTTCTCAGTCAACTTATGGCTGTTTTTCCTTGTTACTCTCAGTAGTGCTTGGGAGTATTCTTGCTACTTTAGCATCTATGATTAGTGTAGAATCCAATAGTATCCTGAGGTCTTAAAAAAGCAGAAGGTCACACTTTCTGCAATACTGTCGGCATGTTTTCTTGTTATTTGTAGTGAATAATAACAATAACCATAACACGAATAGCAATACTAATAACAATACTACTACTACTAAAGCCACCATCGGGACTTAATTATGCTAGATACTGTAAAAACCCAGAGTATAAAAGACAATCCCTGACCAAGAGAGTTTATATTCCAAAAGACAGCAGACCGATTCACAAAGGAACAACAAGATACTATTGGTCAGAGTAATAGGCAATGATCTCAGCAAATCACCTACTACTGTCCAATTTTTTGCAGGCATCACAACAAAGGACAGTTTTACCATAGCATGAGTTATTGTATTTATTCACATCTCACAGGCCTCTTTCCCCAAAATCAGCCATCAGATATCAGTTGAAGGGGTGTCTTAAGTTGGGAAACTGGCTTCCATGTCAGAGTGGAAGCAAGAAGACACTGAATTGCAGCCAGGCAAATAGACAGTCCACTCCAGAGCATCACTTCCCCTCTGCCCTCCAGCTCCATAGCTAGATGTTTTAACTCTCTCGCAGGTTTCAGCTAAGCAGCAGAGCTGCAAGGTCCAGAAAGAGCTATGTGCCCTGTTTGTTAATTGAGGGACAAGAGTAATCATTACATTAAAGAATTCAACATTAATTTATTGCAATGGCTGCCATGAACAGCTTTATTAGGGAAACCCTAATTGACATAGGGTTTGTAGGAGCAGCAATGATTTATTAGGGTAGCATTAACTACCTGGCAGACAGCCAAGCATTAGTTTAGAGAGGGCAGAATTAATTGGTTTATCATGTGCAACTGCAGCAGCATGAATTTCTCTCTCTTCTGTTGGGAATACAAACCACCTGGGAACAGAATAGTTGATCTGGGGAATGGTGGAGTGAAAATATGAACATGTAAAGTAAACATGGCAGCGCAAGTACTCTTCATCAAGGCGACTTGATTTAGGGTCTGACAAATTTCTCATCAAAAACTGTTTCATCTTTTATGATGTGCCAGAACTAGATTGAACCATTAGTACTTCGTGAGGGGAACGAATGTTCCAAGCTCTCTACTAGTACCCGTTTTCTACAAAATGACATTTTTAATTTGTTACTTGATTCTCATTGGAATAAAGCAAACCACATACAGTCCAAACTATTGAATGAAACCAACTTCAAACTCTGGACTGATGACAAAATAAACTGGGAAAAGAGGGGAGGGGAGGGGGGAGGGATAGAGCACAAGCCAAAAAAGCAAGGTCACTCTTAAAACACAATTTTACCTATTTTTCTCTTGATCGGTTGTATAAAATTAATGGACTAGTAGAATCATCTCTGGCTCCTTGCTTATTTAACTGAAGTCAAGGATTATTTTCATTCAGATAAGACAATAATTTTATGTTTCTTTTTAAATTAGCTGGGGTTATTATGGGAATATCTATCTCTAGATATATAAATGGGGAATTCCTAATGTTTTAATTAAATAGATGAAAGTAAGCAGAAGATGGTTACTGCTAGAAGAATAGAACTCGTTATAGCATGGCACAGAAATAAAACAATTATCTTCTGCTTTGAGCGCAACAAGAGTGGTAACTGCTGTTTTATTATTTTTATTGCTCTGATACAGTGTGACCAGGGTGCTGTGAGATCCTTTAAAGGGTGTCATGGGGTGCTAAACAATATTAGCACTGTTAGGTGAGCAAATACCTACACAACTCGTGACAAATCCAAAGATTTAAAAATAGGAATCCGTTTTGTCAACAACATTCAGATCTGTTGCTGTCCAAGTTCTCTGCAACAGAAGAACTGTTCTAGTACTTTTCCATAGTCAAGAAAAGCACAAATTAAGATCCAGCATTTTCTGAAAGGTACCTTGAGTCTAAAAAGTTTGAGAAACATTACTCTAGTACCTAGAAACTCTGGTCATAGACCTGGATCTCCAATAGCAGTCATTGTTCAAATACAAAACAAGATTGTTGAGCTTGTTCCAACATCCAGTAGAGATTCTTGTTTTTGTTTATTTTTAATCTTTTTAATGTAAAAGGTAGAACATTTCTAACTTCTCAATGTTGGAAACATGTCCTTGAAGTTCAGGACCTACTGAAACCCCAACCCAGCTTCCAGGAAATGCTGAATTAGTTCATATTCCTGTCAGTTGAGAACTGTTCTGTGCAATGTATCGTAATATTTGCATTACACGTTTCAAATGATGGGGTTTTTATATTTTGCCCTGACAAACTGTTCAGTATCCTAATACTTCTTACAAGGAAGAATGTATATTCCTGTTAATTTATCTTTCTTAATTTCACTCCATTACTCCCAATAAGATGCATAGTGTGGAAAAAATGCTCCCTAGACAGCCATCTCAGGCCTCATCTACAAGTTACACTTAAGCCATGATTAACTGGTTAATCATGGCTTAAATTGTGACCCAGACACATGTTCAATCCCTTAATGGTGAGATAAAACAAGGAATAAGCCATAAAGTTATTCCCAAAAAAATGTGTAATAATATTGTGGCTCTTTTTTATCACACCATTAACTGAACTTGTGGCCACATGCTCCCCTGTGGCTTGGAGCCCCATCAGCTGATGGGGCTCCCAGGTACAGGGGTATACCACCCACTGCCCTAACTATAAACCCTGCAGCTGACAAGGCTGGCATTCAGGACAGTGCATGGAACCCTGTCCCTACCACCCTTCCCCAGCTTTGAGACTTGAAAAACTGCTGGGCTCGTGGCCATGGTAGTGTGTGGGACACAGCTTCTCCACTGGCCATGAGCCTCATCAGCTCTGGGGCTCATGGCCATAGGAGCTTGCTACTTGCCAGTGTGGGGAGAGCCTAGGATTGCAATCCTGGGCTTCCCCTGCACCAGCAGTAGGGCATCACTGGGTCTGATGTTGGATCCCACAATTATGTTTCATGCCATGAACATGGAGGCTTGGAGACTGGACTGGAGGCAGGAGGCTTGACTGACTGGATCATGCATGAGATTCTATCGCGCCTTCACCTGAAAGTCTAGAGGGAACCTCACCCTCACCCTTCCTGTCCCTCTCTCTCCCTAACTTCACGCTCTTGCAACCTCAGAGAGCTGGGCAGTGCAAAGCCTTCTAGGAATCATAGTTCTCTAAACTGGCAATCAAGATTGCTGTGGCTGGCGGAGGATTTGGGGGGGGGGGGGGACGGGACGGGACTTTCACCGCAGTATTTTTTTGCCACTAAAGATCATGTCCAGAGGCCAAAAAATGGGGGTCAGATCTCCCTCCAGCAGCAGCAAATTCCCTGCTGCTCTACAAAACTGTGATTCCCATTAACCCCTTGCACTCTATGGTACACACTGTCTGTACTGGCAATGTATGTCCTAGGCAGGTAGCTGGCAGTACTCCCTGACACCTCCTCCTTACACCAGTTCTCAACACTTTTAGACGCAAGGCACCTGTCATTGGCCCCGAGGTACCCACCACTGGACTTGAGGGACCCCTCTATATCTTCTCCAAATTGTGCACCCACTTTCAAAAACTAATGTATATCTTGTCTCCTTGCAGATGGACTGAGAATTGTGTGCGCCACAGCACCAGGGTTGAGAATCACTGCCTGAGGCACTGGTAGGGACACGCATCCCAGTCTTGCCCATCACACATTATGCTACTGCTCCCCAAGTTATAGTCACTTCCGCTCTATGTAGCAATTCATCACTTTTCTTATTGCTTACATTTCCAAATGTTTATAAACCTTAATCTTGTCCACATTGAGCAATTGCTTTGACAATCTACACGTAAATATTTTTACCCAAACCAGCAAAAAGTATGCAGACATCGGAAGGCCATCTTGCAAGTCTGAACCTCTGCATGTGCGTAGATTAGTTTTTCCACCATCATCAGCTTAAAATACACTCTGTAATTCAAACCTCAATTACTTTGTGTAGTCTAGATCAGAGCAGAGATAATTAAATCACTTGGAAAAATGCTTCGCTATTCTGTAGAGAAAGATAGTTAGCCATGTTAGTCTGAAGCCAGGCAGAAGGCAAGGTATATTTGCATTTTACAGACTAAACTATAACTACCACCTATTTAAATGCATGTGTGACCCATTATTATAGGTTCTTTAGACCCACCTACAAAAAATATGCAAATTTTTGAAACAGTCTTTCCTCACAGCTTAATTCCAACAGGTCCCAATCAAAGCTGCTGTTTTTCTCCAAATTCTTTCCCATTAGTTAAAATTTTATGAAAAGGAAGCTAGAAATAAATGTAATATTTTAATTACTCTTAAAATACCCACATATAAGGACTATCTACTTTTACTTTTGTGATATAACTCTATTGCAACCGAAAACTACATTTGTGTTTTACTGCAATGGTATCATAAAACTGCTATTTAAATTACTGTGCATTATCACTCTTAAGCCTTTCAACAGTAATTTCAAACTTTCTCCTTCCTACTGTTCACCTCCCATTAAAAACATTTTCCTCAGATATTTTCTTGTGATTTTTTTTCTCCCATGCCATCTCTTTTTTCATGAAACAGAAGTTTGGGTCTATGCAATTTGTCAGGCTGAGGAAGTTTCTGAAGTTGGTGCATGCTCTTCCTGGATGGAATGAAAAGTAAAGAAGCCAGAGGCTGCATGGATGCAAGATAGGCAGTCAGTGAAGATGTAAATTGAGGACTCAGTGGGTGAGAGAAAGGCTGCGGGGGGACAGGGAGAGAAACGGGATAAATAGTGGAGAGGTACCTGGGGAGTCAGATGTCAGGCAGGTGATAATGTGTCATAAATCCAATGTCTATATTTAGTCCATAATTTTTAGTATCCAGGAGGTTGATGAAGTGCAGTTCATAGGCTCATCTCTGGGAAGTGTTTTGTAAGTTTTCTTTGAGGATCAGGACTGAGAAACTGCAGAGAGAGTGGTTTTCTTGTGAGAAATGTGCCCCCACAGGTAATTGGGTATTCTTGTCTTTGATAAATTTCCAGTGTGTGTTCATTCTGTGCGCAGTTGTTGTTTGGTTTCTCCTGTGTATTTTCCATCAGGGCATTTGGTGCATTGGATGAAATATATTACATTTCTGGAGGCACAGCTGTAAGATCCAGGAATGCTGATGGTTCTGTTGTGGGGTGTTTTGATTGAGGGGGTTGTGATGTGTTGGCAGGTTTTGCATTTCTTGTGCATGGTCTGGATCAATTCGGTGTGATCAGGGCCTGAGGAAGTTTACTTCTGGTGATGAGGTTAGTGAGGTTTGGTGCTTGTTTGAAGGGTAGGATGGATGGTTCTGGGAAGATCTCATTGAGAATCAGGTCTCTTTCTAGTAAGGGTTGGAACTGTTTGAGCATTTTCCATACTTTTTTTCCTCCAACTACTTAAGTTGGTCTAATAAAAGATATCAGATTCACCCAAAGAACCTTGTCTGCCTATGTCCTTAGACCAACACAGCTACAACTTACACCCCTGAATTTTAATATAGGATTTAATTGCTTCCATTTCTTTTCCCACTTAGCCACTTCGGCTGGCATTGACTCATTCTTGGCTTCCTGCTGCTCTGTTCTTTTCCATATTTATTAGTCTTAACCAACTTGTTTGACTGCCACAAATTTTTCTGCTTCCAATGCAAGCTTGCTGCTTTTAAAATTAGATCTTTTCACACCCCCTTGCTTATCTGCATTGGCTTCTTTTCTGGCCTTTCTGACCCTTGTATCCCTTGCCTCATCCCTAAAAAACTGAATTCTGTTGCATCTTACATGCATGTTTTACAATTTCAGAGCCTACAATGAGATGAAAGGTAGAGCACCTTCTTCAAACACACAATTCATAGTCTGGAATGTATTTGAAAGGAAATCTTAAATCACTAAAATTAAACCAAAGAAAAAACACAAAACACGGCTTGAATTTTTAAGCAAGGCATTTATTTGCAACTTTTAGTTTTACAGTCCCAACATGAGGGAAAAGGGTCATCGGAATTCTGGCCATAAGCTAACTTGGAGGGGGGTTTTGTTTTTAATTTAATCAGAAAGAAAGTAATATCAAAAGCAGTAAAGCACTGCCAGTCAATATTTAGGTATAAAAGCTTTCCAGGTGGAACTCTGCCTGCTAACCGGACAGCTTAAAAAGTTTTCTTTGGAAACAGACCAACAAAATTGCACAGGGTTCTACATAAAGTAATTTAATTTGAAAATTAATACAGGCTCAAGAGCACTCTCTCTACAGTGTGCAAAACACTAATCATCCACAAAAATAAAAGCCTCGACTGGACAAGTTATTCAAGTCCACATGTTACTGGAATAATTTTGGGTATCTTTATTTTACTGTCTTTTTGTAAAGATAATAGTAATGCATGAACCTACTTCAAAACAGCCATCCTTATTTCACACACAGTGGTCTGTACAATAATAAAGAGACTTCATTTGGACTATAGCAACTGTAACTTTATTTAAGAGTGCTGTATTCAGTGGTACTGCTTGCATCCATGTAACGCTCTGTGTGCTCAGAGCTGTTGTGCGATCCTTAAGTATATGGACTTCCTGGAAACTTCCTAGTATTACTTTTGTTCCAACAAACAGGGAGTTTGCAGGTTAGTTTCAGTAGGGCAAAATAACTAAGGAATAGCAAGGAATTTAAGATCAATAAAAAGTCAGTGCAAAATTAAGCCTTGTGATTTGTATGGTTAAGCTGTCAAGTGCTACACACTAAGTGATGATCTCATTTCCAAGCTCTTGGACTGGCATGGGACAAATAGGGAGACAAGCAGTCTCAGTCTAGGCTGGAATGGGGGGGAACATATACTAAGGACAGAGCACAGGTCAGCAACCCCTGGCACATGTGCCGAGGGTAGCACGCAAGGCCATTTTGCTTGGGACGCCACGGCTAGCCCCGGCTCCGGGAAACTGCTGCCAGCAACGGAGCCTGGGCTGCTCCGAGCAGGGCTTGCAGTGTCCCAGCTGCCTGCTGGGAGCGGCCCGAGATCCTGGCTGGCAGCAGCTCCCCAGAGCTGGGACGGCTGCAGTCAGGAGGCTCCAAACAGTTGTGCCGGGCTCCAGCACCAGCTCTGCACCCACGCAAGCACGCGCACCTCAGAGCAGACGGTGAGGGAGGGGCCCGAGGCAGCGCGACCCCAGTCTCTTCCCCACTCCCAGCACAACCTCAGGCCCCGCCCCCACCGCCCACTCTAAGGCACACCTACTTGCACAGGTGCAGAGCTGGTGCCGGAGCCTGGCACAGCTGTTCGGAGCCTCCCAGCTGCAGCCGCCCGGGCTCTGGGGAGCTGCTGCCAGCCAGGATCCTGGGCTGCTCTCAGCAGGCAGCTACAAGCCCTGCTTGGAGCAGCTCAGGCTCCAGCAGCTACCCAGAGCAGGGTAGCTGCTGGCAGCCACAGAGCCCAGGCTGGGGGTAGGGGCTTTGGGTGAAGGGGCAGTAGGGCTGGGGGGGACAGGGGTTTTAGTGGGGGGGGACGACAAGGGGCTCTGGGTGGGGGGCAAGGGGCAGCAGGGCATCCTGCCATGTACCCCTTGTCCTCATTTTGTTTTTCTGCCATGCCGGCACTCCAGCACCTTCCAAGGTAGGCATTGTGGTGTTTTTCAGCACTCTGGCCAAAAAATGTTGCCTACCCCTGGGATAAAGAGTAGAAATATATTGCAAAAAACAGGGGAGAGGTACAAGAAGAACTCTGAAAATCCAGGAAACCTCTCTTACTTTTTTTTCCACATAAGTTAGAACTTCTTCCTACAACTAGGGGTGCACCAACAGATATTTTGGGGGCCGATATTAATAGCCAATTTTTAAGGAGGCATATCAGCTGATACTGATCCAATTTCCGATACAGCTGCATGCAGCTGGTAAATCCGTTGTGGTGGAACAGGAGGGTGGAGGGAAGCGGCGTGGGGGATGGGAGCAGATCAAGACCCCCAGTGAGGGAGTGAGGGAGGGGACAGAGGCAGGTGCTGCCCAGCCAGGGTGGGGCGTGGGATGGAGCCGCAGCTCATCTGGGGGTGGGGGGGTAGCTCCCACCACTGTACACACCCCAGGAGGGCATGGGGAGAAGAGGGTTTTCCCCCTGGATCTGTGTGGGGCAGGGTGGGTGGGCTGCAGCTGCGGGCTGGAGCCAGGGCTGTGCCAGGCTCTTCTCGGCAGGGGCTACAGAGGGGATTAAAGCCACCTCAAATTTCACCGTAGCCCCACTCCCAGCACCGCCACATGCCTGGCACAGCCCTGGCTCAATGTGTTGCCTTCACCCACATGACAAGAAGAGCCAGGTGTGCAGCAGCAGCAGTACTGGGAATAAGGCTACAGCTAAATCTGGGGTGGCTGCAGCCCCCTCCATAGCTGAGGCCCCAGTCCAGCACCCACCAAGAGCCCAGCGCAGCCCTAGCTCCAGCCCGCAGCTGCAGCCCCTCTGCTCTGTACAGATCTGGGGGGGCACCCCCCCATGACCTCTGGGGATGCATGCAGCCACCCTGCCTCCAACAAGCTGCAGCTCCATCCCGTGGCCCTGCCCAAGCAGCACCTGCCCCTGTCCCCTCTCCTTCCCTCACACCAGATTTACCAGATGCACACTGTTCTTCACGCTGCCAAGCTGTGCTCCTCACTGCATGCACACAAGAGCATTTATCAGACAAATTATCATCCGCATCAGGCCGATTTCTGATGCAGCCAATTTTCTTTATAATCCAATATCAAACCGGTGTATTGGTGCACCTCTACCTACAACCCCAAAACATAAAAGCCAGTCTACTTCAATACCCAATGAATGAGTGTACATTAAAAGTAGAAATTAAACTAATAAACCTGCTGATACATTAGACCAAATTCATTTTGAAGATCACACCTAGATTTTCTCTTCCCCCATGAATACTGAATATTTTTGAAAAAACTTGCTCTTTCTAGCAAAGAAGAAATACTAGAGGACTCCATTACAAGAGAATTATCTTTCAAGTGGATATGTGGAACACTGATGTTAATGTATTTTAATGCTCAGTATTACCTATGCTAGCATATACAGGCTGTATCTATTCTCTGTCTCTTGCCTGTCTTCTAAAAATAGATGTCATTTCTAATCTAGTCATGTGACATGATATCTTTTATTTACATCAGAAGATACGAAACTGGATTTGTTTTTCTAAGCATAATGTTCTGCACAGGAACAGAATAAGGCAGTTCGTGTCCTACATTTTGTTCGCTTTGGGGGAAAATTTGGTTTGAGAAAGATTTTCATTAAAAAAAAAGTATGCATCTTATGAATCTTTATGATCTCCATAAGATCTTGGTAAACCACTTAGTGAGGTCCCTGGTCCATGGTTCAAAGACAAACATCCTAGTCATGTTTACCTTGAAATACACCTCAGCCATTCTATACCTTTATCCAGTTGCTTTTGGTCTATTGCCAACTCTCACGATAAGTCCCATGTCATTTGGCTTTTTCTAATTCATATAATAACTCAGCAACCCTGTCTGGGTTGTTTGTTGTTGTTGTTGTTTAACTAAGGCTTCTTGCCATTATGTTTACAAAGAAAAGCTTGAAAGTACACCCTATAAGAGCAATGGTTCTCAACCTTTTAGTCTTAAGGCACCTCTCCATAACTTTTCTCAATTTAGTGGCACTCCACAGTACTCAGTGAGGTGGCATTCACTCAACTAGAATAGAAATCAGGAAAATCAGAGGGCTACCTTGCTAAAAAGGTTGAAAAACACTAATTTAGCTGGTGCCAAGAGAGGGAGGCAGAGAGGGAGGCAGTGATGGGACCTCAACTCTGCTGTGCCCTGCTCTTGCCATGCTTTCTATGACAAAGGTAGTCTCCACAGCTGAGGCTGCTCTCCTGGGGTCATGCATCCCAGCAACTGCAGCCACTGCCCCCACCCCCCTACCCCATGGACCCTTCCACTAGCTGTTAGGGGTATATGAGGAACTGCAGGGGTTAGCTAGGTTGAAAAGTGAAGCTCCATCCACATGTCTGCCTGCCCACAGTAGAGTGTGCTGCTCAGAGTGTAGAGACGGAGAGTGTAGGCGTGTGGGAGGGTGGGGTAGGACAGCAGCAGCACGAGCAGTCCCCAAAGATCAGCTGAGGATGATGCTAGGCTACAAGATGCTGCAGTGGACAAGGTGAGCTAAGCAATGGGAAGAGTGCTTTACTCCTCACACGCAGGCTGGGTACAACTGCACCCCTCAAGCAGCACCATAGGGTGCCACAGTACACTAGTTGAGAGTCACTAAGATAAAAGTTTCAAAAACCAGAAGGCAAATTAAAAAAAAAAAAATCAAATTACTTTTTTTTTTTTTAATGATATCACGTTTTTAATCATGTGAGAGTTTTTTTAAAGGGTCTCACTCTGGCTAAGTACAGAGAGTTAAAAAACCCAAGACAGAGTCGATTCAATTGCAGTGGGGGGGGGGAGGTTGTGGGGGAGGTGGGGGAAGTGCAAAGCATCTTGGGATGCTGGGGGACTCTGAGTTAACTTGAATCTGGAGAGGATCTGGGCCATTAGTTCAATAAACTGATTTCACCTAAATCAGTCAAGTCTAATACTACATCCATCCAGGTTTACCTTAAGCTGGTTTTGGCCATTTTGAAAGTGATTTATGTGCACTAAACTTCTGTTCTGTTACAGACCTGAACTGGTTTCCAATCACTTATACTGGTTTATGTGCACATTCTGTCCCTAGTCTCAATGTCAAACGCTTGGGGTTGGTAATAACCTTTTCCAAGTTCTCCCAGTTCTATTAGTTTCAGGTTGACTATAAGAAAAAATAACCTTATGGTGGTGAAAACACTGTGATGGAGATATTATGGATTTTCCTTCATTACAGGCTTTAAAGAACAGGTTAACTAAATATCTGCTGGTCACAGTCTAGATCCCTGAAAAACAGATCTGGGTAGAACATAATGATCTCAAGGTACTCTCCAGATCCATAATTTCATGATCCAAGTCTACTTTCTTATTTATTATTAAAAAAAATATATAATTTCTAACACTGGCATATTTTCTGGATATGCTATGCATCATACTGAGGTATACAGGTTGACATCTCTCTACAAATACATATGAAAAACATATCTAAATAGCAAGCTTTAAGGTGCATCAAGTAATACCATCCCATCCCTTTACTATAGCAATCCTCCTTACCCCATCATTTAGTTATAAACCAAACACAAAACCATTTACAATTACTTCAAACATACAATCAACAAAAAGGTTTTTATCAGTAATGATGATTAATACAATACTCTCTCCAAGTCAACGTCATTTAACAAGACTAAGTCAAACAACGCCCATTATCAAACCCAAGTTTCACACCATGCACTCTCACAGACAGGACAGGCAGCTAAATCACAGGCTTCCAGCTTTAACTAGCTCTATTATAGTCTTCTGTTTTAGTCTGTTCAAATGACAAACCATAGGAAAGATGTACCTTTCTTTTAAGAACACTAAACCAACCTTCCCTCATTTTCTGTTACAGCTAATTAGTTATTCTCATTTCCTCAGACAGAACAGAAAAATGGTTACTACATCTGAAAGCTCTTGTAAAAAAGGTGTTCTTTATAATAACTTTAAACTATTTTGATGTATGAGAACATGAGGCTGAGGATGCTGGAAGCCAGTATGAGATACTGCCTTGCAACATCCACCTAATTCAAGAACAAAACAGACAATTGTTTGGTAACTATCAAAAGACTGGATTCATACTCCATACTATTCCCTACTATATGCAGAGAAGTAGTATTAAAAGGTAGGTACTACTGCAGAAGAAAAATACTACATTTCAAAGTGGTAATAACTATATAAGTACAAACCAAATAAAATCACTTGGTATGATCTATGCCAGGCTGGTCCAACATACAGCCCGCTGGGCGGCCACGTGGCCCACCAAGCCATCTCATCTGGCCTGCGATGGCACCGCTGCTGCCACGGAGCACAGAGCCACCGCGGAGCCACCGCCACGAAGCGAGGACCCACCACCACGAAGCAAGGACCCACCGCCGAGCATGGAGTGGCGGCAGCGAGGCAAGGCGGGCAGGGGCGGCCTACAGGCCCCAGCCAACAGCGAAGGGAGGGGAGCTGCTTACACCTATGGGGCCGGGCTCATCAGTGAGCTGGGTCCTGCTGCCACTGCCCCGAGGGCTGCGTGGCGCAGGGCTGCCCCATCCGTGCCCGGTTAGACGAGCTAGGGACAGCACGTGCAGCTTCTTGTCTGGCTCCGCCCCTTGTGCCTGGCATGTGGCTGGGGGAGCTGCAGCATGGCCCACACCCTGCCCGCATTAGTGGTGGACAGAGGCACAAGGTAAGTTCCCGGCAGTTGCCAGAGCCGGGATGGGCGGGAGGCAGGAGGAGCCCGAGCCAGAGGCACTCTATATCCAGCTGCCTCCTTGGTGGTTCAGGTCCTGCTAATGTAGCCTGCCTGGCTGAGGGTCTGCATGCTGCTGGAGCAGCCCGTGCAGTGAGGGGGTCCTAGGAGCCCACTCCCACAGCGTGCAGCCTGTGCAACACATGCTGGTGTCATCTGGGGCCCACAGCCTCACCAGATCTGAACAGCCCTGGACTAGCTTATCCTTCAGATCTCTTCCACATCTCTGCAGTATATGCCTACAATTTCTATTTAATTAACCACAATGACCATGATCAAGTTAGTAAAGGATCTCAAGGATAAGTTAGTCTGGGGCTGTTCAGATCTGGTGAGGCTGTGGGCCCCAGATGACACCAGCATGTGTTGCACATGCTGCACGCTGTGGGGATGGGCCCCTAGGACCCCCTCACTGCACAGGCTGCTCCAGCAGCATGCAGACCCCCATCCTCAGCCACGCAGGCTACATTTGCAGGAACATGGACCACTCCTCCCCGCCCCACAGGCCTTTCCCCCTTGCACAGCAGTGGGAGAAGTGGCTGCCCAGGTCCATGCTCTATATATTAACTGCCTGCAGACCCCATGTAGACTGTGGGCAATATCCTGGCCCTTTGTGGGCCACATGTGGCCTGCAGGTAGTCAGCTGGGTAGCCCTAATCTAGTCTAACACCCTGCACAGAAAAATGATGCCCTGTTTCTAAGCCATACCAAACATACATACTTTCTGAAAACCACAACTTCCCTAGGCACATTTCCAGACCCATTTCATTGTCATTTCCTGTAACTTCATTGGTGTCGAAGGTCATGTGACATCACTTCCTGATGTGATACCACTTCCTGTGAGGTCTTTGAATATGGCTCGCTGGCCCACTGAGTGATAAAATGTTTGTGATCTGGCCCCACATTCAAAAAAGTTCGACACTTCTGATCTATATATACTTCATCCTGCCTCAGTACAAGACAGGACCAAAAGGTCTCTTAAGGTCCCTTCCAACCTTACATTTCCAGAAGTAATTCAGCCTGAGGCAACTGAAGGCACCAAAGCTATTAATACTGGGTACATGGGATGTCATAAGACTTAAAAACAAAAATATCTCTACTTTTCTGATTAGACTGCAATATTTTGGTATTTTCATTCTTCTTTTTAATTACTATTTCAAGCTAGTTTTGTAAAATATTCATGTCTCCTCCTCCTGGTTAGAAAAACATGGATGGATAAAAGCGGGTTTTATCCCCCTTACAGCAATCTGATTTTTAAAGAAGACTGTTTAGACTAGTGGTTTTCAGCCTCACTAGACTTAAGGGATCCCTTGTTAGACTTGCCAACTCTTAGCTATCAGTCATTTTTTGACTACCGAAAAGTAGAGCAATTCTTGCACGAAGAAATTAGAAAGACAGCACGGCAACATATTTTAACAATGAATCCCTGTATAAAATCTCTGCGTTTATGCTGTGAACCGCGTATGCACACCTAATAGTGCTAACATTGCTGTGTCATCCTGGTTGAGAATCACTGTTTTAGACACTATTTTACAGTGAAATCACCAAAATACTGATTTTTTTCTTGCTTGTATTATAAACTTTGCAAGGGAAAAGTAGTAACTGACAGATTTATCAAAAAGGTTGTTACAAATAAAAGGTTTCCTGATTACCATAATATTATTTGAAATCTTGTATCCTACATACTTTCTTAAACTATTCACGGAAACTATTATGATTTGGCTTAATGATCATGCACTAGTAATCAAAGGGCAGCAATGAGAATTCCACCTATATTACTTCCTTGCCAAAGTGTGTTCATTTCAGAGAGAGAGAGAGAGAGAGAGAGAGGGAGAGAGAGAGAGAGAGAGAGAGCGCGAGAGATTGAGCTGTTTCAGTTTTAAAACGGTTGTCAAATGGTTCTCTGGTTTTGAGTTTGGAAACAGGAAAGTAAATCTGTTTGACTGACAGTGTCTGCTATAAAATCCTTCTCTGGGTACCAATGTTAAGTAGTAACTATGGGTTAGTATTACAAACTATCTGGGAAAAATAGGGAAGGGAAAGGTAGTTTCCAATGCCACAAATACTGCTATTCATTTTTTCTACTATTTTCTATTTCTTGTTTTTTGGGCTCAATAAGATTCTTTAAAACTGCAGAGAAATCTAGGCGCAATGCTCCCAACATCCTTTTTTTAAGAGGACTTTATATAAAGTGAAACTGGTTTAATTATCTCAAGCTGCCTGGATTTAAGAAATTACATCCTCACCCTGTACATCCTGCTTCGTTTCCAACAGTTTCATCACAAGATAGAAAAGTGGTAGGAGTTTGGCTTGGAGAGGCTATATGTTCAGCTGGTCTTATAGAGCAGTGTTTCTCAACTCATGGGTCGCAAGAGTATTTCAAAGGGTCACAAGTTGGAGCAGGGCAGAGGGGCAGCGGGAAGATGCCTGCCCCTTCAAACAGAGGAAGCTGAGTAGGAGAGAGCTGTGTGGCCAGGCTGGCAGCACCAGGGCTGGTGCCCATGCTCACAGGGGCAGAGTGGCCAGGAGATGCTGCTTCGGGGGCCAGAGGGGCCATGACTAGGCTGCCTGGCACAGCCACAGGCCTCCCCTACTCTTCCCTCTAGGCTGTTTCAGAGCCAGACTCATTCCGCTACCACACGAGCCGGAGACGTTGCAGCCACCGCACTCTGGCCTAAGTGGGATGGGGACAGCTGGGGACCCCTCCAGCAGGGCTGGGGGAGTGGGTAGGGGGCTGTGGGTCGGGAGTGAGGGACACTACCATGGCTCGGGGGGACATGGGGGGCCAGGGAGGTGTGGGTCTGGATAGGCCATTGATCTTTACAAATGGGTCCTAGCAGAAAAAAAATGTTAAGAACCCCTGTTATAGAGCATCTTTATAGATAATGAATGTTCATCCTTATGTCTCCCCACACTTAATGGCAACTGTGCTCCAAATTTGATTTAAGTTTATATTTACATAGCATCCAAAAGCATGCATACCCCACACTTAGTGTTCCACATTCTCAGCTTTTATTTAAAAATTTTAAAAAAATCCCAGGAATTTCAGGGTTTATGTTCAAAACATAAAAACTGGGATGAAATCAGGATAAAAAGAAGAAAAGGAAAAAAACAGTTTAAATCAGGTAAAAATCAGTGATGAGGGAGATAGGAAGTAAGGCTGGGACTAGGGAAGCAGCAGGGGGAGGAGCACAACAACCTGTCGGCCGCTCCCAGGGCTGCAGCAGGGAGCAAAGCAGGGGGAGCTGTCAGTGGGTATGGGGCACAGCTCTTGTTGCTATGCGCGCCCCCCACAGAAGGGCTGCAGGCTGGGGGGCCTGTGCTAGGCTCTTCCCAGGGGGCGCACACCCCCGGATTAGTGGCAGGAAGCACATGGCACTGCACCCTGTCTTTCTTCCCTGGCTGCGTTCGTGCCCCTCCCCCCTGCTGCAGCAACCTACTGCCCCTCTGCCCTGGCATTTGGGGGCAGGGGGGAGTGGCACGCAGTCAGATGTGGAGGTGGGTACACCCGACCCTGGTACTGGCACCTCCTACCCCTCCTGGGGCTGGAGCCAGGAGCCCTGCACCCCCAGGCAGTGGCTCCAGCCCTGCAGGCCCATGCAGAGCGGCTGGGTGCAACACCCACCGCAGGGAGTGCAGCCAGGCTCTCCTGCCTGCCCCCCCGGTGGGGCTTGAAGCTCCCAGCAGGCAAGGCAGAGCCAAAGCCGCCAGGGTGCAGCTCGGACCCATCTGCTCCGGAAGCAGTTCCCATGGCCCATCCTACCCAGCCCAGGGTCAGAGTCAGGAGCCCCGCACCCCCAGGCAGCAGCTTCAGCCACCTTCCCCCAGCCCCTGTGTGACCACTGCCACCCCCTTATCCCCTGCTTCACATGCAGCCGCCACCCCCAACACCATGTCCAGCCAGAAACCTGTGGCTCAGTAACTAGCACAGCAGCACTTTTAGCTTACCAGCACCACCCGTTTTTCAGTTCAAATCCATGTTAACCGGCATGAGTAGGGAATGGGCAACTCCCCACTTGTGCTGGTTAACAGGGATTCGAACTGAAAAATGGATGTAAATCAGTAAAAACTGAATGACTTAAAAAACATCAGGGAATTTATCAGTAAAAAAAAAAAGATCAGTAAAAACTGAGAATGCAGAATATTACCCATACTTTAAAAGATACAGGTCCTTTCTCCCTGCTGCCTATCAAAGAAACTATATTATGAAAAAACAGTTGCCTTCCCTTACCCTCAAACAGACACCGTTATAAAAATCCCAGTGTCATGGGTCAATAGACATCATTACACATAATATAGGATATGCTTTCTGAGGTTTCCTGAAGCGAAGAGGTCCACAGAACTATGTCTCTGTGATCTCTACTCTACATAGCTGTGGCAGCAGATCAGGCTTGCAGAAGAGATGTAGGTGCACCTCTGAGAAATGTCATTTCAAAAGCTTGGGAAACCACAAGTCATTCTATATGGGTAAGGAAAATTAAGCGTTAACACTAAATTGAATAACTCTTCAGCAAAAGAAAGAAATTAAAAGGAACAATCCCATCTCTCTTCCCAATTAACAACCCATTCAAAATAGTCTGGTTATGTAAACCTCGTTATTTCAAGAAAGCCCAATTAACACCTCCCATTCAGGGTGGTCTGGTAATGTAAACCGAATTATTCCAAGAAAACAAAATTTCAGACAAACCACAGGTATACTTTTCTATTCTGCAACACTGAGATTTCCATAGCAGTTCCCATTTGGGAGTAGTGGGGGGGTGAGGAGAGGAATTCAAGAAGGAAACCCTTTCCTACTCGCTAATGGAATATTGTACCCTAGAGCATCCTTTTATCACAGGTGGCAGCAGATGACGACTTGGTGCCTGATTTATAGATACATATGGAGAAGATGTAAACAAAGGTTCACATGGCTGTACTACAGATTCCTGAGACATATGATTTTATACCCATCGTTTCAATCACAGTTTTACAGTAGTCTGTACAATACTGCAAGACTGAGCTACAGTTTAAATTTGTATGCTTCTAATATTATAGATCTTTGCCATCTGGGAACATAAAGGCAGGGTCAATTCCAAGTATCACATTATCTTTAGGAAAGAGCAAGAGCTTCCAATTTACACATCCTGTGAGCTGAAAGGCTCGCTAATCGATAGGTCATTTTAATGGTTGAAATATAATAAGACAACTTAATGAGTAGGACAAATAAAGGGCCTGCAATGGTACTGAGAACCAGATTTAAATCCCAGGAAAGAATTGCATTTTGGGAAAACTAGCAGAGATTGTACTCTCAAAAAATAGAGATCGACTACTTGTTTATTACTCAAATCACATTAGAGAAAACAGATGCTTTGAAACTGAGATAGCAATATCTCAGCACTACTAGTCTGAGTCCCTTCTAAAGAAATGTGAGAATTCATAATGCTGAGGCAGAAATCTAGATAACACAGCCTTGCCCTGGCACCAAATGCGCAAACCTCAATCAAGCACGAGAATACATTAAATTAGTAGATTTATTTCTGGAAGCTAAAAATATGGAAAACCTCTTTGGATTAGAAGACTCTAGTCAAGTCCTATAACTTCTGCATTCAGACCAGCTAGATTTCAATTCATGACAGGTTCTTCTAATACTCAATGAACTTATGGACAGAAACAAAAGCGAAATCATTGTGCTACATTAGGCAGGTTGAAGACCCAAGTCCTCCTTGGCCAGAATGAGTTTAGCTTAATTGTCAGCATTGCTTCTTTCCTAATATCATGTAGCATTCTTGCAAGGAGGACACAAGGGAGACAAGGACAACAAGATGACTTCTGGCCAAGGCTCAACAGGGCATCTGTTGCCTTGGCTTTATGATAACATCAACAACAGAACACTGAAACACTACAATTCAGTGGCGTGGGACATAATCAATACTGCTGGAACACCAAATACCTTTTGCAAGATATCAAACATCTCTGGGTGTAGTTCCTATTCTGTATCTTAATTTCTATCTGCTGAAACAGTTGGCAATTTCCTTTTGGATGAAAGAGAAGTGAACTGAATATATACTCTCTTCTGCTCAAGTCAGCCTGAAAGATTCTAGATCTTGTGTCCCACTTTTCTGTTGATCTATAACATGGCTGAGTTATCCATCAAAATCAGCACACAGGAAGCTAAGATGTGTAAGCAAGGCCCACATTAAACAGCCATGAGTCCTTGCCAATTTACACTACACTTACTCTTGTTTCAGCCTGGAGCACTGAACAATCTCTGTTCCACATGAGGACCTCATCCTTATAGGTTTGCATCTGTGATGAAAACTGTCTTCACTCCCATTATTCTCCCATTGCTGGATGATGTTCAGATAAGGAAGTCAGGCAGAAAGGAGCAGACAATAGATAATGCCTGAAGATTGTTATTAACCCATCCCATGTTTTTTTTTGTAAAAAATAGCACTATTGCCAAGCCAAAAGAGCAAGGACTTGTAAAAGGAGATGTCAGAAAGAATTAGTTACCATGTATCAGCTAACGAAAGTTAAGAAAAGGTCTTAAGAAAGGACTGTCCAGATGGGCAGATAGTTTACACAATGCAACGTATACAAATATACCTGGACTTTGAAAAAGTCTTAATCTATCTTTAGTCCTGTATCTTTATGCATGTATTTAGAATTACGGTTACGCCCCAAGAGAAGAGTTAAATTTCACTCTCCTAAAAGAACATACTGTCAAATTTACATATTTGATATTGTGTTTGCAATAATTATTGTGTGTTGATTATAAGATCAAACCTGTAAGTTTAAAAACATGAAAATTCTTAGCGCTCTGAAGTTCTCCATAAGTTTGTAATTAGGTTAATGATAGGTCCTATGTTAGAAAACAAGCCATTTAAATCGATGCTGTTTACAAAATCTAAAATATGATAACACTGTCAATATCAAATTCATCAACACACCAAAATTATCACACCTTTCTCTAAAAGGAAGACAGCAGTAAATTAATTACTCAAAAAAGTGTAGAAAACTCTTGGTTGTAGAACTTGGTAGCTAACATAGTAATGTTGTTCTTCTGGTTGGCTATAGTCCATTTCCTTCTACTAGCATGAACCTCTCCCATGTGTAGGCAATTGCTACAATTTTCCAATTCCTTCATTTTTGTGCCATTATTCTTTGCCAACTATCATGAACAAAACATACTGCATAAAGATTCATCCTTCCTAATTGGCTGATCATTCATGAGTAAGCTGGTAAGAATGATAACCAGTGCAACCCTTTTGCCTTCTTCCTCAAAACTTTATGAGTCATCCCTGTGACAAATCATCCCCTTATGCTAAGGTAATTTGGGAGGTTCCCAAGTTAACAATTTCAGGTTTCACATATATTATCTAAACAAGCTACAGTTGTTACTCACCATACACCTGGAGACCATGTTTGGTGTCCATTGTTAATTCATGATAAAAGTTGTGCCCCAAACAACAGAATGTTTTAAATTAAAAGGTAAAAACAAACAGTATACTTTAATAATAATTTTAGACAAAAACAACTTGAATCAAAAGCATATAATATAAAATTACATTGGGCACTTAAATATTATGAAGCCTCATTCTCTGCCCTTGAAAAAACTACCTAGAGTCTCACTTAAGTGTACATATAGCATAAGTTTCCAAAAACAATCAACTTGTTACATATCAGGTATAAAATATTTTCAATTAGATATACTCTACAAATAGCTACCCTCAAACATTTACCCATTGTACTTAGCTAGCATAAAGTAAGTCTAACCTGAAAATACTGTATTTGAAAACAGTTTTGCAAGTAATAAAACAGTGATCATATGTGATTTACTACCAGTTCTCAGTTTCTCTTCTGCATCTGGAAAATGCTTTGTTTATCATAGGCTGTATCACAAATAAATAACAACCTCAATTAAGCCAGAAAAGGGAATAAATTAAACTGGTTCTAATGACATCAAATATTGATAACGCTCTTTTTCGATTAATTCTGAAACTGACTAAATTAAAATAAAATGTGGTTTTTAAAAAATTACTAAACGGGTCTTATGGCTTTTAATCACTAAATAAATGTTACGTATCAAGTTCAACAATTTGTCATCATATAAACTTGTGATCAGTCACAAGGTCCTATATCCCTTGAAATGAGGGTTTCATTTCAGAGGAAGCAGTTGTCCCAGATAATTTAGTCCTTATATTTTGCTTGCTTAATGTATATAACATGGCATTCCAACATAGCTCATCAAAAAGACACAGAATTCTACACTGTTCCCTGACTGTGAGGTGTTCACTGATTCCTGCTGTAAAGTTTTTTTTAAAGGGTCTTTTTTTATGGTTTTTTTTTTACTTTAAAAGGAATATATACAAATATTCTTTCTTCCATATTGTCATGGCGCAGGGACCTAGGAGCGGCCATGATCTCCCTAGCGCCCCCTACCGTGCCAAGCAGGCGATTCAGCACCCTCTTTCTTGCCCGCCACTTCTTTGATGTTGTCTAAATTTTATAAAGGAGGCTGCCCTTTGTCCCCTTGGACACGGTGCTATGTTAATCCCGTCCCCTGTTCTATATGGAGTGACGGCTGCACCCCAGCCTTATGGGCTATGCATGCTTCCAACCTCCCCTGTAGCATGCCCCAAGCCTCGCTGATGTACCAGACATTGTCTGGTCAGTTTTCTTCCTGCGCCCTAACTGGCGCTCCTGGGCTTGTCACCCAACTGGTGCCCTGACTGGCGCCCTGGGCTTGTCACGCAACCGGCGCCCCTCTGCTTTCTGCGCCCCGACTGGCGCCCTGGGCTTGTCATGCAACCAGCGCCCTGACCGGCGCCCCTACTTGTTAGCCCTCTCGGGCCTGCTCAATATGTCTGCCCCTCTTAGGCCCGCTCAATATGCTCGCCTTTCCTGGGGCTTCTCTCCAAATGCACCCCACCCTGGGGCTTCTCTCTGAATGCACCCCACCCTGGGGCTTCTCACCCAATAGGGCTCAGGCAGCCATAGCCTTATCTGCCCCCCCCCCATTACTCGCCCTCGGGTCTCGTCACCCGCACTTCTCACGGTTGGGGCTCAGGTGGCCGTAGCTGTGCCTGGCCCCCTGACCCACTGTCTAGGGTCTTACGCCCTGCTTGGGCTTCTCCCAATAGGGCTCAGGTGGCCATAGCCTTACCTGGCCCCCTATTCTGTATATGTGTGCCGTTACTGGCACCTATCATACTATGCCCTGCTCAGGCTTCTCCCCAATAGGGCTCAGGTGGCCATAGCCTTACCTGGCCCCCTATTCCATATATGTGTGCCGTTGCTGGCACCTGACTATCATACTACGCCCTGCTCGGGCTTCTCCCCAGTAGGGCTCAGGCAGCGATAGCCTTACCTGGCCCCCGATTCCATATGAACGTGCCCTCTCCGGCACCTGACTATAGTGCCCTCACTGGCACCAGGAACCCCCACCCCGTTGGGGCGCTCCTATAAGGCCTCCTACCACCCCTTATAGACTCACCCGGTCCTCTGGTGTAACCATAACTAAACAGAACCATAAGCCAATTGGCTGTTACACAACAGTAAGTCTCCTGGCTATAACATACAATCTAAGCCCACCTGGCTTTCCTGCCAAACCTTCCAGTCAGGGTTCTCTTGCACCGCACCATGGTGCAGCCACTCGGGTGCTCGGGCTGCTCTGCTCGACTCTGCTGCAGGGCTCTGACTCCTCAGGCTGCCAGAAGGGAACTGCCGGCCAGGCTTCAGCCTGGGCTGTTTATAAAGGCCAGGCCTGGCCCCCTTCTGGTCAGCTGACCCACTGCAGTTGCCACAGCAACCAACACCTGTTCTCTCATCATAGGAACAGGGCACCAGAGTGCCCCTGTGACACATATATAGAACAGTGGGGTTTTTTCTGTGACAGAAACAAAACAGGAAGTACTCTGTACATATACATATAAATAGGGACCTACCTAATTCACGGCAGAACCGGGCTGCGTGGCAGCTCCATTACTCTTGCAGGTTCCCTTGTGTACCCCTCCTATTGCTGACTGGCTGAGTGGCACCCGTGGCCCTGCTGCTTGCTGCCGAGCGGCTGAGAGGCAAAAACAGTGCCATATTTAAAACCACAGTTTTCACCTCCCTGCCAATCAGAAGTGAGCAGCGGGGCCCCTCTGCCAATAGTTGGGGGGGGAAGGGCGAGGGGTGCAGGGCAAACTGAAAGATTAAAGGAGCTATTGCACAGCCCACTTCCACCATGAATTCAGTAGGTCTTTACGTATAAACATACTTTATACATAAACAAATATATATAACCTCTTAATTTAAAAATAATTCCAGAATACTTTACAAATTACAGCTTTAAAAATTATTTGAGAGTGATATGAAATCGTCTATGGTTGGAATCAAACCATGTATAAAAACACAAAACCTGCAATACAGGAAATGAGGAAAATTCTATCCTTTTGAAGCCAAAGTAGACAAAGTATTAGGGAAAATGTAATTACTCAAATAGGAATCTGGCAATCCCATGTGGACACAGGTACATATATTTCTGTTTCTTAATCTTCATTAAAATTTTACAACTAAAACTAAGACAACAAATTCTCCTTGGCATCAGTACAATAAAGCTACTAAGGATGTACCTGTCAAACTGCCTGAAGCATTTGATGATCTTTGTTACTATAGTTTAAAAACAGGGATAGATTGTGTGATAAACACTTTTCCTACATTATATTCTGAAAGCTTTTTGGAAACTTTTAAATAAATGTTTTATAAAAATGTAACTGGCTATGTAAAAAAGCAAAGATTACAACATATCAGCCATCTAATGTAAATTACATTTTGATGGTTGTACACCATAATATATATTTAAATACAAATATAAAAGAAGCTGATTAACCCACATTATATAAATATCTGCGTCAAGACAGGAAAGGAAAACTATCTGTTATAGTGTTTTTTCCCACCTTGTTTGTCAATATTATAATTTTGAAGGGATGAAAACATAATAGACAAATTGCCCCCTTCAAAAACAAAAAAGGATGCAACACTGGGGAAAAGCAGTTTGCAATCTCATTAGTTTGACTGCTTTTGCTTCTCTATGACACTTGGAAGTATTGATGAAGTACTGAAATGCTTTATTTTGAAGAAATGCTGCACAGAATTGATAATGTATAAGAAGATGCTATTCTAATAAATACATCTCATTTCACACTGTGACTGCTGAAAATAAATGGATAGTAAAATCTGGAGAACAAATTATTGTGATTTTAATTCTATCGCATTAGATTTTAACAGCTTCAGCCTTAACATTTCGTCTAACTCACTTATATTTCTTGTACAGCTATTTAACTCATTCTAACATAAATATCATTTTATTTAAATTCATTGACCTGTTTTTGTATTCAATGTAACTCTGTAAAGTGGTAATGCATCTTCTACTGTTTTAGTCACAACCCATTTCACTTATTTGACTATTCTTCTAAGTGCTGCAGCAATGCAAAGGCTGCCTTTATTTCCTTAGCCCACTCTTACCTTCTCATCCCTTCTGTCCCATCTGCTTGGGAACTTGCAAGAAAATCGGCAATAGTGTTGAAAAAAGGGTAAGAAGAGGACGAGGAAGAATGGTGTGTCTTTTTAGAAGAGGATGGGACGATCAATTGTGCCAAATTTGTGTCAAAACATAATTACAGGCTTCCCTCGTTTTATGCTGTACATGCATTCCTGGAAAATAGTGCATAACTCAATGTGCATAAAGGGAACCTACTTATAATGGAACAAATAGGGATATGTTCCAAGATCTCGACTGGACTGACCCCCAGACCCATTTCTACCATTTACAAGGCAATTTTGGTACTCACTGACAGCACACAGCATGAACGACTCATGCCCCTGGTGGCTGGGGAAGAGAGGGGGGGCATGGCAGCAGCGGGAATGCAGCAGCTGTAAATGAGGGAGCTCCTGCAGCTGCCACCGGTGCCGTCAGTAGCAGGGGGAGGGCAAACACCAACCAAGTGTCAGTGACCACCCACAGCTGCCACCAGCAGTGTCAGCAGCAGCCAGCAGGGATTGCGGACCACCCGCAGATGCAGGGTGGCAAGTGGCAACTGCCCGCAGGCACCGTTGACAGTGTCAGCGACACCTTTTTGAAAGGGGTGCACTGCCACGCTCAGGGGGTAGATGTGCACCCATGTGCACCCTGTGTATGTTGCCCCTGGCAGACAGTGGTCTGTGCTTGTGTGTACTATCATCATGGGAATGGCAACTATAGCAACACGTGTCGGAGACAACGAGTGAAGAGCACAGATCCACACAGGAGACTACATTTTGGTACGCGTCACTCCCACAATGCACTACACAAAGCACTTGACTGCAGCCTTCCTCCACACCAATCTCATAAGAGTGAATTCACCTTGCATATAACACATTTTTGGTATAAAAACGGTCATCGCATAAGAGCGAATTCGCACAAAGAAAACTCGCATAAAGCAAGGGAAACCTGTATAATATATTCCTACTTGTTAACCAAACCTTAGGCTTCTAATACATATACAGTAATGTCAACTCTCACAAAAAAATCACGAGGGGGGTGTGTATGTGTGCACAGCCCCCCAGCCCTGTCGCTGAGCCTCACTCTTGACCTGCAGTACCGCATATCCTGCCAGGGTGTGCAGGGACCCCCGCTTACCCAGGCTCCAAACCCCACACACACCCACAGCTCCTCACACATTCACAAATACCCCACCAGAGTTTATAGTTTCCAGGAGCCGCGTTTGAATGTGTGCCCAAGACCTCAGCACAGTGAGCCGTGCAGAAGCAACCCCTGCTGGCATAAGGGCCTGAGGGGGGCCTGAGGGGGTCAGCCTGGAGCTGCTCCAACCCAGCTCAACAAGCTGCGAGAGAAGATGGCTAGGGCACAAGGGTGCTCCAATGCAGGATTAGCTGGCAGGCAGCCCCTGCACTGAAGCACCCTCATGTCCCAGTTAGCCCCGCCAGCATCTATATGTGAGCTGCTCCACACAAAAAAACTCCTCAGAAGGATAATACTTGAATTTACAAATGCTAACCTCCTGAAGAGTTTGCTTCCTGCAACCTAATAGGGCCACACATATAAACGCCAGATGTTTACTACAGAGCTAATTAGGCAACTCTACAGTAAACCTCCCTTTTAGACATGCACACTGTGAGGAAGCTCATGAATTCTGAGCATGTGTGGTTGGCAATACTGAATACTTCTGAATTAACCACCTTAACCTGCTCAACCTGACAGCAAGGTTACTGTCAACTGGGTAAGTAATAACTTTATGAATTTTCTGATGAGATAACACCGGAAGCCTTTCCCTAATTAGAGATTCTAGAGATTACTTGGACCCATTTGTGGTCTGTGACCAAAATGTACCAGCTCTTTTGGTTCTTAGCAAAGAGAAACTAAACAAGGAAGGAAAACTAAATAAACAGAGAAGGTCTCCGTGTAAGGAAAAATATGAATGGAGGGTGGGGGAACTTATCTAACACTAAATTGAAAGCTAAAATTCAAGAGAAATACACAGGCATTACAAAACAATGAAAGTATAACGGGAAACAGATTTTCAGAGTTTAACTGCACCTCCCCTTTTTTCCCTTAACTAATTGTCTTTTTCAGCTATATCTTTTTAGTTTGCCATTTTTTTTCCCCTTTCAAATCAACTGACAACAGTAGTGGCATTTAAATAAGACCCTTGGCAGACATTACACTTACAATGCAATTAATTAGTTAATCACATCTTCAGTAGTAACCCGCCACATGTTCATGCAATGAATGGTACCTTTAAAACAGGGAATAAGACACAGAATTGTGCGCGTGTAATATATGTGTAATCATTTTGTGACTAGTTTCCATTGAGCTTTAAATTTTATATGGGGCCAGTATGCTCCCCAAGCTGGAAGTGCCAGTCAGCTGACTGGTGTTCCAGGCCTCAGGGGTGTATACCAGAGACTTGATGACCCAGGGTGTGCTCCAAAGGCTGGGAGCACCAATCAGCTCTGGCACTCCCAGCCACAGGTGCACTGGGCACCTGGCTTGCTACTTGTCAGTAATGGGGGAGCCTGGGAGCCCTGCACTGGCAATAGGATGCAATTGGGACCCGATCCCTGATCCCATAATCGTACCTCTAGCCATGCACATATGTCATGGCAGGAGACATGACTGTTAGGACTGGAGATCAGGTCCCATCTTGCCATTAACTGTCTGTTAGTGGTTTAAGAGTCAGGAAATTCGTTTGTTATGAGTTTCTGTTGGGAAGAAGTGAAATACTCAACTGTACTGAGCTCCCGTTCACTCTGAACACTGACAATCTTAGATCTACTCTAAGGAAAAAGGGGGATATAATTACATAATTCTTCTCTTATAAGGATTAGATTTCCATACTGACTATACTGTATACACACACACAATATAACTACTAGGGCTTAAACTTTGATCAGAAGAGATATTAATTCATCTCTCATTGGATACCAATAGCTCTTACTTTAGCCAGAAGAAGTTACTCATATCCTGTAGTGGAAGAATTGTATTACCAAAGAATACCCAGAAGGAAACAGCAGCTCGAGAACAAATGCAATACTTGTATCTTGTATCTATACAAAGATACTTAATAGCAAGCTCAAAAACTACTCCTTACTTTCCTAAAAAGTAGGTAGAAGGTTGTATGATCCCTCTGCAGTCAAAAACAAGTTTCCTATTAAGTTCTTGTTCTAACATAAGAAAGAGCTAGTCTAATATTTCTACTTACTTCTACAAAATGCTGGTTAGAAGCGACTGTGATCTTTTCAACCATCTCTTAGGTGCAGGAAATTCCAAAAGAAATTTTAACTTAAATTGTACTAGCTATTTGTTCCCTACCCAACTTGTCACTGGAGCAGGGAAGAAGAGAAGAAAGAAAAATGTGCAGAGGATACAGCTTTAAAAAAAAAAAAATGGGAAAGAAGGGGTAAAATTATTTTTTTAAATTTTGTTTGCTTTTTGAAAGGATAAATATGGAAGCTGATGAAACCCAAAGCTTTACATCTCCGAGAGAAATCCTCCCCTGTTCAGATTCTTGATTATGCATGTCATTCTAGAGAGGGAGGGAGCAGGGAGAAAGGAGTACTCAAGTAATATGGTACACTATTCTCTTCTGCTAAAATACTTCTCCAGCTGCTTAAATATTTTACAAAGACATATTTTAAAAATTAGAAAGAGGGAACTGATTTTTTTAAATTTTTCTATTGCAACTAGCTCTGGCCACCATGAGAGTTGATTCTTTTGCTTTTTTGCATTAGTCAGATGCTTGTGTTGGGCTTGCCTCTGGATCTGCAAATTATGACAATTTTTATATATATATATATAAATTACCATCCTCTAAACCAATGAAGAAATACTGGTTTGAATGAGGAAAGAAACTACCAATCACAAGTCAATAAAAATCATGAGTCAAGGAATGAGGAAGTTATTTTTAGACTGAAAGATTTCAAACTGGAGAACTAAAAGCTGATATAACATTTTTACACACCGTCTAACACTAAGAAAATTAATGAGGGTTCAAGCAGAAGGTTCCTTCCACCATTCTGTGTTCTACCTAATTCATTAACTTCTATATCTTTTTGCCTCCTTATCTCCAACTGTTTTGTTCATCTTGAAAGCTGGCACCATTGAAAACTGTGAGGAAGAGAAAGATTTTTATCTGAGCTTAAAAGACAAAACTATACCATTGGGAAAGACTGTCAGAAACTAGTGGAATGATATATATTTTCAAATATATAGGTGGTTCTAGTCCATCTCATTATATTCACAAAATAGCCTGAAAGTAAATTCCACAATGGGGTAAAAGTGTTACCTGCAGTCAAATGCATTTTCAGCCTTTATTAAGTTTATATTCACCACAGCAAAAAACCTTATCTGGAAGTTTGGAGGGTGGGGAAAACATTAATCATTAATTAGTGTCTATTCTTTCTCTGATTTATTTTAAGTCTTGATATTGAGGTGTGGGTTTTTTTAATTATTAGTTTTATTTCATCTTTGGCAAGAGTCAAGATTGAGAACTTAAACCAGTAGATAACTTTGAGCTCAGTAAATAAAGTATGGTAGCTGTCATTTAGTAGCATTTAAGTTTTTAATTCTTATATTTATTATAAAATAAGCATTCTGAAATCAAACAACTGACAAAAAAAGTAGATAATATGGACAAAATTGCCTAATTCACATCATATTCTAGACAAACTAATCAGAAAATCTTACTTGATGCAGCTGCATGGTAGGAAGGAAAAAGATGGTTATGCTACAATCTTGCATTTGATAATCTAGCCCTTTTAACTCCTCTGTTTTTTGTCTTATTTCTTTTAGGCTTCATACATTTAAGTCAAGCCCCAGAAGTGACGTGAGCTCAAAATTTCACAGGATCATGTTCTATCTGAACTGGGATTTCACATACCCAAGGAAAGTCAGAAGACTGTGAGATGGTTCTTTATAGAAAGTGTGGTAGCATGATTTCTACAGGATATTTCTAAGTACATACTAATTCTCCTCTTAATTTTGTCTGTAACCAAAAGCTTTCATAATATTACCAGCCTCATCTAGGAAATTATACTGCAGTTAGTTTTATGTCTGCATTTTTCCATTGCAAAATCTCCTTGTAATTAAAATCTATTTTAGGAGCAACTGAACTGGACCTGTATTTTGCTAGTGACTAACTGAAGCTGTTCCCAAGAAAGCTCTCCTGCCTCTCCTCATTATTGAAATAGGTGAAAAGTAGGTGGATGAAACAGATTAATTGCTAGGATATAAATTTTACTGCATCATTTTCATCCTCGATCATTATACTACACTTGATTTACATTCAACAGTTATTAAAACTAATAATATACTTCAACCATACTATCTGCATCATCACTCATTTTAACATATATGTATATGTATTCTTAAATGCAAAATGCTAACATTCTTTTTATGAAATGCCGCTTTTGATTCTGTTAAGTATACGTTACCATTTTTCATTAGAGAACTCTAAGTGTTTGACATTCAGCATGACTCATCTCACAGCCATATAATAATAATTTTGTATTTGGCTGCAGACAAAATTTGAACCACTACTACACCTAATTCTAATTTTTATCTTCCGAAGGAAAAATCAATTTTTCAATTTCTCCATGAAAAATAAAATAACTTAAATGTTTAAGGTATTGTAACCACTTCAAATACTCCACCGTATCGTTAACATCATTTTGAAGCAAAGCAGGTTTAGAACTTCTTTGCAATTTGGAGATCTGTGTAATAGTAGTAATTAAAATGCTTATTTACAAAAGCATGTAAAAATGAGTCTTTAAAACATTTCTAAAAATAACTACCTTGTCATGTGGCATAAAACAGATCAGTCATGATACTGAACTAAAAATTATGTAGATCGTTGTTTTGAATGGCTTACCTAAAATTTGGTTTTTACACAAATGTGATATTTTATTTATATATATATTTTAGTAGGAATATGGGACAACTGCATAATTTGCACCCCAAACAAGAACCAATAAAATATTAATTACAATTAATATTATTTTGCATTTAATAAAATGCCTTTCACCAAGTAGTACAGGTCTTTAAAAGTGATGCAAACATTACTTAAACTATCTTCAACACCTTTGTAAAATAATTTAGTAGTATTCAGCTACAAAACAAGGTTAACCAGATTCAAAAAGATTAAATTAACCTCTTTTGCCCTTTCTCCCATCTACAAACTGCAGCTGCAACATGTTCTTTGTACACCATATATGTCACAAGGAATACAGTGTACTAAAACTAACTGGTACTACTTTACATCAGGGTTCAATTTGATCGGTATGGATCTCCTATTTTCTTAGACCACTCAACACTTAGCATGAAACAAATGTAATGCTGATTTCAAATGTTCTACACTGGGCAAAAGTTTAATGAACATTTGTTCTCAAAAATACCAAAGCCCTTTTACCAGGTCTCTGAAAGGGCCTTCCAACTAACAAAGATCAGAGAAAAGCAAATAATTTAGGAAAAAAGGCAGTTACTAAAAGTAGTTTTTGCTGGATCAGACTAAAAAATAGAGTTTCTATTACAGGGAAATATTGGATATTCTTGCATCATTTTTCCTCCCTCCTGAATTGAAACAAACAAAAACTTGAAATATCAAGAACTTCCTTCTGACCAAGAAGTTTCCAGAAATTTCAAAAACAGAAATACCAAAATTTTATTTTTTTTAACTTTTCTGTAGGAAGCAAAATTTTCTGACATTCCCAAATGGATGCGTTTTGGATGCTATTCCAGTAACTCAACCACAGGCGGAACAGTGACATCTCCAGAAATTTTGTATGTCAGTGGAGCAGAGCCAAGAGCAATCTCATTGAAGACCAGACCTAAGTTGTCCCTTCTGGTATCTACAGATAAATGCTTTGCCCTATTTTCAGGAACGGCTCCACTAAAAACCAAAGCATTCATATGAAGAAATTGATGAGATCCTGGAAAAGATGTCTTCCCACAATCGATTTTACCTTTGGCTGTAGGGGAGGTGGAGGCCTCACTGGTTTCCAGAGGGGCAGGCTCAAGGCTTAAGTGTTAAGTGAGCCAAAGAGGGGCCAGGGGCCCAGCGCCAGCAAGGGCGCATACACAGAGGGTTCAGGGGCCCAGTATACAGAAGCCAGGAGCTCGGTAACTTGTGAACAGACAAGGGAAGCTAGCGTCTCAAAGCCAGGTCCTATCCAGTAGAACTAGGCTGATAGGCCTAATTAGATTGAAGGGGTAGAAGCCAAGGAGGATGAGGCCTCAACAAAAGGACATCCTACTGGTAACACCTGCAAGGCATGGGGTGTAATAAAGAGGCAGTTACAGAGCCACACAATTAGCCCACAAGGCTCTGGGTGCCCAACTGGGCACAGTAGAGCACAGAGGCCCAGCCAGGAGCCTGAGAGCAGTGGAACCAAGTCCTAGCAAAGGCCTGGGGGCAGCCCCCATATTTTTTTTAAGTTGCTTTAAAAAAAAGAAGTATATAAAGTTAGCTTAAATTTAAGTTAAAGCTCAAAACTATCATCATGGAATAGGGATTATAACTTCTAATTATATACTGTTTGAGACAATATATTCATGCAACCTTTTCAGAAATGTTATAAATGGGTTACAACAGGCCATGAACTATATTAGAGGCCCAATCTTATAGGGTTCCCAGAGGCTCCTCTATAGATTAGAAAAGATTAAAGAAAACCACTCTACCCAATGGGACTCAGTGCTCAGTCTAGAAGATCCTATTAAGCCATCCCTGTGATGCTTAGTTTTAGTTCTCAGACTGTGGATTTATGTCTCCAGAGATCATAGGCAGGTAAGGTTCTTTGGGTAGATGTGATATCATTTATTAGACCAACGAAATAGTTGGAAAAATTGTTCTTTGCAAGCTTTTGGGTACAAACACCCTTCTTCAGGCATACGGAGTTTGTCATCTCTACAGATAACAACCTTCTTAACATCAGTATACGGAGATGAGCGATAACAGACCTGATTATCCACCCATCAGCCCTTTGGCTCTCTGCAAGTTGTATACACACAGTCAAGCCCTTACCTTTCTCTAAAAGTGCAAAGTTTCAAGAAGTTAAATGAATAAAGGACATCAAACAACAAAAATGCACTTTTTGTATAATCTTGTACAAAATGATTGTACGATTCAACTTGTGTAATGATTCAACCAAGGTTTCCTGAACAGTGATTTAAATCAATTTGATTTAAACCAAATCCACCCTGCAATTAACCGTAGGTCTTTTCCAACTAAGAACTGTTGTAGGGGAGATCCAGCTCTACACAGCTCTTAGCTGACATTCCCTTGTTCTACCCAGGAGACAGAACTGCAAAATTGGCATTATAAAACTGTACTAACTTTTGCCATTTGAGAATTTTGTCATCAGGACAGCTCCCACCTGTCTATCAGAGGTCAGATTACACATGTACAAGAACCAGAATATAGAATCCGGCAAACAGTACCTCAGTATTAAAATGCATACATTTCAATTTTCTTTGAAGATGTTATCTGCATTGAGCATACAGGCTGCATGGCCCTGTACTATACTAAATATGAAGAATTAAAATACATCTATTCTAATTATGTATCAAATATTTTTCAAACAAATTTTAAAAGCACATTAGACAAAGGACACAATCAACAGATAAAGAATATTTTAAAATTAATTTTATATTTAAAATTAATGCCACCTTCTTATACAAGTGCCACCACCAACTGAATATAAAAAATTATAAGGGCACAATTTGGTCCTGGCCCATGACTAGAATTCTTGCACATACCAGTAATACAATAAGATTTTTTTTTCTAGTCCACACAATATTTATTTGCGGTGAGAAAAATATTGATACCGTTAGCAGGGCTAAACAATATCAGTTAAATGCATGCTCAATTCAGAACACATTATTTTATGAAAGCAACAGACACACAAGCACCCCTTTTTATATTTCTAATCTTCTACATAAACCTTTATAGGAAAACTTACAACTCTTATTAGCACTAATGTCCAACAGAAAAGTTAAATGGTTCTGTAGCTGTCGCAAGTCATTCAAATGGTTACAAATTCATTAATACAAAGGTCAAAATTATTTCAAACAGCTTATACAGTTTACAATATGCTAAAATGCCATAGTTACCAGTATTATAATGATAATACTTCCACTGTCAATTACCTCACAGGGCAAAACAATTACAGATCACAAAACATTTATTCCCTGGGCCTAGAAAACCTAGCACTATTTTTTTTGCAAAGTTTTTTCTTTATTTCTGGATTCTGATGTGAAATTTTTTTTAAAAAAATTAAATTTAAATTAGAAATACTTTACTGAGATACATGGTGAACTTAATGATTTCTCCCAAACTTTCAACAAAACGTATGTTAAATACTATGCAATAATTATATAATCCATTGGCAGCTTTGACCTAATATAAAGTGTAAATAGGAAATAATTTAAGAAAGAAACTATAAAATAAAGCATGATGCAAAACACAAATTTAAAATTACTGAAAATTGAAATATACATTTCCTACAAAATATAACTTTAGTCTTTTTCTTGGAAGATGTTTGCCTTTCTCATTGTTGTTCTTTCTGCTGTTTCTGAATATGGGATGGAATACCCTGCAGTAAAGAACTTGCTCATTTTGCATTAATACAAGCTATACATACAATTTGCATTTGTGTAATGATTTTGCAAAGATAAGTTAAGAATATAAAGCAATTTTATTGAGAAACAGGTAGCAAGCAGTGTGCTGAATTAATAACATTATGAAACTTCTCTTACCTCCGTTTCTGAAGAGTATGAATGCTCCAATTTATCTGTAGAAAAAAAAATCAGGTGGTTTAAAGAAAAGACAACAGCCAGCTCAAAACTAAACATTTAAGTCCCTTGTGTCTATTATCCATTTTATTAAAATGTATAATTATGCAATATAGATACCATATCACCGAGTACATTAGGACTGGCATTTCACATTAAAAGAACAATATTTGTTCCAGTAAAAAAAAAAAAAAGATTAAATTTTCTGTTGGAAAATGCAGATTGAACAGAATCAAATCCTTTCAAAGTAACCTAATTATTTTGTCAAAGTTTTCAATAGGAACTTAAATCTTTTATTTTTATTTTATCATTTTGTCTTTCATGTTATATGAAATGTTTGGCAATCAGCAGGAAATCTGAGATCATGCCCCTAAAGGAATTCACATATTCCAGATTTCTGCATCTCCCTTATTCAAACACGCAGGGACTCCAATTATGTCTCTTCCCCAATGATAAAGAATATGAGAAACGGATGTAGAGAGAATCTACTACTGGCTATAGTAAACAAAAGCATATTCAGTCCAAAAATAAGAACAAGGTACATTTACATAGTACTCCATCTTTTCCTCTCTTAAAAACTATAAAAAAAACAGCAAATAAAAAATAAAAACACTATTACTTCCCCATTTACTTTTATATTAAGACTTTTGGTCATGCTCAGCTAGTAAATCTAGGCATATAAAATAAAGCAACAGAATCTGCCAACATAATGGGAGAAAAACAATTCTTAATCCTTCCTAAGGACATGGAAATTGAATTCAAATCCAGGGTCTCCTTGCCAACTTCCAGAAGGAGCTCAGTGGATCTTAAGAACACTATGAGTCAGCCTCTTTAAATGCAACTGGATATGGAACAGAATATTTATTACATTAGGACTGTCCACCTCCAAGCAGCCAGGGGCCACACACCCTGCTGGCCACACCAGTGGTAGCTGCACGTCACATCAGCCACAGCAGTGTGAGTCATAGGTCCCTCAGGCACCTAAGAGGTTTCCCCCTAGCTACATCAATACATTCAGACCCATCTTAAGTTCCCAGCCACAAGCCTTCCCTGGATACACCACACCCTAGACAGCCACTGGGCCATGGGCTGTGCCACACCTCTCTGCCCCATCCTGTTCAATGGGGCACAAGTAGGAAGCAGAAGCCAGATCAGGGAGAGGGAGCCCAGAGCCCCCAACTTTTATTGCAGCCAAAACCATGAAGAGAGTGGCAGCCAGGTACAAGCCTAGGGGCCACATAAAAATAACCCCTTGCAGGTTGCATGCAGCCCACAGGCCACCAATTGGACAGGAGTGTCCCGTACCCTCAACTACTTTTCTTATAATCATGCTCAATGCCAAGAATTGAGAAAAAAAACCCAGATCTGTGACTTCTGCAGAAAGTGTAGGAAAAGAAGAAAACTTCATAATGTCCCATCAGAACTGTCTTACAGTTTTTCCAATAAAAAGGGAAGTCATGGGTTTTGCTTTACTGTATCCCCTAATAACTCATTGCTGTTGCCCCCCAGCTTCTCACAAGTGTATCTCTTTCTGGTGCCATTACTCCTCCTCCTACTGGAGAAACAAAAGGTCCATAACAGAGGGCACTTCACAAAGTGCCTGATGAGAATGATCTAACATGATGGACAGGAATGAAACTTAACTGGCTGAACAAAAACCCAGCCAATCATAGGGCCAAAACAATTTCAAGGACATGGCAGAAGGACAGAATTACAAAATGTGCTCTAGGCACTATGCTCCTGTAGCTACAAAGTGCATGCATTTTGTAATCTCTCTGTTGAAGTCAAAGCTGCTCTTGGACATCAGCTTCTACAAAATCCTTTAACTTACATGATTTTCAGCTATTTAGGCTGTTGTGCCACTAAAGAGAAAAGAAACAGGAGTACCGACATGTTACCAACATGACAGTCAATCTCTGTGCATCCTTCATCAGAAAACAGTATGACCCTACATGTCCCAACACACTTATCTCTCCTTCCCCAATCACAATGCCACTCCATTAACAATGATTGCATCAGTTAAATACTGCCTAAGTGGGGTTGACTTTTCATCTGCACTCCAAGTAAGACTGTATGTATTATTTAATAATGCTACTAATAGTCTCTTATTCATTGGGATCATTACTGCCCTTCATTCTGCGTAACCCATCTAGGAATCCACAGATAGTAAAGGCTTGGCACTGCCAAAACACACTATATTCTACTGTGCATCACCATCAACTTGTCACAAGTTCAAAGACATTTTATCAAGCTTTTGAAAAAAAGACCAAGTTAAGATTTCCTGACTTTTTAAACATTTACCAGTACTGCACATACTTTAGACCTTCTACCATAAACAGAGGAGGCTTATCAAAAGCGTGTCAAGCTGACTTGCTATGGTTAATTTAACAGACATAGAGAAACTGCTTCCTACTTTGCTGATTCAACACCCATGAAAATAAACTGTACTCATTACTAAACTACCATATTTACCCAAATCCAAGATGACACTAAATTTAACGCAATCCCCCAGTAATTAGATATGAAGAAAAAAAGATCTTTCCAGATGTATGGTCACAAAGAGCAGTGTCAGAGACTAATCCTCAGCTCCCCCCCACCCTCTCTGTCCCTTTCCTACTCAGGCAAAAGGCACCCTTTTCACAGCTAAACAGTCAGCAGTTCCTAGCTGCTCAAGCACTAGCTGAAACTCTAACTGCTGCTGACGAGTGAATACCATGGATGGATCTAGGATTTTTAGAGAGCTAAAAACAATCTTCAGGGGTGTGAAATAGGAAGAGAGACCACGAGTAGCTAACAGATGGCAAAACTCCTGCAAAAAGAATAGTTTGATTAATGAAACATTAAAACCATTAAAAAGCAGAGATGGTCATCAACACCTGTAGAGTCAAAAGTAATTGGCAGGAATCAGGTAGATTATAATGAGCCATGAAACCAAATTACTCCATACTTCCTGAATAGAAATGCTACTCCTGCTGCAGCCAGCTGTTTTTAAACTTTGGGTAGAACAAGAACAAAGCAGTTTAGCTGCTTCCCCTGGTCCCTGAGCTGCCCCTCCCCCTCCATGCTGCTACTGAAGGAAAGAGAGGAGCAGGGGGAAGCAGCAGACATTTTACAGCATCTCTATGCATTTATTCTGGACAGAAAAATCAGCTTCTTCACTTAAGATACACACACCCCAATTTTGGAAGGCTAATTTCTAGGAAAAAGTGGGATGTAGTATGCAAGTAAAATATGGTACCAAGTAAGAGTCGGAGACATCCAAATATCATTAAAAAAATTCACCTTCAAATTGAATTGTGTCCAATATAAATTTTATGCACAACATTGTCTTCTAAACTGGAAGGCATAACTAAAGAGTTTCTTAAAAATACATCTTTTAGATAATGTATTAATCTTGTCACAGATTAATATGATTCCAACTGAATCAACAACTGAATCAAGGACTTATAAAAACATTTTATGCTCAAACACTAACACATGCCAAATTATTATATTTAGTGTATATATAGAGAACAGTCTCACTGGAAAAATCCCTTCGACATGTTTTCTTGTGTTAAGATATCAGATGGTACTGATAGGAGACTTCAATTTTCCAGACACCTTCTGGAAGAACAATGCAGCCAGACATAAAATGTCAAGCCAATTTCTAACTTGTGTAGAGGACAACTTTCTGTTCCAGAGAGTGGAGGATACATCTACGGGATTATCCATCTTGGATCTTATCCTGACCAACACGGATAACTGGTGGAACATGTGAAGGTGATGGGTAATTCAGGAGGAACCAATCACAATGCAATAAAATTTGAGATCCTGAGGCAGGGAAAGCATAAGGTCAGCAAAATTAGGACACTAGGTTTAAAAAAAGTAAATTTCATTCAACTCAAGGAACATGGTGCCTTGGGAGGATTGACTGATGTTTAAAGGTACCATGAAGAAGGACTACGAGCTTAACAGGCACAGTATTGGAAGCCCAACAAGAAACTGTCCCAAGACAATGGAAGCACAAGAAAAATGACAAGAGACCAATGTGGCTGTACAGGGAGCTTCTAAAACACCACAGATGCAACAGGAAGGCATACAATGGAGGAATGGGCAGGTCACCAAGGACATCTACCAAGAAACGTGAAGAACCTGCAGGAACAAAATCAAGAAGTCAAAGATAAAGAATGAGCTGCAACTGGCAAAGGAGGTTAAGGACAACAAGTAAAAATTCTGTAAGTATGTTGGCCAGAAAAGAAGTTACCAAGGAAGTTGTGGGTCTGCCATTAACAAGCCTGGGAGAACTCCTAATCCAAAATACAAAGCAGATGGAAGTATTCAACAGCTACTTTGCCTCAGTCTTCTCAAAAAATTAGGTGCAGTCAGACACCTAATAGGGATTATCTGGATAGGGAAGGGGGCAAGCTGAAGGAAGAGATAACAAAAGAGATATCCAGAACACTTTAGTTGGGTCTGAATGAATTCAAGTCAGCAAGGCGAATGAGCTTCATCCCAAGGTCCTGAAGGAACTGGCAGAGATCTCAAAGCCCTTGGCCATCTCCCACATACACGCAGTGTCCCTTCTTTTTAAAAAAAAAAAAAAAAAGGCAAGAAGGAGGACCCTAGGAACTTACGGACTGGTTAGCCTCACCTCAATACCTGGAAAGTTACTGGACCATATCCTAAGGAAGGCCATTTTTAAGCATTTGGAGAAGGAAAGGCTGATCACAAGAAGTCAGCATGGATTTATAAGAAACAAATCATGTCAAACAAACTGGATCTCCTTCTTTGACAAAGTAACTACTTGGGTGGATGAAGGGAATGCTATAGATATGGATTCAGCAAGGCTTGTGACAAGGTCCCACACGAGCGTCTCATAAACAAACTGGAGAAATATGGGCTGGATAAAACTACTACAAAGTGGATAGATAACTGGCTCAATAGCTGTAAGCAAAGGGTAATTATTAATGGGTTCATGTCAGAATGGCACGAGGTTTCAGGTGGAATTCAACAGGGAACTGTCCTACGCCCAATGCAGTTCAATACATTTACAAATATTTGGACTCTGGCACAGAAATATTTTTGAGCAAGTTTGTGGATGATACAAAACTCGGAAGGACTGTAAACACATTGGAGGATGCAAGCACAATTCAGAAACATCTCCACAGACTGGAAAGTTGGGCTAGAACTAACAGGATGAATTTCAATGCAAACAAATGCAAGGTGCTACACTGAAGAAATAATCAAAAACACAAATACAAAATGGGGGACACCTGGCTGGATAGCAGCTGTACAGAAAAGGACATGGGAGTCTTGGTAGACCACAGACTCAATATAAGTCTGCAGTGCAATGCAGGCACAAAAAAAGGCAAATGCAGTTTTGGGCTGCATCAGTAGAAGCACTAGGTCCAAGAAAGAAGGTGACAGTGACACTCTACTTGGCACTTTAGGCCTCATCTGAAGGACTTTGTGCAGTTCTGAGCTCCACCTTTTAAAAAAGATGTAGAGAAATTGGAGAAGGCAAGAAAGATGACCCAGGGCTTGGAAAGCAGGTCATATGAGGAGAGGCTGAAGGACACAGGGATGATCAGCTTGTGGAAACGGTGCTTAAGAGGGGATATGATAGCAGTCTTCAAATACTTGAAGGGCTGCCAAGAAAAAAAAAGAAAGAGAGCGTGAGAGAGAGAAAGCACCTTTTCTCTCTTCCAGCAGAGAGGAGAACGCAGACCAACGGCTTGAAGCTGCAGCAAAGTAAATTTAATTACATATCTGGAAAAACTTTGTCACTGTTAGATTAAATCAGTGCAAGAGACTGCCTAGGGAAGTTGTAGACTCTACCACTCATGGAGTTCAAGAAGAGGTTGCTACTGGTTGGGGATGATCTATGCATAGCTATGCCTATGTTCTACCATGGGTATTTCCCATGCTTCTTGGCTTTACTGGTTGCTCCCACCCATCCCCTATTTTCTGCTACATGTGTCAGGGTGTTTTTAAGCCTGCTTTGAGGCAGTGGGTACTGGCTACATCCAAGGCTGAGGACTTCAATTGGGATGTGCTGATTCTCCTGCTAGGAGCAAAGCCAGAAGTTGCTGGCTTTAGGGTCTTGCCTCTCTGCTCAGAGTCAAACCAATTGCCGTATTTGGGGTCAGGAAGCAATTTTACCCCATGGTCAGGTTTACGTTGCGTCAGGGTTGAGGTCTTATGTAGAGTTTAGATCAACAGTTCCCAGTACAGTGCCCATGGGTATCATGGCAGCCCTCGAGTTTTATTCAGGTGCCCACACGCATTTTCACATTCAGTAAAAATCATTATTCCAACAATGTCAGCACGGAGGCGGAAAGGGATCTGGGGGTCATCATTGACTCCAAGATGAACATGGGCCGGCAGTGTGGGGAGGCAGTAAGGAAGGCCAACCGCACCTTGGCATGCATCCACAGATGCATCTCGAGCAGGTCCAAGGAGGTGATCCTCCTCCTCTATGCGGCACTGGTCAGGCCGCAGCTGGAGTAGTGCGTCCAGTTCTGGGCGCCGCACTTCCAAGAGGGATGTGGACAGCATGGAGAGGGTCCAGAGGAGGGCCACTCGTATGATCAGGGGACAACAGGGCAGGCCCTGTGAGGACAGGCTGCGGGACCTGAACCTGTTCAGCCTCCAAAAGAGAAGGCTGAGGGGGGATCTTGTGGCCTGTTATAAACTAGTCAGGGGGGATCAGCAGGCATTGGGGAAGTCACTGTTTCCCCGAGTACCGCCAGGAGTGACCAGGAATAACAGTCACAAGCTGGCAGAGGGTAGGTTTAGGTTAGATATCAGGAGGCGCTACTTCAGTCAGGGCGGCTAGGGTCTGGAACCAGCTTCCAAGAGAAGTGGTGCTGGCCCCTACCCTAGGGGTGTTTAAGAGGAGGTTAGATGAACATCTTGCTGGGGTCATTTGACCCCAGTATTCTTTCCTGCCATGGCAGGGGGTCGGACTAGATGATCTGCTCAGGTCCCTTCTGACCCTAGAAACTATGAAACTATGACAAAAATGCTGTCACTGCAAATTCAACTCAAAACAGCAACACCTCGAAATTTTTTTCACAGGCTATACACAACAGCCATCAAAATGAGACTAAGTCTGACTGACGCAGTGACGCTTCCTATTCCTTCCCCAAATGAAACTACGCACACACACATATCCAGGAGTTACCTTGAGTCAGCCACGAGAACCATCCGGCTAAATTCATATGGCTGCCCGCTGCTTTTTCTTTTAAATTCAAATGTGCCCTTGGACACATAAACGTTGGAGAACCCCTGGTTTAGATATGGTGGTATGAGATGGTTTGGATGGGGATGATCCTGCCTCAGGCAGGGGTTCAGCATAGATGACCTCTTCCAGCCTTACTTCTCTATAAAACTCTATCATTTAACATTGAATTTTATTAAAGTTACACAGTATTTTGCACACACTCAAGTAATAAGTATCCAAAGCAAATATTCATCCCCAAAATACTGAGAAAGGAAGATCTATCCATACAGATGCATTTGAAAAAAAATGCTTTCACAACAGAAAAAAAGGGAATTTTTAAATGTATAAGACTGAGTCATACACATTAGTTCAGCAGACAGGAGACCACAGGACTGGAAGGGGTGTCCTGGTCCATTCACCCAGTATGCTGCTTTTGCAGACATCTTTTACTCAAGGAATCCTCAAAATCACTTCCAACTCTCACACACAGCTACAAGGCACAGTTCCTAAAACACTAAAACCAGCATCTAACATGCCATAGATAAAAGCAGAAGAGACAAAGGCACTGGGAGATCAAGGGGGTTGAGAATGCAATCCCTCTTAGCTGTGTTGCCCATACACAGCAAGCTCTCAACTCACCAGCTTATCAGCACAGCTCTGGAGTCCAGGGGTGTGTGAATGCTGCCACCACTTCCTCCTCCCTATCCCATTTCCCACTGCTAAATTCAAGAAAACAATAAAAACAGGAAATAAAGACATTTACAAGGATACAACCTGCGCAGTACATAAAAGAGCTTCTTATTCTTTTTCTTTATTCAAATTTAAGAGCCAAGCCATCTATATGTCCTATATTCAAAGGAACATAGTATGGGCTCAGAAGATCCTCAGCCAATCATTCTCAACCTTTCTGGATAAGGCACCCCTTCACTGGACACTAAGCACCTCTCCATAACTTTTGTGAACTGAGCAGCACCCAAATTCAAAAACTAATGTATATATTACTTGACAGGAGCCAGGAAACAGGAATAGGGCATTGTCTAGGCAGGGCAAAGCCTGAGCCTATTCTTATTGCTTCACACCTCATTCATCTCCTCAGACCTCACAGCACCCTCCAAGAAATCTGGCTGCATCCCAGGGTGCCCCAACCTCTTTGTTCAGAATGACTGTGCTGGGCAAAAGGACCACAACCCACACTACAGAGGAAGTAGAAAAAAAGTCTACAGTCCTTGCCAATCTGATCTTTCTAGCAAGCAATATGATCCAAAACAGAAAAGCAACACCCTCTAGCTAGAAACCTCTGGATTTTCTGAGTGCTAGTAGGAGCATCAGCTCCCCTTAGTCAAAAACTCCCAGCCTTGGTGGTGCCAATATCCCAAAAACAGAGAAGTGAGTAGCATCCATGATGCTGGTGAAAGGAAAATTTTTCCTGAGTTCTGAAGCACAAAATTAGCAGTCACCTACTATACCTGAGAGTTCCTTTGCCCCAAGATGGGAATTGCAAATACGTGATTGCATATATTACACAAAGATTGTTGAGCCAGAGCTCTTTGTCCTATTACATCCCTCACACCGCTCAACCTCAAAAGGATTTAGGTATTTTCAACTGCCATGAACTCAATACGTTTTGCATCAACTCCCTCATATTCCAATGCAACAGATCTCCAAAATTACTTAAAACCTCCCAACTCAAGAAACATGTCTCACTCACTATGAGATTTTCCAAACAGTCATGGTTTTGTTGTAATTTATAACAATTGCAATACTTCTCCAATTCCACTGTAACCCAGTTAGCTACCTCGGCTCATTCGAATTATTCTGAATTTTTATCTCCTTTCCAACATTGTATGGGTATAACTGAATCCTGATGTTTGTTATCAAACAAACGTTGTTACCTCATTTAGAAGAGACACCATATTAGAAAATTTCACTTAGACTTTTGTAAAGGTAATAATTTTTCTTCCCAGAGAACTTAATCATGTTATCCTATGTAATTATTTATCCCATCTATGAGCTACACAGGAAATCATCCCTGAATCGAGGGATTGCTGATGATGACAAATTCTTATGGTATTTAATCATATGGTACTATACTAACTAGTCATTTGTCTTTGTCCTGAATTCCTGTAATACACAAATACTCTGTCTTTGATAACCATGGAATCCTTCCTGTGTTCCATAGCTCCTTGACATCCCATGTGCTTCATAAGGTTTCCTAGGGATCAAGTAAATTTTGTTTATAACTTAAATTCTTACTTTCAGGCAAATTCTGCTAGGCATACATCTCCAGGCAAAAATGAATAAATAAAGGGTGGAGGGGAGGGAGGCAGACCTAGTTTTCTGTATATATGAAATATATGAAAGCTTTCCTGTACTATGCTCCTAAATTAATAAGATTAATTCCTACCCAGTCTACACCCAGGATGTGCTATTCCTCTCACTTCACCTCTCCACTACTGCAAAATCTCTCTCTCTGGCTTGACAAATGTCAAACTTACCCTGCTTGTATCCTTTCAGAATCTTACTGCAAAAATAATTTTCCCAGGCTGTCTCTTTGATGCATGTCCACTAGCTTCTCCTTTGCTATACCATCAGCCCATCACTTCCACTTTCCACCCTGAACAGCCTATGTCTACTCTACTTTCCACCCTGCATTCAGTATTAAGTGGTTAAATCTGAAATTAAATGCCATACATGTCATTTAGTCCCTACTTGTCTTACAAAATCTTCCTAAAAACTCTATACTTTTCCGTGATGCCTCCAAAATACTTGACACTAGTGTGTACCCATCATGACAACTAGTATTCTCACTGTTATTTTGTACTCTCTCACCTATTCATCTTCTATCATGTTTTAGTCTTAGATCTCAAGCTCTTTTGGGCAAAGACTATTTTTTCACATTTGCACATCTATTACAATGAGCTCTTGAGGGCTTCTACATGAGACAGTAATACAACAGTAACTCCAGCAGTTTTTCTATTTACTACAGGTTTTTTTGCTGTTGGTGTTTTTTTTGTTTGTTTGTTTTAAGAGGTGCACCAATACATCAGTCTACATCATATCAGCACTGATAAAAAGGAAAGAGAAAGGCTGCAAACGGTTTTAGACAGATGGGCAGATGAGGGTAGGATGGGGTTCAACATAAACAAATGCAGGGTGCTGCACCTTGGGAGAAGGAATGCACAGCATATATACAGGCTGGGGAGTTCCACTCTTGAAAGCACAGAGGCAAGATGAACATGAGCCGCCAATGCCAGACCGCAGTCAGCAAGGCCTGCCAAACCTTGTCAACTATTCAAAGATGCATCTCAAACCAGTCCAGAGAGGTGATACTCCCCCTCTATGCAACTTTGGTCAGGCTGCAGTTGGAGTACTGCATCCAGTGCTGGGCACTGGACTTTAAAAAGGATGTGGCCAGCCTGGAGAGGGTTCAGACAAGGGCCACCTATTTGGTGAGGGGGCAGCAGGACATGCCCTATGAGGAGAGACTGAGGGACCTGAATCTGTTCAGCCTCAGCAAGAGGAGGCTGAGGGAGAACCTGGTGGCTGCCTACAAACTCATCAGGGGAGATCAACAGCAAATAGGTGACAAGGAACAATGGTAATAAGCTGATGGAGAATAGGTTTAGGTTAGAGATCAGAAGGCAATTTTTTACAATTAGGGTGGCCAAAAGCTGGAACCAACTTCCCAGGGAACCGGTCCTCGCCCCTACCTTGGGCAAATTCAAGAGGAGGTTGGATGAACACCTGCCTGGGGTCTTGTGAACCCAGCATTCATTCCTGACTGTGGTAAAGGGTCAGGCTAGATGATCTGTTCAGGTCCCTCCTGACCCTAGCTACTCTGAAACTATGAAAATTGATATTATTGATAATCAGCTTATGTGGCTGATAATGCCACCAATAAATATTGCATGCATGTGCACAGCCACAGCAATCACATAGCCACCCCGGCAACTTGGAGGGCAGCATCTGGTTGGTAGGTCTGTTGGAATGAAAGGGCAGAGGGGAGGGAAGGGGCATGGTGGAGGGGCAGACTGAGGCCGCCACGGTGAGGGAGGGAGTAGGGCAGGCGCTGCCCAGCAGGCAGGGAACAGGACAGAGCTACAAGTGGCTCATCCAGGGAGTATGGGGAGGGAGGGAGGGAGGAAGGGGCGGCTCCCGCCGCTGCATGCACCCCCAGAGCAGGCATACACTCTGTATGCAGAGCAAGGGCATGCTGCCACTAGAAGCTGGGACTGGGGGCTGTATCAGGCTCTTCCCAGTGTGGGGGGGAGGTTGGATCAGGGCTGCACTTGGCACAGGCAGCAGCAGTGCTGGGACTGGGGCTACAGGGTGGGTCCCTCCTTAACCCCCCCTCCCAACACTGCCACTCCCCAGCCCCCCTCTCCCCTCATCAGAAGAGCCCAGCGCCACCTCCAACCCCAACCTGCAGAAGCAACCCTTAGCCCCACACGCAGATCTGGGGGGGCACACACCCTCTATGCCTGCCCCAGGGATGTGCACAGCAGTGAGAGCTGTGTCCCCCCCGACCTCCCTGGATGAGCCACTTGCAGCTCCATCCTGCACCCTGCCCCAGCCCCACTCCTCCCTCAGCGTGGGGGCATCAATCTGCTCCCCCCCACAAACAGACTTACCAGCCAGACACTGCTCTCCAAGCTGCCGGGCTGCCCACTGGCAATCAGATCAGTATTGGCCAATATGGCTCATTAATAATCACCATCAGTATTGGCCCAAAAATCTTTACTGGTACACCCCTAGTTTTTATTTCTCATTTTTATTGCATTTGAATTGGGAATTCTTGGGCAAAATCATATTAAATAATACCAAGTGTAATCTTGAATTTATGATGAACCAACAATATCTGACTCTCACAATTTCTTTCAGTATATCTTTTCTTTACACTTAAGAGTGTTTTTTGCCCTTTGTGCTTCGTTTTGACTTTGTCTGTAAACTAGATTGCTTACTATTTAACTCTCATTCCCTCACCAATTACCCACTGCGTTTTGGTTACATATATTTCATGGTCACCCTTATTTTGGTCAATCTTCTTGCATCTATAATTTTACAAATGCCAGTTGGATTTTCTTCCCGAGCCTGGGGTTTCCTCCTGTTTATTTGTCCTCTCTCCTTCCTTGTTGATGCCAGGAATCATAGCCATTGGTGTTTGTGCATAGGATACAAACTTGAGAACAGGATGCAACACTGTAAACTAGGACTGGACCCCTTCCAGCTTACCACCCATATCAGCACAACCACATCAGCAGTCAATAACCAAGAATAAAGATGCAAACATGTGACACCTCTCTCACCATTTAACAAAATAAGCAAATAGAAATAAATTCATTATTAAGCACTTTCCCACCATCTTTCACTTCTGGCTAGTGTCTGCTCTATTCACTCCCTACATCCCTAAAAATCATGTTTATAACTCTTACCAATTCTATCACTGTATGAAGGACTACTATAGGACCAAGCTAATGGATAACAAACTTTGCTATCTATAGACAGTAGTAAGCTGTATCTCTGGATACATTACAGTATAAATTTAAAGTCAGAAATAATGAAATGTTAATTTATGCTTCAATGATTTATTTTCTTAATACACTTTTAAACATTAAAGCAGCAATAATTTTTAACTAAAAGAGTAAATTTAAGACCATTCTGATCCACTCTCTTTCAAGGAGTTAACAACATTGTAGCAAAATGCCTTCATACAAATTTGTCTTTCGTTTAAAAAAAAAAATCCATATTTTTATCATATTTTTATCAGCAAAGTTTTTGGAATCCTGATGGATGAAAAGTATTTCTCATAATGTATGACCTAAACCTGAAATTTATAAGGCCTAAAACAGTCCCCTGCGATCTCCAGGCACACAAAGGACACACGAATCACTGAAGCTTACAGAAGAGAAACCTTTCTTTAACAGTATACTTCACCCTCATCTCAGGGAGACTCCAAAAGCTGCTGTGCAGTTAAATCCTGTGATCTTTTTGGGAGACAGCCAGAAAGCAGTCACTCTGTGCATAACGCCTCTGAACCAGTGGCAGATTTCCAGGACAAAAATCTGCATAGTACTGAATTCTGGTAAAAAAAGAACAATCCCTCCACCCCCCAAACACACCAAGCAGTAATTCTCCTCTTTGCATTCTGCTCAAGTGCTGCAGGACTGAAAAACAGCAGCCAGGGACAACACTCTTCCATACGAAAAAACACATTCTCTGTAGGAGAAGAGAGGGCAAGGAAACTCTGTAAATGTGCCCATCCTCATGCTTGACTGCTATAGACTGGTCTTGTTAAACATTTAAACATTCATATATTGATAACTGGTAATACCTTACCAGTTATTGTTTAACAGAGCAGTCCTGTGGGGAAGGTGGGGGTGGGGATGGAGGAACGAGCAGACAGGAAGAGATGTGGTGCCTCTGAAGGCAGTGGGGTAAAGCAGGAGGGAAGGAGAGAGAGCAGTGAGGAAGAGGGGAAGGGGGATTAGTACCTAGTACTACATGGATGCAGTGGGGCAGCTGCAAGGGGCCTGATCCTTCCTATGGCAATACAGCCCTAGCCCCCTCCCCACCATGCACCCCAAGGCACACATGTACCTGCCACTGGCAACGAACCGGCCTGAGGCTCTTGCAGCCTCCTAGTCACCTGCCAGAGTCATCAGGCCCAGGCAGGCCCCTGCCACCCATCACAGCTCACAGCAGGGAGGCTGCAAGCAGCTGCACCAGGGTCCACAGAGCCCTCAGCCTGGCTCATTGCCAGCATCAGATGCACATGCACCTCAGGCCGGATGGTGCGGAAGGGGCCTGGACTGCGCTGCCACAAGTAGGACTGGGCCCTTTGCAGTTTCCCCACCATCCACACTGAGGTGTGTGCGCACCTGCCACCAGCAACAAGTTGGGCTGGGGCTTTGCAGATCCAGTGCAGCTGTTCACCAATGACAGCAGCAGGCGAGGGGGCTTGTCCTCCCTCCTGCCTGCTGCTGCCACCCTTGGCTTCATAGGGATTGTGGCAGGGCTCACTACTGCCGCCTGCAGCCAGGCCCACCCCAGGCAGCCACCTGCCGGCAGCAGCGTTGGACAAGGGGCTTTTCCAATTTGCTGCTGCTGCCAATGCACAGCTGCCCAGGAGCCAGGGCCCGCTGCAGGCACCAGCAGCAGCAAGACCCGCCAACAGAAGCAGTAATGGGTGAGGGGCTTTCCCAGTCAGTTGCTGCCCCTGGAAGAACAAGTTAATGCAGGGAGAGGCTGGTCCCTGGAAGACGCATGTTATCACTGATCAGTTATCCCTCTAAGCTGTAACATTAGGGGAGTTTAAACAGGTACTTAATCAGTACTTAGGGTACTCATCAGAATTTAGGTCCCTAATTTGGAACTCACCCTGAGTGTATAAAGGAAACTGCAAGCTTCCAGACTACATTTTTCCATCCCAAAGCTCATCTCATAGGCATAGAACATGTAGCCAAGATTTTTAATAGCTAGAACTTGCTGGTTGCCTATGACAACAATTTACTTTTGAGAAGCAGTCTTATTTGTGCTGAATATATTACTAGACATTCAGCATCAGTTTTTGTGTGGTGTTGTTATTCATGCAACTGTCATCTGAACTTAACTACTTGAGATTTTAAAAATATCCAAGAACTGGTGTTTTACAACAGCATTCATAAGTAGCAAATCACATCACTATACCAAAATGTTTTATTTCAGAGGTTCTGCTGGCACTGTATCCAGTGCTACATTCTAGGTAAAGATAAAGTGTAAACAAGGAAGGAGAGGACAAGGGTAAAACACCATTTAGGTTAAAAGTATTTTGCACTTGGTTCTACAATTTTGCCTTGAACTACACTCAAGGATAGTTAGGACAGATATGCATCTGTGGTATTTATATGCCAGATAGTCATTAAGATTCATACCAGGTGACCAGTAATTCTGTTCTTTGTTTCTTCTAAATTCATTTATTCATATTTAATGCTTTTTCTGTTTATTTCTTCCTACTCTTCAGCTCAGGCTAAATGAAGAGATTTGCAACATATTTTGAAAACAAGCACTTTGCAGTCATCTCTGAAGCAAATTCTACAATACTGCTGCAGCTCACCAGTTCCTGTTGCATTAGCATGAGTTACCCTGACAGGCATGACTGATCGCATCCTCCTCCACAATCCTGAACAAAGCCTGAATGTTCACTACCCAAAGATACCATTCTCAGGGAACTCCTTTATTTGCCCATACACACAGGATTCTGTTGTTTACAAAAAAAGAAACCAACATCCAGTGTTTGTTTCTTTTGATTAACAAAACCATCAACCTAGTCATCATGTATGTTCTTGCAAAAAAAAAAAAAAATTAAAATGACCTGATTTTACAGATCAATATAAACATTTCATTCCTTAACATCATTATTTCACTAAAAAACTAGTGAACAGTTTTAAAGTATGACATTTGAACAGAGGATATGAAAAGTATTAATTAAATACAATAATCAGATAGGTCCATACTTCTCCAAATAAAATAATATACTGTATTAAAATGAATTTGGACCAGTAGGTAATGTTCACTACAGATGTAAAGATGAATAAGGTAGAGCCTTAGTTCTGAATACTGGGTTGTATTAATAACCATGGTACTTGCAAATACAGGGAAGTGATTCTTCTGCTCTATTGGGCACTGACAAGGCCTCACCTGGAGTAATATATCCAGTTTTGGACCCACACTTCAAGAAAGATGTGGACAGATTGGTAAGAGTCCAGAGGAGAGTGACAAAAAATATTTGAAGCTGTAAAGTATGACTTACAAGGGCAGGCTGAAAGAACAAGGGTTATTTATCCCAGGGAAGAGAAGATGGGGAATTTTCTCTGTGGCTGCAAGAGACAGGACTAGGATCAATGCACTCAAACTGCAGCAGAGGAAATTGAGGTTGGAAATTAGGAGGAACTTTCTGACCATGAAGGTTGCGAAACATTGGAACAGGCTACCTAAGCAGCTGTGGAATCTCCACCCCCACAAATTTCCAAAAGCAGGTTAGACAGACAGTTGGCTAGGATGGTTCAGTCAAGGAAGATCCTGCCTTGAGCAGAGGACTGGACTAGATGACTTTGTGAGATCCCTTCCAGCCCTGCTTTCCTATGATCCCATATCTCTACCTTTATCCACCCCAAATCCAGTGGGAAATCTCTTAAAAATACATTTCTAAAAAATACTAAATCATTAATAGGATATGCAAATAAAATTAAAAACAAACACCTGAGTATCACTTTCTTTTTTTCACCCAAGAAGGCCTAAATTCAAATTTGTGTTTCTGCAAAGGCTGATGGGCTCCAATACACAAAACTGCATAATAGAGAGTGTTTGGACTAATCTACAATTCATACAGCACAATAGAAAGGCTACTGGTGATTTCACTGAGCTATAAATCAGATCCTTTTATTCACATTTTGAGACACATAGCCATGAAGTAGTGAGAAACAGAATGAGCTAAGTCTTGCCCTATGTGCCAAAACTATTTTATTTTGTAAAATATTCTGTATCCTATTAATGACAAACAGCTGTTAATGAAGATCCCACTTGCAATAGGAAGCTGGTTTGTAAAAATACTGTCAAATTCTAAAGAATTTGAGCTTTTATTTAAGAAGTGGTAAATTTCTAAGCCTTATGCTTTTAAGAATAATCTTCCAAATCTGTCTTCTTAAGTCTGCAGACAAACAGCTCCAGTGCCTCTGTTACTGTTCATTACTTTCCATGCCACAAGAAGAGTGAAGCTAGGAGACTTGTGAATTTTCATTGCTAATAATCAGAAGAGTATGAACAGCAATGGAACACACCATGGCAGGGGTCAATAACCTGTGACCCATGGAGCCATTTGATCCTGCTGTGGACACAGGGCTTCAGCACAGGACTTTACCCTGCTGCAAAGCTGGCTGCCAGTGCTCTCCCCAGGGAAAAGCAGTGGTGGTAGTGACCGGGTCCTAGCACTATCCTGCCACCTACCTGACTCTGCCCCAAACGGGGTCAATTCAAGCTGAAGCCTTAAAAGGTTGCTAAACATTGGAATAGAGACATTTTGTCTTTGTATTACTGATGCTTCTGAAAGCTATGGGGCAGAAGCAACAGTCTATCAAGCTGGGTACCTGAAAACAGAGCCTCAAGAAAGAACATCCACACATTCACTCTCTCTTTCTTTTACACAGTTCAGAAAGGTGAGGGAAGGGCATATTTTATGAAACCACCACAGAAACATATAGCTTTGTGGAGGGGAGAAACCAAAACAGGACATATTGCTTTTTTTCAAATTGAGCAGACTCCTGGCAGGTGATCTAATGGCACAATTAAGGCATTGCAGCATCCCAGACACATTTACAGCTGCCCCAAGTAACCCAAATGTAAATGGGTGCCTGGTTCAGGCAGGGACTGAAGGATGACCAAACATGGTGCTAGCCACTTCATTCCTTTCTGTACCACTGACTAAATAAAACAATAAAACCTTAACTAATTACACTCTCTCCCCTGGCTAACGGTTCTCACAGCACCTTGGGGAGCACGGGCACCTCAGGACGAAGAGCGGGGTAGCGCAGCCCACCCCAAGGTGCCTGTGCAGTTGCCACCAGCACAGAGCTGATGCTGGAACTGTGGAGCCCAGCACAGCTGTTTGCAGCTGCCCAGAGCCCAGGCTGGCTACAAACAGCTGCATCAGGCTCTAGAAGCCTGCCATTACCTCTGTGCTGGGAGGAGGGGAGAGGCCCGGGCTACACTGCCTCAAGCCCCTCCCTCACCACCCGCTCCGATACTATGCCTAAGTGCACACACCTGTGCAAAGCCCAGCACAGCTGTTTGGAGCCTCCCAGCTGCAGCCAGCCCTGACTCTGGGGAGCTGCTGCCAGGTAGGAGTCCAGGCTGCTCCCAGCAGCTCCCCAGAGCCAGGGTAGCTGCTGACAGCCAGAGAGCCCAGGCTGGGGGACAGGGGCTTTGGGTGGGGGGCACAAGCAGTGCATCCTGCTTGTCCCCATTTTGTTTTTCTGCCATGCTGGCACTCCGGCACCTTCCAAGGTAGACATTGTGGTGTTTTTCGGTACTCCAGCCAAAAAACGTTGCCTGCCCCTAGCTTAGACCAACACAGCTCCAACCTACACCCCTCAAAACTAAGAGCTAGCATTTTCTGAGGGGTGCCTGAAGTCTAATGAAGTTAAGAACCACTGATTTAGATATTAGGTTTCAGAGGAGATTTTTTTCTTTTTTTCTTTTATCATGGTCTCTAATTAAAAAAAAAAAGATGGAGCTACTAAGCAAGTCTAGGAACAGATTTCTAGTAGGGATCCCCAAGTATCTTCCCCTTTTCCATTATCTAGCAAGGAGAAGCACTGACTTTTTCATGGACCACCTGAAAATGGCTGAGGGTCTCGGCAGACCACTTAAACTTTTTTTGTTCTACAAATCAAAGCACATAACTCATATTTTAATATCAGTAGTCTTACCTTACAAGTACAGATATTCTCGATAGTTCTGTAACCTTTCTGCAGACCCCCTGAATGGAGCTTGTGGACCAGTGGTGGTCCGCAAACCACAGTTTGAGAACCTCTGTCTTAGACTATCCTGTTCACCCACCATTTTACTCCAATCCTTGGCTGCCAGCTGTATACTAAGAGTCCCAAGAACTAAGTCCAGGTAGCTAACGTGAATCAATGAACAAAGTAGCCACAAAACACATGGAGAAAAGGAATACATTGCAAAAAACCCCCCAAAAAACTTGTAAACAAAAAAAAAGAAAAACAAATCTAGAATAAAATTAAGAGTAAGGACAATGTATGTAGGACAGTACACAGGTGACACATGCTAAGTTGTTTAAGATGACTTGTGCAGACAAGGCCAGCCACATTCAATACAAGCTAAATCTGATGGGTTAAAGGCAAAAGTCACTTTCAGCATCTGCTGTGCAACACAGGAGCCTGGGCAAGATGGACCTATGGTCTGATCCAGCCAGTGGTAATTCATATATTCTTACAAGAGGACCAAAGCTTCAGACCACACTTTGAATCCTAGTTTAGACAATGCTGTACTGAAGAAAATACAGGCAGACACACTATGATAACAACAAAAAAAAGCAAAGCCATGAAAGAAAGCAGCAGGGCAAAAGCAAAAGATACAGAAGTGACCCATTTGGAAAAGAAAATCTATTGCTGAAAACACCTCCAGGAAATGGAGTGCACCTCAAACAACGCCGATTTGAGATCCCTGGGGCACAAGGAAGGTGTGGCTGAGCAGGCATTTCCCTCCTTGCCAGCAGCTGCTGTATGCAGTTTTTCTCCCCATGGCATCCTCCCACGCTTCCCTGCACGGCATCTCACAGCACTTTTCAGGGGTCATCTCCTTTCTGCTTCTCTAAACAATACCCAAGAATAACGGCATGCCTGCCACGATGTATATGCGGATCTCAGCACAAGCCTTTCTTCCTTCCAGCCCAGATGACTGTCGGGCTGTGCCAGCGGTTTATTTTTTCCAGGTAGACATGCAATGACAAGCCTCCATCGATTCCAGTGCCGCGCTGCATATCCAAATGCTCAGTCTCCCTACTGGAAAGACTCCTGTATCTAGGGGACTTTGAGCACCAACACCCAAACCTTCCTAAAACCCTGGGGGGTAGGGGAGACACTGCACCAGTGCCTGGTACCCTAGAGGATGCCATTACTGGGGGGGTGGGCTTTCTTTTCATTCCCCTGCTGCCAACTCCAGGTTTTAGGGCAATAACATTCATTTCGCTATTAATAAACACAGGATGCGTTACTGAGCTGATGCTCCCTGGGTCCACAGCCTACAAAGCGACGGGATTACACGCTTTGGGGGGCGGGGGGGAATTGTTCTGGAGGGAACAAGCCCCCTCCCCCGCCCGGCCCGAGAGGCTGCTCGGGGCCCGGGGATCAGGGGCCGGCGGGGAGGGCGCCGCAGCGCAGACAAAGAGGCGGCATCGCGCCCCCCGGTGCCCACCCGCCTTTGTGTGCCTCCCTCGGCCGCGCGGGCGGGACCTACCGCTGCCGGCGGCCAGCTCCAGGCTCACGGCGCCGTCCCTCCAGATGCGGAGCTGGCCGGGCGCCTGCAGGCGGGCAGCGGGCGGCTGCCGGCGGCGGGCGCGGGCCCGGAGAGCGCCGCAGCACTGGTAGCACACGGCCCAGGCCTGCTCCTCGTTGATGGGCTGGTTGTACAGGCGCAGGATCTCCTCCAGCGACAGCGCCTCGGGCTGCCCCGCGCCGCCCGCCGCCGCCGGCCCGCGCTCCGCCATCGCCCCCGACCTCCTAGTGCAGCTGCTGCCGCCGCGGCTGCCCCTTGCGCGCATCCCACAGCCGCCCGCTCGGCCCCGCCCCGCGCCGCGCCGCAGCACCCGGAGCCCGCAACGCGCCGCCTCTGCCGCCCTCTGGCGGCCGTCGGGGCTGCGGTGGCCACACTGCAGGAGCGACACTTACACGCATCCCTTACACACATGCACCCCCTCACAACCCTCTTACACAACACCCTTACACACCTTTACCCTCCTTACACACACCCCTTATACACTTACCCGTTACACATCCCACATACACACACCCCTTACACACACGCCCTTTATACATGTACTTCTTGCACGCCCACACCTTCCACACAGCCCTTACCCCCCACACACCCCTTACATACACACACCCCCCTTACATACGCACCCCCACCCCCGACACACACACACACGCACGCACGCCCCAGACCAGAGGTGTTGAGTGGTGGGGCCGGACCCCGGGCCCCCTGGGGAAGGGGCTGTCCTCTGAAATGCACAAAGGAAAAAAGGAATTTGAATTGTTCTGTAGACAACACTGGCAAGATTCAAGAGAGGAGAGAAGCGTCCAGAACAGAACTGCTCTCCAAACGTCTCAGGCTGGATGACAGACTTTGACTTCCCAATTTTCAGCATGTCGTCTGATCCTGCCATGTGGGAAGGCCACTCCTCCAGCCATCACTGAATAACTCATGCTTAAATTTCCCAAATGTCTTGGGAAGAGCTGTCACAGAGGTCCAGAGTAACATGCCTTACTCCAGCAGCTGCTTTTGTCTGGTGGTTCTCCTGCTTCAGAGATTTTTACTTTCAAAAAGGGGTGGCGGGAGAGCTTAGTTACAACAATAACTTTCAAGAAGTAACCCTAAAAGTACTTCAGGCAATAATGTTCACTGATTTTGCAGACAATGCGAGTGTCTAGTGTGAAATCTTCCCATTCATATTAATGGGGTATCAAATAATTTAAACTAATCCACCTAGATAACTATTTAATTGTTAAATAAAGCACACAAAATGGGCAAAATGTGAGGATCTGCATAATGTACAGTTTCAGTGTCAAGATCAGGCAGAACTTGATTTGAGAACAGAGCTATCCTTGGAGAACTATCACTTTTTTCCCTCCAACTCTGCATGTGTTGTATATAATCCTCCCTGCTAAAACACAAAGTAAAATGTTCAATCTGGAGGGATGTGGGCAGTGGGGTCCCCCAGGGCTCAGTCCTCAGGCCCATACTGTTCAACATCTTCATCAGTGACTTGGATGAGGGGGTAAAAAGCACCCTGCTCAAATTTGCTGATGACACTAAGATGTGGGGGGATGTGGGCACGCTAGAAGGGAGGAATAGGCTCCTATCGGACCTAGACAAGTTACAAGGGTGGGCGGATGAGAATAGGATGGGATTCAACACGGACAAGTACAAGGTGATGCACCTGGGGAGGAAGAACCAGCACCATACCTACAGGCTGGGGAACTCCCTTCTTGTCAGTACAGAGGCGGAAAAGGATCTTGGAGTCGTCACTGACGCCAAGATGAACATGGGCCGGCAGTGTGGGGATGCAGTCAGGAAGGCCAACCATACCTTGTCATGCATCCACAGATGCATCTCGAGCAGGTCCAAGGAGATGATCCTCCCTCTCTATGCCACACTGGTCAGACCGCAGCAGGAGTACTGCATCCAGTTCTGGGCACCGCACTTCAAGAGGGATGTGGACAACCCTCAAATGACCCCAGCAAGGTGTTCATCCAACCTCCTCTTAAAGACCCCCAGGGTAGGAGCCTGCACCACTTCTGTTGGAAGTTGGTTCCAGACCCTAGCTGCCCTGACCGTGAAATAGCGCCTCCTGATGTCTAACCTAAACCTACCCTCTGCCAGCTTGTGACCGTTATTTCTGGTCACTCCTGGTGGTGCTCGGGGGAACAGTGACTCCCCCAGTGCCTGCTGGTCCCCCCTGACTAGTTTATAACAGGCCACAAGATCCCCCCTCAGCCTTCTCTTTTGAAGGCTGAACAGGTTCAAGTCCCGTAGCCTCTCCTCATAGGGCTTGCCCTGCTGTCCCCTGATCAAGTGAGTGGCCCTCCTCTGGACCCTCTCGACGCTGTCCACATCCCTCTTGGAAGTGCGGCGCCCAGAACTGGATGCAGTACTCCAACTGTGGCCTGACCAGTGCCACATAGAGGGGGAGGATCACCTCTTTTGAGCTGCTTTAAATGCATCTGTGGATGCATGACAAGGTACGGTTGGCCTTCCTAACTGCCTCTCCACACTGCCAGCCCATGTTCATCTTGGGGTCAATGATGACTCCAAGATCCTTTTCCGCCTCCGTGCTGACAAGAGGGGAGTTCCCCAACCTATAGGTATGGTCCCAGTTGTTCCTCCCGAGGTGCATCACCTTGCACTTGTCTGTGTTGAAACCCATCCTATTCTCATCCGCCCACCCTTGTAACTTGTCTAGGTCTGATTGCATCCTGTTGCTTCCTTCTAGTGTGCCCACGTCCCCCCACATCTTAGTGTCATCAGCAAATTTGAGCAGGGTGTTTTTTACCCCCTCGTCCAAGTCACTGATGAAGATGTTGAACAGTGCGGGCCCGAGGACCGAGCCCTGCAGAACCCCACTGCCCACGTCCTTCCAGGTTGAGAAGCCCCACCTTACCCCTGCAGGGCCATCCCCTACTGATGCATGGGCTGCACTTGCAAAAAAAAGAGAGTGGTAGGCTGAGGGGAACACCAACCCAGGAATGAGGTTAGGTCAGTGTGGCACCGACCCCCAAGTCAAGCACCAAACAAAACTTGCCATGGGTAACATAGAGGGACACCCCAACATCACAACACACAGCAGTGCACACATACCTTCTCACAAAGCACCAGGAAGGCAACACCTTCCCCACATCCACTTCAGGAGCCTTGCAAAGTCAGAGCACAGCTGTGTCCTTTACACACACACCCACCCCGCCAGGGTACAGAAGCATAGAGGGCCTCTTTTCTGCATTGCTGTTCTCCCTACCAGGGGGTCTTAAGAGCAATGGCTCCCCCTCCTTGTCCCGCTCATCCTCAACTTCCCCCCAAAACAGCCCTTCCAAGATGGTCCACATGTGACTGCGCACAGCCTGTCACTGCTGGCTCAGGCCTGCACTGAGTGGTCGGGACCCTGCTGGGTTCCCCTTTAGAATTGCTCCTTCCTGGCTGACTTCCCCATCCCTGGCTCATCCCTGAGTACATGCACACAGAGACATACAGAAACACAAACGAACATGCCTCTCACTATCTGTCTTCTGCCAGGCCCAGGCACATGCCCTCTATGCAAATCCCAACCCAACTATTTGCTCAAGTAGCTGCCCTGGAGTGCTCAGAGCCAGTGTCCCCGGCAGCTGAGCTTCCTTCCCAGGCTCTGTGCTCCCCTCCTGCAACACAATGACAGCCCTGCTCTGTCCCCTGCTGCTCCTGGCCCTGGTCCCAGGTGAGTGCTGGAGGAGCTGCACAAAGTAGCAGAAATTGGGGAGTTTTGTCTGGGTGGATGCTGACTGATCCCTGCTTTTTACAGGCACCCAGTCCCAGATCCAGCTCCAGGAGTCTGGCCCAGGAACAGTGAAGCCTGGGGAGACCCTCAGCCTGACCTGCACTGTCACTGGTGGCTCTGTCACTAGCAGTTACTGGTGGGGCTGGATCCAGCAGGCTCCTGGTAAAGGGCTAGAGTGGATGAGGTGGAGGACTGGTAGTACAAGCTATAACCCAGCTTTCTATCTATACAAAACAGATTTTACTGTATTTACTTCAATCTAAGACTAATTTTTCTACCCGCAATCAATATGGGGGAGAGGAGCCCCTTGTCTTTGATTTGCATACAAAGTGAAGGCAGGGAACAGGCAGGTGCTATGGCTCTGACCCTGGCCCTCAGCTTGGGTTCAGGCAGTCAGATTCACACAGCCCCCTGCCCCCTGCCTTACACGCTTGCCTTCTGCAGCTTCTGCCCACCCCACACAAACACATGCTTTGCCCACTCCTCCCCACTTACTGTCAGGCACAGCTCAGCTTGGGCTCAGGGTGGATTCCCTCCCAGGCCTACAGCACAAATAAACTGTCTGCTGCCCAGCCGACCAGCAGCTCTGCCTCTGCTGCATGGTTCAGCAGGGGCTGCACTTCCACCTGCTGTGCTCTAGGTGGGAACAGAGCCTAAGCAGTGTCTCACAGTAAGGGATGAGCAGGGGTACAGGCAGAGGCCATGTGAAGTGGGAAGGAGTGCTTGTGGCCAGGGGGGCAGCAAGACTGCAGGGAGAAGATTTTGGCGGGGGTGGGGAGGAGGAGGGGAAGAGGGCAAGGGGACCAGATGGACAATATCTATGTCAGCAGGACCGGATGCATTCCATCTGAGAATACTGAATGAACTAGCCGAAGTCATTGCATGACCGCTGGTGAACCTCTTGGAGAATCTGTGGCGAGGTCCCAGAAGACTGGAAGAGGGCTAGTGTTGTGCCCACCTTCAAGAAGGGGAAGAGAGAGGACCCAGGGAACTACAGGCTGATCAGCCTGACCTCAATCCCAGGAAAAATCCTCGAAAAATCTCTCAAGGAGTCCATGTGATAAACTAGTACAAGACAAACTATTGGCTTTGTCATGAGTAGGTCATGTCTGATCAATCTCATCGCCTTCTACGACCAGGTTACTCACCACCTAGATAATGGAGATGAGGTCAACATCATTTACTTGAACTTTAGGAAGGCCTTTGATTTGGTGTCCCATGAGGTTCAACACTAGGAGACTATGGACTCAACAATTCAGTCAGATGGCTGGAAAAGCAGCTGCAGGGTCAGACCCAGAGTGTACTAATAGACCGATATGTGTTGATTTGGTGGAAGGTAGCCAGTGGGGACCCCCGGGGTTCGGTACTGGGACTGGTGCTTTTCAACATCTGCATCAATGATCTGGATGTGGTGGTGAAAAGCACACTGGCAAAGTTTGCCAATGACACCAAGCTCTGGGAAATTGCAGCCATGCCTCAGGGTAGGCTGACGATGCAGGTGGACCTAGCCAGATTAGTTATATGGGCAGACCAAAACCAGATGCTGTTCAAAACTGAGAAGTGTAAAGTGCTCCATCTGGGGAGGAAGAATTTGGAACAAACTTACAGGCTTGGTGGTACTACGCTAGCTAGCACAACATCCAAAAGGGACCCAGGGGCCATAACTGACCATAAAATGAATATGAGCCACTAGTGTGATGCTTTAGTCAGGAGAGCAAACAACATGCTGGCGTGCATCAACCAGTGCATCTCAAGCAAAAGTAAGGAAGTTATTCTCCCACTCTCCTCAGCATTGGTGAGGCCACAGCTGGAGTACTGCATCCAGTTCTGGGTGCCGCACTTCAAGAAGGATGTGGGGAAGCTTGAGAGAGTTGAGAGAAGAGCCACTCATATGATTAGAGGCCTAAAGAGTAAGCCGTACGAGGAAAGGCTGACAGATATGGAACTGTTCAGCCTAGAAAAGAGAAGACTTTGGGGGAATTTAGTGGCAGCTTGCAAATATATCGGGGTGAGCATCAGGGGCTAAGCCAGGGGTCAACAACCTATGGCATGCATGCTGAAGGCAGCACACAGCATGGTTTTGATAGGCATGCAGACTGCTTCCCACACCGAAGGGTGGAAAGAGCCATGCCCAAATCCAGCAGTATGTAGCTGCTCGGGAACAACTTTGCACTGCTACTGACCCTGGTGGGAAGAGACTTGACACTCCTGACCCCAGCCCAAGAACAACCTTGCTGCACCACTGACCCCAGCCTGGTAAGGGCCTCCAGCCCAAACCCTGCTCAGGCCACAGCCCCATCTAATGCCACCAGCTCCAGCCCAGCCCTGGCTATAGCCCAGTGCCACCCCTGGGTTGGGGCCCATTGGTGCCCTGACAGCTCTAGCCCCACAATGCTGGCTGTATGCTGCTGGTGGGCCCAATCCCAGCTGGTGCCAGCCCAGTGTCACTGCCAGGCCGGGGCCATTGGCAGCACCAGGATGGGGGCAAGGCTGAGGCTAGGGTCAGGGCTGGGGACCTGCACAGGCCCTGGCCCCATCCTGGCACTGCCAATGGTCCTGGCCCCAGCCCTGCTGCCACCTACCCCAGCCTAGTGCTGCCTCTGGGATGGGGCTGTTGGCAGCACCAGTATGGGGCCCTGGCCTCATCCTGGTGCTGCTAATGGCTCCAGCCCCACACTGCCAGCCCCAACCACATGCTGCTGGTGGGCCCTGGCCCCAGCCAGTGCCACCACTGCCGCCAGCACCATCTCTGCTTGGGCTCCAGCCTCAGCCCAAGCCCAGTGTCCGCACCGGCCCCATCTTAGTTCTGGCAATGGTCCAGCTGCAGCTCCAGCCCCATGCTGCTGGTGGGCTCTGGCCCTAACCCTGCACTGCTCATAGCCCCAGCCTGGCGCTGATGGTGGGCCCTGGCCCCTGCCCTGTGCTGCCAAGTAGCCCTGGCCCCAAGCCCTGCACTGCTAGCGGGTCTTGGCCTGAGCTCCAGGCCCGCACTGCCCACAGCCCCAGCCCCAGCCCTAGCTCCAGCCCTGCTTGGGCCTCAGCCCCATCCCAGCATCTCCGATGGCCCCTGCTACTGCTGGGCACCGCAGGTGGTCTCATAGTTTCATAGTTGCTAGAGTCGGAAGGGACCTAGGTAGATCATCTAGTCCGACCCCCTGCCTTGGCAGGAAAGAGCACCGGGGTCAGATGACCCCAGCAAGGTGCTCATCTAACTTCCTTTTAAAAATCCCCAGGCTAGGAGCCTGCACCACTTCCCCTGGAAGCCGGTTCCAGGCCCTAGCCACCCTGACTGTGAAGTAGCGCCTCCTAATATCTAATCTAAACCTAGCCTCCGCCAGCTTGTGACCGTTATTCCTGGTCACTCCTGGCAGCGCACGGGGGAACAGGGACTCCCCCAATACCTGCTGATCCCCCCTGACCAGTTTGTAGCAGGCCACAAGGTCCCCCCTTAACCTTCTCTTGTGGAGGCTAAACAGGTTCAGGTCCCGTAGCCTCTCCTCATAAGGCCTGCCCTGCTGACCCCTGATCATACGAGTGGCCCTCCTCTGGACTCTTTCCATATCGTCCACGTCCCTCTTGAAGTGTGGCGCCCAGAACTGGACTCAGTACTCCAGCTGCGGCCTGACCAGTGCCGCACAGAGGGGGAGGATCACCTCCCTGGACCTGCTCGAGATGCATCTGTGGATGCATGACAGGGTACGGTTGGCCTTCTTGACTGCCTCCCCACACTGCCGGCCCATGTTCATCGTGGAGTCAATGACGACTCCAAGATCCTTTTCCGTCTCCGTGCTGGCAAGAGCGGAGTTCCCCAACCTGTAAGTGTGGTGCCGGTTCTTCCTCCCCATGTGCAACACCTTGCACTTATCAGTGTTAAACCCCATCCTATTCACATCTGCTCACCGTTGCAACCTGTCAAGGTCAGCTTGTAGCCTATTGCACCCTTCTAGTGCACCCACATCCCCCCACATCTTAGTGTCATCAGCAAACTTGAACAGGGTGCTTTCTACCCCGTCATCCAAGTCACTGATGAAGATGTTGAACAGTGCGGGCCCGAGGACCGAGCCCTGCGGAACCCCACTGCCCACGTCCTTCCAGGTCGAGAAGAACCCATCCACTACCACCCTCTGGGTGCGACCCTCCAACCAGTTGGCGACCCATTTGACTGTGTGGGCATCGACACCACAGTCTCCCAGCTTTTTGATGAGGACAGGGTGAGAGACAGTGTCGAAAGCCTTCCGGAAGTCCAGAAAGACTACATCCACAGCAACCCCTGCGTCTAATGATTTGGTGACCTGATCTCAGCCCTGCGCAGGTCTTGCCTCAGCTCTGCAGGGGTGCCCCCACCCCCAGGCCCTGCCAGGTGCTGCCAACCACCCCAGCCTGTCTTGGGCACCAGCCCCAGCCCAGGGCTGGGGGGTCCTACTATCCTTCCACTACAAGGATTATTAAAACACAGAGACATTCAAGGAACAGGACCAAGTCCCTTGCTACAAAAGAAGGCAAATACCCCAGCAGTCCAGACCATTCTGACCATGAGATAAAATTCCTTCCTGATCCCAGCCCGGCACCACTGACAGCCCTAGCCGAGGAAGAGCCCAGCGCCACTGTCGTTCATGATTTTTTTCCCCTGAAGTTGAAGGGTACATTTGACAAAATGTCAGCTCCTAAGAAAGCAAAGTTAGATGCTTGGTCATTTCAGCCTTCTTGGACAGACCAATGTGGATGTATTCAAAAGAAGGACTGTGCTGTTTGTGCTCTATGTTGTGAAAGTGTTGTTTGTCACACATCAAGTGTTCGATGACATTTTAAAATGAAGCATGAGCAAACCTTTCATGACAAAGCAGACACACTAACCAAATCAGTATTTTTAAATGCTTAAGTGTAAGTAAAAATCAAGCCACAGAAGGAAGTTACAAAATTGCACAGTGGATTGCAAAAAAACAGAAAGCCATTTACAGATGGGGAATATATAAAAGAAGCTTTCCTCAACAGTTTGGAGGTTTTGTTCAATTATTTGTCAAATAAAGACACGATCCTATCTAGAATAAAAGAACTGCCTGTCTCTGCCAGAACAGTTGAGAGACACATAAGTGAAATTACAGAAAACATAAGCGAAAAGCAGACAACTACATTAAAAGACACAGTGGTGTTTAGCGTTGCACTTGATGAGAGCATGGATATAAACGACATTCCACGTTTAGCAGTTACTGCAAGATATTGTGCTTCTGATGAAATCTGAGAACAACTCTGTTGCCTAAAACCCCTGCTTGGCACAACGAGGGAAGATATTGCAAAAATGTTTGTAAACTATTTTGAAGAACGAGGAGTCAACATCAGAAAAATCTTGTGTGCGACAACAAATGGTGGTCCTACCATGGTTGGAAAACAGAAGGGATTTGTAAAGTTACTTGAAGATCAAATCGGCCACCTGACAGTCAAATTTCACTGCATCATCCATCAAGAAAACCTGTGCGCTAAAGTTTCTAATTCAAAGCTTAGTAATGTGATGAATACAGTGGTGCAAACTGTGAATGTCCTTGTTGCTCAATCTGCTTTGACTCGGAGTTTTAACCACCATTAGAAGAGCTGGACAGTGCTTATAATGACATTCCACTTCACAGCAACGTCCAGTGGTTAAGTTGTGGCAAGGTTTTGATGCGCTTTGTAAACTATTTTGATCCAATCAAGGCCTTTTTGTTGGAAAAAGGACAAAGCTACCCAGAACTGGATGATGATGACAAATGGCTGTGTAAGCTCATGTTCCTAGGTGACATCACCGCTCACCTAAACGAACTCAACCTCCATCTCCAGGGTGCAGGGCAAGCAGTTCTAAATCTTTATGAAATCTGGAAGGCATTTCTTGCAAAACTAGCATTTTTTTCTCAGAATGTTTGAACTGTGGCTTCCTGCTACTTCCTAAATATAAAAGAGCTATCAACACGTTGAACTGTCAGTGTTGATGAGATTGGAATGTACATGCAAAAATTAATCAGAATTTTCTGACATATTTAAAGATTTCCAGCCATTTGTCCCAATGTTTTCTTTTCTAATTAAACCAGAAAACTTCAATGAAAATGATTGATTTGTCTGTATTTCACTGGATGGGTGTTGAAGATTTTGAAATGCAGCTCATTGAGTTAAAAAGCTCAGAATTGTGGGCAAAGTTTAGAGATCTGCAAAGTGTACTTGAAGCTACCAAGAGAGATCATGGGGCCTCTATTCTGACCTGCTGGAGATCCCTGCCAGTGAAACTTAACAGTTTGAAGAAAATTACGTTTGCAATGCTTTCAGCATTTAGATCCACATACCTGCGTGAACAGGTATTTTCACACATGAAGGCAGTCCTCTGTCCCTCTTGGAACCAGTTAACAACTGATCACTCAGAAACTTGTGTGCAGCTTAAAGTACGAGCCAGACATTGAAAAACTTAGCAAGAAAAAGCAGGGTCAAGGATCACAGTAAACCGGTAGGATCTGCATTTTAGTTTAATTTTAAATGAAGCTTCTTAAGCATTTTAAAAGCCTTATGTACTTTACATACAACAATAGTTTAATGAGAGAGAGAGAGAGAGACCATATACCACTAATATGCAGCGTGTCCTGCTATGTACTCCCCCACCCTCATTTTGTTTTTCTGACATGCTGGCACTCCAGCACCTTCCAAGGTAGGCATTGTGTTTTTTTCAGCACTCCAGCCATAAAACATTGCCTACCCCTGGGCTAAGTGGACAACTACTGACCAAAGCACCCCAGGGGAAAACCAGGAGTAATGGTCATAAATTCCTAGAAGGGGGTTTCAGACTGGATGTAATGAAAAACTTTTTCACAGTTTGTGTGACCAGACTCTGGAATAGACTCCCACTGGGATTGATTGGTGCAGGCACCTACCCTGGAGATCTTCAAAATGAGACTGAATGCACACCTCGCTGGGGTTATTTGACCCTAGCAGTCTTTCCTGCCTAGAGCAGGGGGGTTGGATCCAAGTATCTCATGATGTCCCTTCCAGCACTAAACTTCTGTGAATCTGTGAACTTAATACAGCCTCTAGGCTTCATAACTCAGGCTGCAGAGATAATGTAATTTTAGTAACAATATACCCCTCTAAAATCTTGATTAAGATGGCAGAATAACAGAGAAATTTTAGTGAAATACTTATTCTTACTAGGTAAAAACAATGATCCAAACTTTGATTATTGTAAACAATCAGTTCAAACTTGCCTCAAAATCACCAGTTGCATGTTTAAATGTCCCCCCCGTCCCCGTCCCCCTCCCCCCCATTTAGAGTCCTTCTCAGGTCACACGTGGTGGGAGAGGAAGAAAGGGGCAGGGAAATGTTATGGTGTCTGTCCTCAACTGAAGCTAAACCATTCCATTGCATCCAAGATAAAATTATTATTATGAACTATTAGTCATAACCGAGAAATCCCTCCCACTTAAGCTGTAATTTTCTGTCCCAAACAAACATGTCATTACTTTGATTTGGAAATAAGCTTTGATTAAAGGATAGAGTAGTCACATTTCTTGAATAATGGCACTAGGTATGATTAAAAGAAAGTAAGACAATTGGGTCACTTGGATCAGGGCTTTTGGATATGCAGCTGTGTTGCCCTGCATTTCCTTCAATATGAGCTGCTCATAAAATGTTCCTTTTTTGTGCTAAATAAGGGAATACAAGAAAGATGGGTGGTCAGAACAGAGACACGAATGAGAAAGAATGCAAAACCCTAGAACTCTTGGTTCAGAGATGATATTTTTTATTAGACCAACTAAGAAATAGTGAGAAAAAAAAACCTTTTTCTGCAAGCTGTCAGGCATGCACACCCTTCCTCAGGCTCAAGGAAAATTAAGAATGGTAAAAAGTCCCCCATAGGTAGAAAATAAACTTAATTTTTGCACAGAGGAAGCTGAAGGTGGAAGTCTGCTCCATTTTTTTGCAATTTCTTTCTTAGTTTAATAAAAGGCATCATCTCTGAACCAAGAGTTCTAGGGTTTTGCATTTCTTTTTGTTTCAGACCAACACGGATACCAAATACATCCATGAATGAGAAGGAGCACTTACAAATTACATGAAGACTGTTGAAATAAGAAGGGGATTTACAAAAGGATTTGTTTAGAAGAGGAGGGAATCTGTCAACACTACATTCTCCCTTCTTGCTTAAAGTCACTACTCAAATTTTACCCACATTCTCCTTTGTAACAGTTGGACTAGGCAGAAAGGGTAGATGCTTCCCATCAGAGCCCCATCTCTAAGGGTAATCAAGGTGAGGGCTGCTCTCAGAATGGGAGGAAATGGGACAGGAACAGATAAAAAGATTGAGGATGAAGGAATAGCTGATGCGTGTGTTGTATGAAGGGAAGGAAGGCAGCTGAAATTAGTAGGGGTGTTTATTATACAAGTTTTGGAGCAACAGGTACATGTGTGGGGAATATACCCTATATTACGGAGGAAATGTTGAGGAAGCCAGATCAACATGCAGAAGTTTTAATTGGATGAAAAAAAAAAAAAATCACACAACAGGGAGGAGAAATATGGATATTTTGGAAAAGTGAATAAAAGAACAGGGTAGAAGGGAGGGTCTCAGAGTGGAGTGGAGGTTAATGTGGGAGAAAAGGGTGGAAAATGTTGGTTAAATGTAATTTGTCCTCCCAAAATCTCCCATCCTTTTCCCATATCCTATTTTCTGCTTCAGGAATATCCCCACTGACTCCATATGAATCCTTTCCTTACTGCAGTCTGTGGATTCCTGTGTTCACCTGCCTGCTTTTCTTTGTGGAGAACTAAGCCATGCACAATAGGCAGATCAAGGGGAAACACAGATATAATATACTGAGACAATAAAGGGATTAAGGTGTAGTTGAAGTAATCATTGTTAAGGAACCAGAAGCTATGAATGAGGGTTGTGATATGTAAGGATACTATTTACAAAATAATTTTTCAGCAAGGAAATTGAATACACTAGAACATCATTAATGGAGCTAAGATTAGAGTAACCTTTTTTAGAATATGGCTACTTGACCCCTGAAAAGTAAAAAATACAAAGTTAAATTACACGCTGACTCCTGCAATGCAATCTTAACTGTCAATTTTGAGCAGTACCCTAACATAACACTAACAAAAATGATTCTTCACGTTATTTTGGACTACCTTTAGAAACTTAGTATCTCGCATGGTGTTAAATTTTTTGTTTTACCTATAGGGCAAAACACTTAACAAGGAGCTACCTACACTAATACTGGACCTATCCCATACAAAGTGGATAAAAATCAATGATTTTTAAAAGGTAATTTAAATTTTTTTTTTAATTTAAATCAGGTTTTTTAAATTTTATTTTATTTATTAAAATTATTTAAAAATAAACCTATATATAGTTTTAATTTATGAGATGTTAAAGCTTAAAGATATCATCATGAATAGTATATAATTAGAAGTTATAATCCCTATTTGAGACAATATATTAATGCGACTTTTTTTAAAAAAGTGTTATAAATAGGTTACAACAGGCTATGGACTATGTTAGGGGCCCAATCTTATGGGGCTCCCAGAGGCTCCTCTATAGATTAGCAAAGATTAAAGAAAACCACTCTACCCAATGGGACTCAGTGCTCAGCCTAGAAGATCCCGTTAAGCATCTTTGTGATGCTTAGTTTCAGTTCTCAGATTGTGGACTTGTGTCTCCAGAGATAACATCCTTGTTAACAGCAGTTCGAGGAAATGAGAGAGAACAGACTTGATTACCTACCCATCAGCCCTTTTGTCTGTTTGCAAGTTTATGTACTGAGTCAAGCCCTTACCTCTGTCTAAAAGCACAAAGTTTCATGAAGTTAAATGAATAGAAGATTGTTGGGGGTGGAATAGATCTGGGCAAAGAGGAAGAGTCTGGAGATAAATGCAAGGAGATAGGGGCAGTAGAAACAAGAGAAACATTTTGAGCAGAATTTTGTTGAAATTGCAAAATACTTCTGCAACAACAACTTTGCAGCAGTTGCTTTGAAGAAAGCAGGAGGAACAGAACTAACTCTCCCACAAGACTGCAATGGAACTCAGTAGTAGCCTGTTTTAAGGAATATGTTGAGAACTGGCCTAATCTGATGACAATTTGTGAACACAATCATGACAAAAGAGATGGAATCGTCATAGCCAAAGTTTTCCACATTGGGCTAAAGAGAAATATAGAATGTATGCTGACTATCCTGAAGCCTATTTCCATAGCCTTGAACAAAGGTTATATCAAACAACAATAATGCATTTTTTATAGAAGACAATGATTAAATATAGGCTTCCTGACCAGTGATTGAAATCATTATTTAAATCAAATCCACCCCGACTCCACATACATCATCTCCAGGTTGTAACCTCTTTTTGCCCTGGTCAAGAGAACTCCTTCCAAGACAATAATTTCACTAAGTAGTTGCCTACATAGTAAAGTTGGTCATAAAACACTGTTCTGAAAAAAGAAGCATGTGAATTTAACATTAAATAACTATCGAATTTAGTTAAGAATATCTAGATATTCTCTACAATATCTAGAAAAGTATCTGTATGGACACTCTTAATCTAGAATAAGACCACTGACACATCAAATAAAAGTATTTGAGAAGTTATTCAGGGAAGGTACTTTTCCTGAATAATTCCATATGCAGACAAACCTTAGCCCTGGACACTACTGTCATGTATGCTGCCAGACTGTTAACAATCACCATTTTATGTTGCTTTATACATGTTATAAAACCTACAAAATTGTACATTGAAATAAGGCATACTTACTTGGTCATTGTTCTAATCTACTGCTTAGTAAAAATATGCTCCATTGAAAACACACCTGGTGTTCATACAGATATATTCTGAATTTCAAATACAGGCAGTCCTCAACTTGCAACGTTTTGAGTTATGTTTCGCACTTACGTTTATAAATTGACACCTTTTTCAACTTTATGATGTCAGTTTCGACTTTACAGTGCTTGATCTGATGCGACACCACACCAGTGAACAAGTTCGCTGTGTCACTCATTTCCCTGGAGAACAGCTGTCCAAATTCCCTTGGACGCTTTCTTTAAGGAAGCAGACAAGACTCCAGAAAAACCTGCAGCCAAGACTCGAGTATACTCCAGCCAAGAACCCTTCAAAAATCCAACCAAAAGCCTTTTAAAAAGTCCAGCAAAGTCACCTCAAATAAATCCTTCCAAATCAATGTGATTGCTATTTACAATGTAAATACATTAATGTAGCTATATTACTCATCTATAATTGATCAAGTATAAATTCTGGGGTATTTTTAGGGAAAATAGGGTATTGGGTCTTGGTTCAGGAACAAATCCCCATTTATAACATTGTTTCTTATGAGTAAATTGGTTCCAAGTTCCAACATTTCAACTTAAGATGTAGTTTTCAGGAACCAGTTGTGTTGCGAGGACTGCCTGTACGTGAAACAAACAAAAAATTCAATGGCACATTCTTAGTCATTGCTTATATTTACTTATTGTAGGTTTTTCAGGCTATGAATGGAACACTAGATCTTTTAGGCTGATGTGTAACACATGCTAGAAGGCTTCATCCAGCTACTCCTATACTCAGCCTAATAACTCATGATTAATGAAAGCGCTTCCATCCAGGTGTCCAGTCTTGATTTGAGAACATCAGGAGACTGGGAATCCATCTGATGGTAGTTAACTTAGCTGTCTCTCATATCAACTGTTCTCTGTGATTTCTGAAAGGTGGCATGCACCTTAACTTTAGTATTTCTTTATTTACAAAGGTTTTAGTTTAGTCACTCTCCATATTCCAAGAGGGTCAGGAGGCACCACTAGACAACCTTAACTCAACATTAACAAAATGCTGAAGCAATTTACTAAACATGAAGACCATCACATTGCCATCTTACAAATGTCTTATGTTGACACCTCATCTCTTCCTACCTCTCAAAAGATTCCAGACATTCGTGAGCTTTTTTTACATCATAAAAATATTGTCTGCCCCACTAGTGGTGATTTTTGTAAACCTTTTCCATGTTAGCAGACTTCAAAGAACTTGAACTGTTCAAAGAACTTCTTCAACTCCTATAAATGATAATCCAAACTTCAAAAACACATTTCACATTTGCTCAAATTAAAATTTATTTTTCATGGGCAAATGTGGTAATAGGGCAGGAAATAAGATCACTAGATCAATTACTGTGTGACTCTGTTCACCCTTACAATAGAGGTCAGCATGAGAAAAAAGACTGTTTATAGAAGCTAGCAGAAATAGATACTGAACGAATACAGACTTCAGTTCCATGATACAATTAAAATTGTTACAGCTTGAATGAAGTTCCTACTAGTTCCAAGGGAGACTCCATTAGCAGGGCAATATCAGGGAAAGATCCAGGGAAGGTTTGGGAAAAAGTAAGGGTCTCCAGCATTAAAAGTGAACCCTAGGTGTACATCTGTAATCTAATATCCTTGATTTGGATAACATGTAAGAACTGATGACTAAACCCAGGGGCACAGATTTTATATCCTTTAAAACCTGCAAGGAGGAAGAGATTAAATTGCTGAGGAACAGGAATTTCTTTCAATACCCAATTTGGGGTAACATCATCAAAATACATCAGGTACAGCTGCAACTCCCTAGGCTTTAGTAGAAATCCCTTGATTAAAAAAAAAAAGAAAAAAAAAAGTAACTTTGCTGTTCTATCAGCATGATTTGGAATGAACTAAAGAGGATTCAGCCAGAAGGTCCTGATGGTAGTAGTATCTTAGGAAATTCTCCTACACATCGTAAGCCAGGCACATTTGGTGGCCACAGGCTCAGTAATGAGACTTCTCTTATTCCACTTTCCACTAGCTATTCTGAGTAGGGGAAACAGTAGCCTATTTGCTATAAATGCAAAGGTCATGGCTACAGGTTGAGAGAGATAAACATAATACTCTCTAGTGAAAGAAGGGTCTGTGAAAGTTAGGACTTCAACACACTAGCAGTCAGTCTGACAGCTGAGTTACTTCAAAAGGAAACTGCTCTTTTTGGAGGTATACTGCTCAGAATTACAAGAGTAATTCCCCAGGTTTCTGAGTAGAGAGGAACCAGCTCTCAGTGGTTGTACACAGTAAGACCAACTATAATGGATTTGAATATACTTGTGAAACACAAGAGAGCTTCCAGATTTAAGAGGAACTAGAATCATCTCCCAAATTTTAGACAAGCTGATGCTCAAAGTTATTACTGATTACAGGTAAATCACTCTCCAGGATGAGAGATGGGCAGAAATAAGCATCCCAGTTCAAGCGCCTTACCTTTCTAACAAGGGCAACTGACCAAGCTGAGCACAGAAAGAAGGGACTCAAGATGCATGCTATGCAACACAACCAGGCAAAGAACAGATGCACCAATAAGAAAAAAAGGGAAGGATTTTCTCAGATAGAAGAACAGAATTCCACCAAGCCTGCACCAAGCCAGTGGAGGCAGAACTATGAAAGTGAATCATAACAAATACTTTAGCTAAAGTAATCCAGTGTGAATTACCTTAGCTAAAGGTACTTAACTGGAATAAGGGTAGGTGACAGAACCTGGAAGAATGTATAGACAGGTGTTTAAGAACCTCAAAAAGACAGACTTTGAACTTTTCTCAGTTGATCAAGAAACTGCCAGAAGATAGGTATCCCATGACTTTATGATATAATAAATCCAGAAATAGCACTGAAGGTGCTAAAATGAGTAGGTCTGAGACAAATATTAAACTGTACTTTCTCCTAACAGACTGGGCTCTACAATATTGGTGGAAAAAAAAAAAAATCACAGGTGGAAACCAGAAAACAAAAGAAACAAGGACCAGATCTGCAGTCCTCAACAGGATGCAGAAGAAAATCCAATGACTTGAATGACTATGAATGCATAGAAATGGTACCTATTTTTGATGAATTTCTGGATGCTTTGAGCTGTAAAAGAAAAGCAGATATCTGCATAAACAGTTTCACGACCACAGAATTTAATGGCTACAAATTTTAAATAAACTGGTTTTTATTTAAATACAAAAATATATACATTTTGTTTATAAATACATTCATTACAGTTTTATACAATTATTTCTGCCTTAATTCTCTTTTAAATACACACATTACAATATTCACTATCATCATCATACTAGCATTTTATCCAAAGTGAAACATTACATTTGAATGATTGCTAATAACGTGCCCTTCACAGATGCACATAGATGTTGTTTCAACACCGTAAAAAGTGTGACAATTATTTTTTTTTTTAAAGTACAGAACGGTATTTACAAGCAAACATGATCCAAACAGCACATGCAGATTCAGGATACGCAAACACTCGCACACGAACTGCAAGTCGGACTTGGTCTCCCCTACAACAGATTATTTCTTCACAGAAAGGGGACCTGTTTGATAACAATAAAATGTGAATAACCATGAGGTTTGAATGTTAGCTTTAAGCTAGCAAATTGTTATTAAAATCTTTAGTAAAAAAATAGGTAAATATTAATCATGATTGATGCAACACACATTTTTCAATAAAGTTAATGCATTAGGAGGTCTGACTTTTCGGACACTACTACAGAGCAACAGGACTATTTTTTAACTTAAAAGTCACTATCTGAAGTGAAATGAAGACTACTGCTGGACGGTACATCATGCCACTAAACAGCCTCCCACACCCCCAACAAGATGCAGTGTTATGTATTGCTGCCTTTAAACCAATTTTCAACCGGACAAGTGCTCATCCCCCAACACCAATTCAAATGTAAATGTTTTAGTAACACATCAATAACTACATTACTTCTTCTCCAAGACTGCCAACCACTACTTACTGTAGCAATAGCAACATTAGCAATTGGTACTAAGCAAAATACTGCTACTTACATTTATAAAGCAATCCCCCTTCCAAAAGTGCAGAAGGGGCAACAATCACAAAACAAGGACTCAAGGTGAAAAAAAAAGTAGGCAAACAAAATGCTCAATTGCTGTAGTTAGGAAACCCCTCTGAAAACCCAGGATTTCACATGTTTTTAAGAGAGAGAGATTAAATAAGATGATTCTGGGAGAAGCCAGTTCTAACACCACCTACTACAGATTTCACCCAGACTAACTAATCACTACTAACCTAGATTAGCGATTTAGAAGTGAAAAGCTCTATAACCCCATTACAAATTACCTATGCCAGTCAGTACTACTGCTAATTCCCACCACGATCCGCTGGCAGGGAAATTGGCTTCGTGGTCGGACCCAGAGGGTTGTGATTGATGGCAGTCACTCATCATGGTGCCCTGTGACCAGTGGGGTCCCTCAAGGCTCTGTCCTGGGACCCATACTGTTCAACATCTTCATTAACGATGTGGACATTGGAGTCAGGAGTGGACTGGCCAAGTTCGCCGAAGACACCAAACTTTGGGGCAAAGCATCCACGCCAGAAGATAGGCGGGTGATCCAGGCTGACCCGGACAAGCTCAGCAAATGGGCAGACGAGAACCTCATGGTGTTTAACACCAAAAAATGCAAGGTTCTCCACCTTGGGAGGAAAAACCTGTAGCACCCTTATAGGCTCGGCAGTGCTACGTTGGTTAGCACTACAGAAGAAAGAGACTTGGGGGTCATCATTGACCACAAGATGAACATGAGCCTGCAATGCGATGCTGCGGCCAGTAAAGCGACCAAAACGCTGGCTTGCATCCATAGATGCTTCTCGAGCAAATCCCGGGACGTCATTCTCCCCTTGTACTCGGCCTTGGTGAGGCCGCAGCTGGAGTACTGCATCCAGTTTGGGGCTCCACAATTCAAAAAGGATGTGGAGAAGCTTGAGAGAGTCCAGAGGAGAGCCACGCACATGATCAGAGGTCAGGAAAACAGATCTTACGATGACAGGCTGAGAGCCATGGGACTCTTTAGCCTGGAAAAGCGCAGGCTCAGGGGTGATCTGATGGCCACCTATAAGTTTATCAGGGGTGACCACCAGGATCTGGGGGAACGTCTGTTCACCAGAGCGCCCCAAGGGATGACGAGGTCGAACGGTCACAAACTCCTGCAAGACCGTTTCAGGCTGGACATAAGGAAGAATTTCTTTACTGTCCGAGCCCCCAAGATCTGGAACAGTCTGCCAGCGGAGGTGGTTCAAGCACCTACATTGAACACCTTCAAGAGTAAATTGGATGCTTATCTTGCTGGGATCCTATGAACCCAGCTGACTTCCTGCCCTTTGGGCAGGGGACTGGACTCGATGGTCTCCCGAGGTCCCTTCCAGCCCTAATGTCTATGAAATCTAATCATTCACTCGCATGATCAGGGGGCAGCAGGGCAGGCCTTATGAGGAAAGGCTACGGGACCTGAACCTGTTCAGCCTCCAAAAGAGAAAGCTGAGGGGGGATCTAGTGGCCTGTTACAAACTAGTCAGGGGGGACCAGCAGGCATTAGGGAAGTCCCTGTTCCCCCGAGCACCACCAGGAGTGACCAGGAATAATGGTCACAAGCTGGCAGAGGGTAAATTTAGGCTAGATATCAAGAGGCGCTACTTCATGGTCAGGGCGGCTAGGATCTGGAACCAACTTCCAAGAGAAGTGGTGCTGGCTCCTACCCTGGGGGTCTTTAGGAGGAGGCTAGATGTACACCTTGCTGGGGTCGTTTGACCCCAGTACTCTTTCGTGCCATGGCAGGGGGGGGTCGAACTAGATGATCTACTCAGGTCCCTTCCGACCCTAGAAACTATAGTTCATGTGCAATCCAATCCAATCCACATGGACAAGAAACAAATACAAAAAGTGTAAGGTTATTTTGTAATTTGTTAAATTTATACCTTAACCTTACCGAAGGCATGTAGCAAATGCTCTCCTGGCATTTCTGTACACAAAATGGATGGGAAACCCTTTAAATGTGTGACCATCAGGGACTGCTCTTCTTATAGCATCTTGAAACTCTTCATTTCCTGTAGAGATGCTTGTTGTACGTTCTAGTTCATAGGCTGCCAAAGCTGGTGACAAGAGATAGGACAGCTGGTCATCCCAAACTGTAGTAAGGCCAAGGTCCTATAAAATGGGATGTAAGATGAAGGTAATGATTAATTCATATGAAAGATGCTTTGTGTTCTTCAGTGGGGTTGTTCCTAGTAACCAAAAAATTAAATTGTGATCGAAGTCATTACATTAATGAATACAAACTAACTAGTGTAGTTTAAATCTGAAGGATTTACTGTCCTGAGCTTGTGTTGCATTGCTGTTTTCCACATGTATAAACAGCTATAGAGCAGTCTAAGATGAAGTATGAAAGCACATACTTGTAGCTAACTCTTTTTGATGAAAGACACCATATTCACATCATGTCAGCATACAATTGAATAGTTCATCAAAATTGAGATAGTCAATAGGAGAGATGAAAGGAATTAAAAGCAGGAGTTGCTTTTACAGGACCAGCCCTCAGAAATGAAGAAGCACGTAGCATGTAGTAAAACCTTTTTGAAAAATCTCACTCTCAGTAACCAGATCAGAGAGACATAGAATCCTTTTAGAACTTGGAAATTAAGCATTTTAGGAATTTCTGAAACAAAAGATCAGAGCAACATCCATCTTTATTCCTAACCACGTATCTCTGATTCCAAGTCAGAAGATTCAGTATGAACTGAAAACTCTTGGTACAGTTCATCAACACCCTGATTAGTTTGCTTATAGGCACTTTATAGTCCTGACCATATTTCTGCACTGACAAAATTTAAGGAAAAGTCTTCCTCAAGTTAATAGAAAGATGAGCCTAAGAGGGCTTAAATCAAGTATGCAATGTTTAGGAGGACTTCAAATGGAGAAATATGCACACTTTTAATAGGTATTAGTTAAAACATACAAAAAAGTAAAATGAAGACTTCTATACATCTCATAAAGGTTCAGATGAAAACACATGGCTTGTAGTATCTGTTGAAAGATGCATCTAATTTAAACTAATATTTCTGTAATAAACTGGCATTTGATTTTAAAAATGGTGTTTTCACATTTATAAGAGGAAAAAAAAATCAACTCTAGTACGCTGCAATATATAAAAATCAATTAAGGAGAATGCTAGCTTTTTTGAAGGACTGAGATCCTATAAACTGACATGCAAATAAAAGCAAGTACAAAATCTGAAATTATGTGATTACATTTTCCCAGGCATTTTTCCTTCAGTTTCATATACTACATGACAGCAAGCATGCACCTACTGAAGGGGACATGTGAAAAAGAAAGACCCCTTAAACCAAAATGCATGCCTCCAAACTTTCCAAAAAGATGATATAACAATCTGAAACTGGTTTACCTGGCAGACTAATTAAAACCACTAAAGAGTATTACCTTTCTGTATTCTGACACAAGTATCCTCAATTGTAATTCAATCTCATTGCTTGCTGCTGCAGCATCTATTGTGGAAGCACAGAGAGGAGGCAAAGGAGGAAGTGAAGTTGTGGCCCCTGGAGCACAAACAGATTTGATTGCTTCTTCACTCATTGGTTTCCATTTAGATTCATCATGCAAATCAAATGCACAGACTTCCACTGCATCAGAAGGCTGGCAGTTGGCTAGGAATGCTTGATTGTTGAAGATACAGCCTATTGTTCGATAAGGATACGTTGGCTTCGGCTGTTCAATAAGTGGAGGGTCATCTGGATGGATAGGACTGTGAATGTACCTATCAATTAAGAGAGACGTTTATTATAACAACAACAACAACAACAACTTTCATATTTTACTTTTTAAAAGATGCAAATATTTAGGTGGCAAAGACATACTAAGATTCTGCCCCTATGAAAAACTGTTGTACCATACATGAATTTCCTTTTCATAACTGAAATTTCTTATAAAAAAATTGCCATGTTTTGTGTAATACAAGCAAAAATGTTTTTTCGCCCCTTTCAGTCTAGATATTTATTTTCCAGCTTAAAATGTCAAGCATGGTCACTCAAGCAACTACTCAACTGACAGCAATTAAAATAACCTTTTCAACTGCATCAACAAATAACCAACACAGTTTCTTCCCTTCATTTATCAGATTTTCAGAAGAATAGTGCTTCACATGACAAAAAAATATAATATGCACAATAGAAAATGATCATTTAAATAAATAGAATAGCAATCAACCCCTTTCACAAAATGAAACATATTTTAATTCTTCAATTCATATCCATTTACCATCATTCACACTACCCTTCATTACAAAGCCACTGTTAACTTTACATAACACTTCTTAAAAAAATAAACAGGTAATAAATACACTTCTGTTTTTTAGCCATCACATTTTACAAATACATCAGTATGGGGCACATTGTTCAGGCAAAGGTGCACTGGTACAGGAAACCCTTGCTATTTGCGGGTTCAGCATTCGCAGTTTCAAATATGCGAATGCCGAACCCACATTTTAAATACACTTTATACACTTACAGGGGCTCCTTGGAAGCTCTGTGCTTGTCGCTGCCGGAGCCATGCCCCCCACCCCTCCCTGTGGTACTGCGTTCATGAATGCAGTGCCTTATTCGCAAATGGTGAGGGTCGCCTGTATATCATTATACAGTAAGCATAAACCAAAGTTAGCCTTTTGCAGTTTTCTTCTGAGGCAAGTTACATAGTCTGAGATTAATAAGTAAATCAAAATCATTAGGGAGTCCATGATTCAAGAGATGTGTGTCTTATTGTGCTAACAGAGGTACATTGGAATAGCTTAGAAGCTACTATTGATATCAAGAGGAGACTGGACAGATATTTGGCTGGGGTGATATGATCCTGGCACCCATTCCTGGGGCAGGGGGTCGTACCTGATGATCTGTTTAGGTCACTTCCAACCCTAAGTACTATGATACTATGATATCTAGTTAGGAAAATCCTCAATATTGTAAATCCTATTTAAAAAAAAACATATCCATGACACTTTATGGACTAAATATATATATTACAGCTTAGTTCATCTGTCTGTTTGTGCTTAATGTTCTTGGGGGTGTGGCTCCTGGCAGAGTGTTGCTTCAGCTAGTGCTGCATCAAGAATGATGGGCGGGGCAGGATGGAGTGCCACCACCCACCACCCCATGTCACCACCGCCTCCCAGGAGCAGGGGGAAGCTTCCATGCGGCGGCTACCCCCCACCACTCTGCGCTGCTTCTACTCCACATCTGGGTGCGTGCAAGCTTCCCCCACTCCTCTGCTCCTGGGAAGCAGTGGTGGTGAAGAGCAGGGGTGGGGCGGGCGGTGGCGTGGGGCTGGATGCAGGGAGGAGGCTGGATGCGGTGGGGCAGGTGTGTGCGGCTGGATGCAGGCAGCAGCAACGTGGGGTGGTGGGTGGCAGCCACCGCATGCAAGCTTCCCCCCTGCTCCTGGGAGGCGGTGGTGCCATGGGGTGGTGGGTGCCTGCCCCCCAGGTCATTTTTGACAGGCAATTTGCTAGTATATATATAATAATTTAAATTTACCCAATTCCCAGTGAAAAAACAGCAACATGCAACACCAAGGAAATGGTGTATGAACACTCCTTTTCTTGCCTCTGTATTAAAGACTCCTGCCACCATTCACATTATCTTAACTGGGTATCACTATAAATGATCCAGTGTATTTAATGGAAAATTACAAAAATTGCCCAGTAAATACATTTTAAATAAAAAAAAATGTTATTAATACTGTAAAAAAAATGTTTAGTTGATTTTTAAAATCAAGGACAGTCAGCAGTGGGGTGCAAGACCGACTAATTGTCAACAGCATTTTAATTTTTGAATTTTGTATTTTTTATTTTACTGAAAAAGTCTAGGAAGAGGAAACCTATACATCTTCTTAATATTTGAAAAATGGACTAATCACAGAAGAGTTGCAAAGGCAAGAGAAAGAAAATGCAAATTCTGCAAGCTCTTAACAGACTGCAGAGAAACCTCCGTTCCTCAAAAACTAATGGAGTAGGCACTTGGCTCAGCAAAACTAATTAACTGAGAATATTTACTAAAGTTATAGATAAAGGGCTGGCAACCATTTGCCACTGTGGCCCACTACTTGCGACCCAGCTCAAAACATGGGCTACAACCCCATATCCGATGACCATCAGATGCTGTGAAGGGAAGAAATAAAGTAGGGCAAGCACTGGGAGCCCGGGAGTACCCAGAGAGAATACAATGAACAGGGCAGGCTATAGGATCTGGGGAATGCCTCCTCTGTTCCTGTGGCTGGAAAATACTGTCAATTCACTAAGCTGCTGCAGGCCCGATCTTGTCTATTCACTAGCCAGATCGGGCTCATGGCCCACAGGTTGCTGACCTCTGCTCTAGATGAGCAAGTAGTTCAAATAATAATACGGCAAGTAATAGTAGGGCAAGCTGACTGACCTAAAACAATGCAGGACAGAAGAAATGACTTATTTAGAGCAAGCCAGTAAAAAGGATTGCTGTACCAGAGTCCAGACTGGAATTTTACTTAAGAATATTTGGCAAAGATGAACAGTGATGGATTTTCACATGTTCTTGTGCCAAATTTAAAACGTTCTACATTCTTCATACCTGGCAGCAAGTGACATGTTTGAGCATCCACTTGCATCATAACACAAAACCAGCAGTGACTGTTATACCACAATCTACTCTGGACATTCCCAAAATAAATTTAAATTCTGGAAGCCACAGCACTTCAGCAGACCATGAACTTTCTTAGCTCAATTTAAGAACTCAAAGTTTGAGCCACTTAGATAAGAGTTCAATTTTAGTATTTTAGGCCACTGCTTGGGTCACCATCCTATATGCTCTATTTATGTTGGAGGACAAAAATAATAAATTAAAGTTAAAAGTAAATAAAAAAATAATTAAAAAAAAAATAATAATGAGACCTTAACTCCTTTACATTGCTTACCCACCTGTGTCCTGTTAAACTCTCCCAAAAAGTGATGATTCCATCAGTTCCACAAGTCATTACCCATGCGTGAGGGACTGCTTTTGCTTTTGTTCCTACACAAACAAAGGCTTTTAATCCATAACCAAGGAGAAGGCTACATAAAAGGTTAGCATGATCTTCACAGTCACCCTAGAAAGTGAACATATTAATTAAATAAGTAGTTTAACATGTATGAAGACAAGGCTTTCAATCACGATTTAACAGGTAATTGTTTAATTATTTTTCAAGAGCTATATTTATAGGACAGTAAGGCAAGGTCACAAGTTAACTTGACAGCATCTCAACTCCATTCCAGGAACACTATTACTGATGTGGGACCAGGAGATGTACTGACCTGTATCTTCTCATGGAAGAATATAAAGGTGGCATCAGGTTCATTTGTAATATGGATACCTGGCCACCAAGTGTAGGCTGAGGACCATACCCACAGCTCATTTTATAGACATGCTTTTATAAATAGAGACTGAAGACAGAAAAAAAATCCATCCACCTGACTGTTTTTATTTTTCTATAATGAGTATTGTTTCCTTTCCTTCTAGCCAAGGTATGCTGTAAATTTAAGTTTTATTTCAATTTTACATGATTTTAAAGCAGAATGCAGTTTATGAGAAAATTCTCATTTATTTCTTGATTCACATTCTGGTTATGAATATTGATGAGGATTTCTGTTAATATTATTTTGGAAACGCTTTAAAAAACAAAATACAATCTGCAACATCAGGTGCCTTCAGGAGTACTTCAAAATATATACATTAAATACAGGCAAATATCTGATGAAAATATAACAAATTATGTTACTGTTTCACAGAGCATAGCTAATAATTAAGGGTATCTACAGTTTAAAAATCAGAAATCAAAAAGAGTTTCAAGTTTAAATTTCCAAGCATTTTTTGACAATAACATTCTTAAGCAACTAACTTATGTTACTTATATACATGCAAGAAGTAGACATCAGTGGGTAGTCTGGCTTCTTTTTCTTCCTTACATATTATGCACTCTCCATTGAAAACAGAAAATTTTGTTATATATTGTAGTGGAGTAGGAGTTCTGTACTCATGACAGTCCAGGGAATACGCAAGAAAAAAGTCTGCAACCCTCTGGCTAACATAAAACTAAGTGCACAAGCCATTGAATGCTGTATCTGGTATTTAGGCTTAAGATGATCCTGCTTCTTTGTCACACCAGAGGAAAGGTACTTTGTGCCCACAAGTTTGTCTAACATCCATCTCTTCCAACTATACCGGGGCAGGCAAAGTTCGGCCAACAGGCCAGATCTGGCCAGCAGTGAACTCCTTTTCCCAGCAGCCCTTGCTCATGTGGCTGGGCTGGTTTCCACGGAGACCCCAGCAGCATCCGTACAGGGCCAGCCCCATAAAGACTGGCAGTTAGCAGCAGTGCCAGCCTCTTCCAGGTGAGGTTGCTGTGCTGTGGGCAGGAGTGGGGTGGGCTCAGCTGCTGCCGCCTGTTCGTGGTGGACAGCGGCACTACTGCCCCCTCCAACCTCCCACTAGCACCGTCCCTGCTGGCAGGGTGGGGAGCTGCTCTGGAGCCGGCCTGGGATCTTGTGGCAGTGACAGCGTGGTCCAGAGCTAGGACAAAGCTGTGCTCTGCAGCCTGCATGCCCAGGCAGGGGCGTGCAGACAGTGGATCACAGCTCTGCCCCAGCTCCAGACAGTGCCATCACTGCCACAAGATCTCAACCGGGCTGGCAGCAGCTCTGCACCCTGCTGTGCACACTGCCAGCGCTGCTGGGGCTTGTCCCCATGGAAACCCCAGCCTCACACTATCACAGTGTGGCTGCTGTTGGGGGGTCTCCATGGAAACTGGCCCCAGGCAGGTAGGGGCTGCTGGAAAATGGGAGTCTGGCCTCCAGCCAGATCTGCCATTTTGCCCATCCCTGACCCATATAGTTGGTCCAATAAAAAAGTTATTACCAAAGAAACCTTACTTCTTGCATATTCCCTGGAACACCAGAGGTACAATAACATTCCTATTATAGAGATTACATATATTTATATTTAATGATAGACAAAATACAGCATATATAATCCCTATTAGTCCAATTTCTGTATATCACAAATTAAATTTAAAAAGATTTTTCAACATATACCACTTCCATACTTTTGTCTGTATTGTCTTACATAAAACTAGGCCATTATACCTTGTTTCTACATAGAAAAGCGAGAAGGGTGCACCACTGTTCTTGTTTACCACTTCCTCCTCCAATGACAGGAGCTCTTTCATAACCGAGGACACTGACAAATCTTGCAGCTTGTCTAGGTGTGTCCAGCAATCGGCCTGCTCGAAGTGGCCTGATATAAGAACATACTGGACGGTTTATCCTGTTTTCATCCTAAACATTAAAATATTATGACAAATGATAAGTAATCGAAGTTCCCAATAAAAGAAAAACAGCTTTGTTCTTTTTTGGGGGAATCAATGACTCCACAGCAAAGAAGTAAACTGTGCAACTGACCTAGAACTTTTACTTAAAAAACTATGCAAAGCACACTCTTAAGGAAAAAAAATACCATTCCTTTTATCTCATTTTAAAACCTTTTTAGAAAAAAAGTAAAATAGAAGATAAAAGGAAATTAAATGAATTTATTACTGATAAAAATTAATAAGCTGATAGTCTTTAAATCTGTGGAACAGATATCAAGTACTTGCTATCCTAGCTTCAACTTTCTCTGTCCTACTGACTAAAACAAGTTCAGTCTCCATGCTCAGTCAATCCCTGACCAATCCATGACTGGTAACAAGGGTGCCAATTGCAACACTAGTTTTAGACAGCAATTTTTATTTACCTATTTTTTAACAAAACGTGCATTCATGAAAGTTTCTGGGAGAAACAAATGAAAAATAAATTGTTCAAACTTCTAATTATAGCAATACAAGTGAACAAAAATGGAAGAAAATTAAGAGACCAAGAACACTGTTATTATTATTATAAATTTTAGCTTTTATGTAAACCATGACCAGCTCATTTTAAAGACCTACAAAACAGCTATGACAGCAGTAAACTTTTAGAATACTACAGAACAGAGCTAGATTTAAGCTACTCCAAGTCTGTATTCTACTTCCACAGCATTTCAATGTATAAACTTAACAGTGATCTATATTAATTGACAACTGATTTAAATCAAATTAAGTAGATGTTATTAATCCTTAGAATTTCCTCAAATTTTCCAATAAACAGAATTAGAAGAAATTTCTGATTCTATCATTTTGTTTTTCTGCAAAAGAATGCCAGTCTCTTCAAAGTTTTTAAAATTCTTCCAGGTAACAATATTTCAGCCATAACACAGCCAAATAAAGCTACCAATAACTTATTAAAAAACAACAATCACCACCACCACCAAACAAACACTATAAAACCTCCTACAATAACTCCACAAGTCCTCAATTTGGTACCTAAATTACAAAATATCTATTTTAAGACTATTTTTAACAGGTTAGACATTTGTGTTTGTTTTTTTAAAGGGGTGCAGCTGCAAGGTTTTTATGTTCTGAAAAAGCTGTTAGTTACTAAGCACCCAAAACTGCCCATTTTAGGCCCCTGTCAATTGCAATTTTGCAGAAGCTGAAGAATGGAGAAAGGAGAGAATATTACATTGGGGTGGGAAAGGAGAAAATGTGTTTCTAACATGTTAAGTCAGCTTAAGAAAAGCAGTGGCTGTTTGAAATGGACTGGACTCATGAAGGAAATGAATTACTAGAGATCACAATTATTATTCACACATATACTTTTATGTCATGTAGAGCTGGACTGTTATGGACATGTATAGACATTAATTTCTAAGGAATTCTTACCAGCAGAAAGATCAGGCCAGGGGCTGGAATGTACACAGGGGAGCTCTCCAGGCAGGACGCACAGGAGGGCTGCTCCTTGGGCCACCCCTGCCCTGAGGGGAACCCATTATTTGAAATCCTGTCCTCTCCCCTACCTGGGAAGGGAGGAGGTTGTCAATAGGCAGGCCCCTCCCTTTTACATTGCCTTGCGTACCACATAGATAGCTTCCCTGCACCTGCATTCTGGCACCCTGGCTCTTAAATTACTGAGTGTGCTACCCAGCTAAGCAATACATGCAGCATTTAAAGCTTGAAGGGCCGTGGACCAGGGTGGGGGATAGCTTCCTAATACCCATTTCCTGTTCCCCAGGGCTTGGCAAACCCCACTCCTACTGCCCAGCTGGAACACATGAACACTTACATAAAAACAGTAAACTCTATTTGTAGTCTATATACATAACTAAAAACACCTTGAAGTAGTTGTAAACAGGTGGTCCACATTTTTTAGCTGAATTTACAAACCTGTGCAAAAATCTTTACCAGCCTTGTGTTATGTGAAGACCTGATCTGCAGGTATTCTCTCCACCACTGTTTAGCATACACAAGAAACAAACGTTCTTTTTCTGCTGTTTTCTGGTGTTCTAAAGCAAGCTGCAATTAAAATATATTTATTTTCTTTTAATATTCTTGGTAGAGATGCCAGAAGACTCTACCCTGTCAATATTGCCCCCCCATTTTTCTTTAAGAGGTGGCATCATCTCCCAAAGTTCTTTAAAAACAATCTTAATATTTATAACAGTCCTGCAAGTGCTACAAGGTAATCTTATTTAGGATTAGGAAATAAAATGGGAAATATTTTCTAGTAGTTAATGAAAAACATATTGTTTGGTTTCTTTTTTGAAGACTAATACACCAAAAGTTTCACTAGATTTGTCTTCATAACCAAAGTTGACTGCATATACTTTTTTTTTTTTTAAAAGAACAAACATACAATCAAACCTGCGTGCGCCTTTATGCCAGTACTTATCAGCTTTTGGGATTGACAGGCTAGTTGCTGTTGTGATTACATAGATTTTCAGTAGGAAGCAACAGATGTAGTAAGATACATAATATATCTAACATGTAATATTATCCTAAGAAAAAGAAATGCCCTGAAACAACTTTACTTTACATTTTTGCTTGGCAGTGTTATGACTCACAAGAAAATTACTTCAATAACACTATTTTCCCACATACATGCTTTAATTCTTGCATGACAGTGCAGCAGCTGTTGCTAAGTATTAAGGCAGCCGAGGGAATCTGTTGACTAGTTCTACCCTCCACAGTTGTTATTGATAATTTCTCTTTTTAATGGTCTTGATATTCCACTAATAAAGTTAACATTTGAGGTCTAATCTGCTGTCTGCTAGCTGGTCCTGGTCTCTCTCCTCCTGTTTCACAGTCCTGGAGACTTTTTAGCTTAGAGGAGGGCAAAATGGTGGATCTGGCCTGTGGCCAGACTCCATTTCCCAGCAGCCCCTGCCTACACCACTTTGTTGGTTTCCATAGAGACCCCAGCAGCAGCTGTGACAGTGCAGGGGCCAGGGTTTCCATGGAGACCTGCCCCAGCAGTACTGGCAGGGCACACAGCTGGGCAGAGAGCTGCTCTGGGGCCAGGATCTTGTGGCAGTGACAGCATGGTCTAGAGCTGGGGCAGAGCCATGATCCACTGCATGCACACCCCTACCCAGCATCGTTTTTCAACATGAATACTCTAGGACAATTTATATTCTTCTCTGGCATTGCATTTTTAAACAACTACTTGTAAACAGGAAAGTGAATTTAAAAAACACCATAAATACCCGCTCTGCTCCAGAATACAACGGGTATAAATTAGAAATTACTTACCTGAGTATTAATTATTTCCTGGGACAGTATCTTATTCAGCTGTGGATACATTTCAAGTCTGATGTTTAAGACTCCAACAGAAACTTTTGATTCTGTACCTTTGAAGCACAATATTAATCAGTCCACTGAGAAATCTAGGGTCATTTAACACCACCCCCGCCTCCAGTCCTACCCCCACCATCCAGCTATCTGAGAGCAAACGCACAGAAATATTCCCTGCATTCCCCCTCCAACTGTGTCACATTCAAGGTTAAAAACAAGAAGAAATGTGTGCTTCCTACATGCCGAATAATGAGACAAAAGGTTAAAGTTTTGTGTGCCTCTTATTTGGATTGCACAAACACTGTAAAACCCCAACTGAAGTTCAGAGACCCATTACACTAGATGTACAAACAGAATGAAAAAGAACTACTACCCAAGAGAGCTCACTATTTAGAAGTATAATCTGATAAAATATCTGGAACAAACACATGGAAAAATGCAGAGAAGAGTGTAAGAGATGACAGTGGAAAGTAAAATATAAACAACAGTCTCAGATAATCTAGCTGTATCAAATGGTAGTATCTACAAAATAAATCAAGTGCATCCAAGCAGCATAAAAATTAGCAGGTTCACTGATTTTGACATTTAATTAAAACAACAAAAACATCTACTAAACTAACTACAAGATTGAAACACACTTTTGATATAACATGCAGTCCCATATAATACAAAGGAAATGAAAGTGTAGTTTTTTATGTAGCAATCCTACGCAAATCCAGTTTTATTTTAAAAACACTTAGGGAAAATATTAGCATCATGCTTTTTTTAAATTTAATTAAAACCACAGAACTTTACTGGAAATGATAAATCAACAGGAGGACGGACTACTTTCCCTTCAACTAGATTCTAGGTTTTACTCACTGGAGTCTTTACTACACCAGCAGTGCTCAACCCCTGGCTCGCAGCCCCATGTCATCTGGTCCATGGAGCTCTACACAGATCTGGAAACTTAGTGGTAGGAGAGTGGTGGCACTGCTCCCTTACCACCAAATTTCAGAACATGTGAGAAGCCCAGGGCCCTGCACACTGGATTGGGTGCTCAATCCCACTGAGCAGGGTCAGGTGGGAGCAGCACCAGGCTCCAGGACCCAATCGTGGCACCCAGGTGGCTGGGAGGGAGTGGTGCCAAGCACGTGGGACCGAATCCCAAATGTTCAGGGATACACTCCTAGGGACCAGTCCTTTAGAATATATAGTGAATTCTCTGGTAGAGCTAGGACTGGAAATCATGGTCTTCTCCCTCCTGGGTCTGTGCATGGTTAGACTAAAGAGCCTCAAGAATTCACCTATTACCTCTGTAGCATCCAAAAAGGTACAGGGCAAAGAGAAAGGAGAAAAAGGTCTGTGATGTGAGTTAGAACCTCAGTGCATCACACACCAACTAGCAGGAGGCTAATACAGAACAGAAAGCCCCTTATTTAGGGTTCAAGGACAGCAACCTGCTAGAAATCCAGCACATTTCTCTTCAAAAGAAAGCAAAAAAATGGGCTTTTCAGTAAAGCACTGGCCAGAGACCCTTTTTGTTGATAGATTACTTCATCTTTTGGAGATCTATATTTCTGGCAACTTACACGACAGAACAGATATGAATGGGAAATTCCACTTCCCATTCACCACAGAAAAGAATTTAGAATTCAATTTTTGTTTTTTGCCTAAAGAAGATCTGATCACAGATTTCATGGAATTTACTATAATATTTCCTTGTCATATGTTTATTAGTAAAATCATGATGGACAGTGTAAATCTTGGTATTGTCATTATAACTTTAATGTTAAATCTTACCTACACCCAGGAGTTCTACCGCAATATTTGTTATTCTGTTCTCTGCAACAAGGGCAGATCGCCACTCCAGGAAGTAGGATGCTATGAGTGATGTCTCACCAAACATGTCTGTTTTGATCAGGACCATATGCACTGGATCGCATATAGATAACATAGTGGTTGCATCCATCATCTTACTTCCATCACCTGCCATTTTGTAACAATAAAAAACAAGAGCAAGAATGCTGTAATTAGGATAATACAGTGATTGAATTATTTTTACAAGCTTGCATTTAAATTGCCTTAGAGAGAACATGCCATTAAACCCCTCAATGTTTTTTAAATTTTGCATGGGTCATATTTACTCAATTCCAAGACAAGGTTTTCCCCTATACAACCTGGGGAAAATGAAGCCTTGTCTTAGAATTGAGTATTAAGTAAAAATGCAATACTTGCAGGCAATGCTGAGCCCTGTATTACTCCCTGGTTCCATGTTAATTCCCTACCCATGGCTCTAGTTCCATCTTGGATTCTACTGCTTCCTGGCTCAGTGCACAGCCAGAGAGCAGCACGGGACCCACTGCTGATTCCCTCACCACTGTCTGGCTGTATGCTGGGATCTGTGCTGCTTCCTGGCTCCACGTCAATTCCCCTACTGCTTCCCTGCTCATTAGGGAGCCAGGGAGCAGCACACAACCCAGGAAGGAACTAAAGAGTGACTAGGGAATCAGTACAGACCCAGGAAGCAGCAGGACCCCATGTGAAGCCAGAGAGCAGAAAGGGTATGAGCACTGAGACCTGTGCTGCTTTCTGGCTCCATGCTGAGCCAGGGATCAGTGCAGAACCCAGCATGCAGCCAGAGGGGCAAGGGACCCAGTACAGAGCCAGGGGACACTTGCCTCCTCACCACTCGCCTTCCTCCTGCTGCTTTCCAATAATTAGATTCCATCTATGGAACTGGCAAAATGTATACTGTTCCATGTGCAGAATCTAATGAGGGGCGGGGATCATCTTAAATTTGAAGTCATTGGGGATTCAGGTCAATACAGTATTTAGAAGTAGTCAGGTCTGGCCGCTCTTAAGAGACATAGAGCCCATGTACAAAGGGCTCAGAGACAGATAATGATTAAATCATGGAAAGACATGCACATGGGTAAAGAATGAAGAGACTAAGAGTTCTGTATACAAAGACCACAAATGGGAACAGACAAGATACAAAGACAGAGAAAATGAATACTGTATTTGACAGAAAATAAAGTTCAGACGCAGCATATTTGGCCATTCAAATAATATAAAAACAAGGATAATCAAATGTTTCTGTTTTCATTCTTTTATCTCACCACAGCAGGAACCCACTGCTCCAAGTCATATTTGAAGAAAGAACTTAGTAGTATTGAAATATTAGACACTTACAATGAACTTTAACTACTTTTAGCTATTTTTTTTAAGTAGCAAGCTATTATGCATCTACTCACAAACCAGCTACTAAAAGCTAAAGATTAGGAGGCATCATTCTCTATTAAGTTATTCCACTCTCTCAGGAAGTTTCTAACATCACCTACTGAAACATTTGGTAATGAAATAGATGAACCAGTTCTCTGATTTAGTATAAAAAAATCTGCATTATTACATTACTATACGTCTCTGTATGTTTACAGAACCTTCATGTATTGCTTCACCATGACAAAACATATCATTCACTGTATTTGCACCTAACAATATGACTATTTAATATTTTCCATTAGAAAATGGAGTTTGTTCTCCCTGAACAATATGATAGTCTTTTTGGGCTTAAAACAGGCAGGCAAGGCACAGACCTATCCCTGCATGCCTTTAGTCTCTACATATCTTATTTTACTGGGGTGCTAAATTAATCTGATCCAAGAGTGTCTGGGCCAGTCTATGGTGCAGGCCAGGCAGTGAGTCAGCCAGCTTACAAGTTCAGTCCAGAAGGGCACCATGTATAGTGAGCTCCCTGTGCCTGCCCCCTATGTTACAGGCAGTACACACTGGCCTTGGTGCTGCTTTCAGTGGCTGTGGCCCAAGGAGATGGCATGAGGTACATGTTACATGAGACTCCCTGCTGAACTGCACCGGCAAGTTGGTTCCAGGGCCAGTTCAGGCTGTGCCACAGTCAGCATGCAGGACTGGTCTGGCAGGCTGCTGCATGCAGCACACAACCTTTGCTGGCCCCTAGTGCTTCAGGCAGCTCCCTCAGCACCAGGTCCAGTCCACGTGCCACAGGCAGCATAAGCCCAGTGCACACTACACACAGAGCACAGGGTGGACCCAGCACCATAGGCACTGCACATGGCATGCAGCACCCTGCCAGACCATTTCTTAGCAATGGCTCCAGGGCCAGCCCACATGGAGCCACAGGCCATCTGTGCACACCAGAGCCAGTGCACAGGGCTGGTCCAGCAGGGTGCTGCATACAGTCTGTGCCATGTGCCAGCCCCCGTGCCACATGCAGCGCACACAGTGCCCTGTAGTGTGCTGGCTGGTTTCAGCCTGCACACTCCAGCCAGTACAAGCCCCAGAGTAGGGCCAGCCTATGCTGCATGTGGCACAGGGAGCCCGCATAGGGTGCACACTGCATGTAGCACTCCACTGGACTGATCTTGTGCACAGGTTCTGGCACAACCCAATCCGGAGCAGCCCCAGGATCAGCATGCAGGGTTATTCCAAGCACAGGTGCTTGCAAGCAAAGCACACCCCAGACCAGCACCCTGTGCCATAAGCAGTATCCGTGGTACCTGGATCAGCCCATGGGCCAAACCAGTTCTATATGCTGCACAGGGTATGTAGAGTCAGTCTGAGACACACAGGCCATATCATATGGCTCTAAAGGCCAGATCCAGCCTGCATGTTTGACATTCCCTCTTATTAAAGATTAGAGGAAAAATATTATTTCTGAGATTTTTCAAAAGTGTAAAATCTTGCCCATTAAATTCCTTTTACAGCCTACATGTATTTGTGCCGCCTAAATTACCACATTCCTTCTGTACTCATAAGTGCAAGGAATCAGCGTACGAGACTGCTGTACCAAAAGCTACTACCAAGGACACACAAAAAGGTGGCTACCACTTGTATAGACAAGCTAATATAAATTATGCACACTGACAACCTCAAAAATAATCTAATCTGTCTACATTTTCTAATCCTGAAAGGACAAACATATGTGGAAAATTACTGTAAAAGTCTAACTTTTCCAACTAAAAATCACAATAACACCAATGTAGTTTTGAAAAATGATTGCATCAGAGAGCAGCAACTTTCACTTGCATAAGCCAGTTATCTATCATAATATCAGCATCTCAAAACAGCTCTGCAAGGTAAGCACAACATATGGCACTTATTTTTAAGCTTGGAGTTTTTCTTACCTAGGCTATCCTTGTGGACTTCAAGTAAAAAACCATCATGAAAGTCTGGTTCACAGGCACACGGGACAGGCTTAGAACGGAATCGTTGGTTTCGAAAAAGTAAATACAGAGTGAAGGTAGAACACGTTTGGCCAGGCAAGGGTTCAGGTTCTTGTAGATGTTCCAGAAAAGCTTTTCCACCCAAAACCTGAAGGTAAAGATACCTCCGTGTTGGGTCAATATTAGCTGCAAAGTGTAGCAACAAATGTGAAGAAACTGCTAACCGGTCTTAAGAAATGTTTTCAAATCATCACTCAACTAATAAAAGATCAAAACAAGAAAATCTCCCCCAAAGATGCCTGAAAAAATCCATAAAAATGTATATTAAAGAAATATGGCAAATGTTTAAATGTATGATAAATATTGAGGGTTTCTGCTGTTTGCCTACTGACACTATTCTGTTATTTACGCTCTTCTATTTAATCTAAATAAACAGAAAAACATCTCATCTTCTGAAACTTATATACACTCCAAATACACATTAGAAATTTAGTAATTAAATAATATCCTATAACCAAATTTTCATCTCTCACAGAACTATGATCCAAATACTAAAATTTACAAAAACATACTTTTCTTCAGTACTGGTGGTTGTCTGTCAACAAAATGGGTAGATGGCTTGGGATCTAAGGTCACTTCTTGGTCATTAATATCCTGGAATGATAGTTAAACATTTTTAAGGAGCCACGTTAAGAAACGTTATTTCTTAAAGATTCTTGGCAGTTTCTGAAACCTGAAAATCCCACACCTCTCTGCCACCCTACCACACAATGTTTGAACTACCACCCTTCTAGTAATTGGACTTATTAGTTCAGCATTGACTTTAGAATAAAAGTTAAAATAATTTGTAGAAGTGCACCGATACATCGGTTCAATATCGGATCTGCATTGATATAAAGAAAATTGGAAATCATCCTGAAGTGGCCAATAATTGATCGTGCATGTGCCAACATGCAGGCAGTGAGCAGCATAAGCCCAGGAGCTTGGACAGCTGCATCCAGCTGTTAAGTCTGGTGTGGTGGAAGGGGAAGGGGGAGAGAAGTGGCATGGGTGGGCAGACCTCTGGCCCCTGAGGTGAGGGAGTGTAGACCTATGCCCCCTCAGGTGAGAATAGGTGCTGCCCAGCTGGGGTGAGCATGGGATAGAGCCATGGCTCATCCAGGTGCGGGGGGGAGGGGCCAGCTCCCACTGCTGTGCACCACTTGTCCGGCAGCTCGTCCCATCACTGCTTCAACTGCTCAGCCCCAGCTCGTAGCTGCAGCCCACCCTGCCGCACACAGATCCGGGGGCACATTCACATGCTGCCCACCCCCAGACAAGCAGCAGGAGCCACTGGATGAACCGCTGGACGAGCAGCATGCAGCAGCAGAAGCCTTGCCCCATCCATTCCCGGATGAGCTGCAGCTCAGTCCCGTGCCTGCCCCAGCCACAGCCCCACTCCTTCCCTCACCATGGGGGGGGGGGGGGGTGTCTTGATTTGCGCCCCCCAACAGACTTACCAGCTGGACTCAACTATACTGGAAATCAGATCAGTATTGGCCAATATGCCTCTTTAAAAATCAGCTATTGGTATCGGCCCTTAAAATGTCTAATTGGTGCATCTCTACTAATTTGTCAACAATACACCAGAAATTAATAAAGCCAACATAAGCGACACTGGGCTAAAATGAGTTTTCACTGCCTATTGAAAGAATTTTAACAATGCCAAGATGAACAAAGTGCAAACATTTCCCTTTTCAAAATGTACTCACAGTTACCACTTTAAGTTCCTTCATAACATCATCAATGATTCCTCTTCGTCTCAGAGCTTTCATCAGATCATCTGTGGATAACTGCTGATGCTCGGGCACTATCTCATCACGTATGGTCTCAGCAAGAACTTCTCGGATCCTTCCATGGACATCCATCTAGAAGACAAAAACTTCTATGACCTGCTGTCCAATGCTCATTAGGATAGCATTCCTACGTTAATCAAATAAGTTATAACCCTCAATGAGCATCTAATACCATAGAGCAGTGGTGCTCAACCTTTTTGTCCAGTTGGCTAGCTGGGTAGAGCCTAGTTTATCTGTGGGCCAGATGCAGCTGGCGGACTCAATCCAGCATCCAGGATGAGTGCAGTCAGGCTCCATCTAGTCACACAGGAGAGGAGCCCAGCCCTTGAAGGGGAGAAAGGGGGCTTGCCTAGACCCAGCTCCATGGGGGGGAAGGGGGTGCAGCTGAGCCCTAGTGCACATCTGCAAGGTTTGGGAATTTAGCAGTAATGGAGGGTGGCCACGCTCTCCTGCCACCCAAATTCCACACCAGTGGGGAGCCCTGCAGGCTGAATATCATGGCTGCCTGGACTGCAGGTTGAGCACCCCTGTTCTCAAACTACATGCTTCAAAGAGGCATGCCGGGATATTAAAAACATTACAATCCCCTAAGAATAAACCACAATCAAACAGGAAGGCAGCAACAGGGCAGGATCCACTGTCACAAATGTGGAAGGAATTGGTCCTTGCTGCTTTCCTGGGGCAGAGGAAACCAGAGTAGCCCCATCTATTACACAGACCATGGCCTCGCTGTTACCTTTAACATCCTTATCAAGTGGTAGGTAGAAGGGTGCTCATTTGGCAGCAGGTGCACAGCCAAAACCACTCATGCCACCAAAAATAAACAAAACACTCAATGGAGCGCATACTAAGAACACCCCAGAGAAGCGCTGGCTGCCTTGCCTGAGGCAGGCAAGGGTACTAGGCCTGCTGTGCTGTGCCAGAGCTGAGAGTAGTCTCCTGCGGGGTTTAGATGATGGTTTGTACAGGCTAGTTTGGATAGGGAGTCGCCTTCCTCAGGTCGACCTCTGGAGGCCCTTGCCAGCCCTACAAGCACCTTGAAGGAGGCCAGATGGTGCAGGTGGCCAGAGGGATCCTTGCCCTGGCTCTTCAGAGGCTTCTCCACGTGGCCCCTCTGCTTCCAACAGCTCAGGCACACCTGCCCGCCACCTCGTAGGGCCTGAGACAGGAGTGCAGCATGGCCAAGCGTACAATAATTATTGTATTCGTACAATAGTTTCAACCTTTCTGCAACATAAGTCAGTAATAGTAAGTGTTCAAAATGTACAACCATTTTTTGGGCAGCTTGTTGATGCAGCACACGCAAAACCCAAGTCACTCCCAGACAATCTTAACAGACTTTTGGGTTTGCAGTCAGCACTTTCTTGTAACTGCTTGCCTTGAAATAAACAAATGCTTCCACTTGGATAACCCAGGTCTTGGTCACTCACTCACCCACTGGCACCTTATCCAGAGTAACAGAAAATAAATAATAAGAAAAAATATTTGCATCCATTTCCGTGTACGATAGCTTTTCAGCAAATACAATCATTTCGCGCTTGCAATACAATTATTTCACATTTAGGAGCTGGGAGCGCGTCCAGCGCCAGCCGGGACCGACAGCCCCGCGCCCGCACCCCCCGGACACCTTGGCGAGCTGCTGTCGGATGATCTGCTTCAGCTCCGAGGCCTTGTCCGGCGACAGAGCCATGACACAACCCCACACCTGCCTCGCGGAGCCGCCGGCAGCCGCTGCGACTGGGCCCCGACCTGCCCCCACGCGGCCACGCCCCCTGCAAGCCCCCAACAGCCGTTTCCAACGGCCCGGCCAGGGCGGGAGGCTGCTCGCTCAGCTGCCTGACGGAGAGCCCCCGCCGCCACCCGGGACTGGCACCCCCGGCTCAGCCCGCTCGGGGGCTCCGGCAGCCGCGCGGTCCCTGTAGGAAGCAGGGTGGGGACAGGCGCCATCCCGGACACCTAACGCGCCGGGGAGTGGAAGGCCCCCGCAGTACAGGCAGGTCCCGCTCGGCCCCGGACCCTGTGCCGGCTGTCATGTTTGTGCCGTGTGGCGCCGCGGCGCGCCGCGACTTCAAAGGCTTTACGCTGCTTATGGTAACGACCCCCCGTCCCCGCGCTGGGGCTGCTCGCGGCCCCTCCCCCAGGGGGCACGGGGTGGGGGCAGTTGGCACGGGAGGGACCAACGTTCTGATCGTGACGTCAGCGGGGCGCCTTGCTGCCTACCCTGCGGGGCAGGGCACTGCCGAGAAGGTCCTGGATGCTGGAAGCGGGGCATGGGCATCCTCACAGCCCACACAAGTTCGTTTTGGTGCACTTCAAGAGAAACTAGAACAGGGGTTGGCAACGGTTTTGGCTGGAGCACCTAAAACACAACAGTCTCCACCCATGCCTGTGCTTGGCGGGCCAGAGGTGGGGCAGCTGTGAAGGGCCCGATCCTCATTGATGGCAGACACTCCACAAGTGCCTCCAGGTGGACCGTGGGGCAGTAGTGAGGGTTGTGCTGCCCCAGCCCCTTCCTGACCATGGGCATTGAGGCATACGTGCACCTGCTGCTGCGATGGAGCTGGGGCCAGAGCTCTTCGCAGCCTGCCCACTGCCTGCTGCAGCCTGTGGAAGGCAGCCAAGAGGATGCAAACATCTGCACCAAGCTCCCCAGTCCTGGTATTGACACCATGGTGACGGCTGTGCACCAGGCTTTGGGTGCGCAGCTGGGAAGGGGTTTGGGGCAGCACAACCCAGGTCCTTCACCTGCTGTCCATCCCAAGGTGTACATGTAGCTGCCACCACCACAGAGCTGGGTTGGGGAACACAGTGATGTAGTTTGCAGCTTCCCAGCTGCCTGCCACAGCCAGCTTGGGCTCATGGCAGCTGCAGCAGGTGGCAGGCACACTGCAGCAGCCTGCACTGGCTCTGTGGTAGAAGCAGCTGCACATGTGCTTCTGGGTGGACAGCAGGGGGTGGGGGCAGGGTTGCACTGCCCTCAGGTCCCTTCTCAGCTGTGTGCTGGAGCTGCGCATGCAGCTGCAGAGCTGGTGCTGGAGCTATGGAGTGCAGCCGAGCTGTTTGTAGCCTCTAGGCTGCAGCTGGCCTGGCCTCTGGCCATCTGCTGCCTGCCAGAGCCCGGGCTGCTTGCAGCCTCCTGGTCACCTGCCACGAGCAACCTGGGCTCTGGTTGGTGGTAGCTGCCTAGAGCCCAGGCTGACTGTGGCATGGTGAGGAAGATGGCCTCATGTGCCATGCTCTGGCACACGTGCTGGGGGTTGCTGATCTTTGAGCTAGAAACTTTGTTCCCAGGTGGGACCCAACACGCACACACCTTAACTGCCTTCCTTACGGGTAACTGCACAATTTTGAGGAGGGTGCAGATGGTGGGAGGCATTCTCCTGTCTAGCCCAACACTTTTTTTTCTCTAGTTAAAAACGAACAAAAAATTTACCAAGCTGCTAGGGATCTGCGGGTGGATGATCTCTGTATAAGATGGAAGGAAAAACAAAAAGAAGTGCTTTGCAATAAGGGAAAAGCAGGCCACAGGGCTGTGGAAGAGAAGCTTTGTTAGCAGGAGCAGCAGAATGGCAGCACAAAGGAGAGCTGGAGCAGGGGAAGAGCAAGACAGTTAAGGAGAGGATTGTTAACACTTTGTGGAATGAAGAGTTGAGAAGGGATCAGGTAGATGACAGTGAGCCACAAAGTCAAATGAATTCCCTGGGCATGCCCTGATAGAAATGCTGCCACTACCAAGCAGCTGGTTGGGTGGAGCAGACATCAGAGGGGGTGCAAGTGCATCATCATTCTCCCTCTAGATCCATCCCTGGCTTTTCCCATTTTGAGATCAAAGTGAAAGCAAAATGCAACTTGCCTGGAATTGCAGGTATCTGCTAGATTAGATATTAAGTGTAAAAAAGATAGTGTGGCATTAGTCCCACAGTTGTAGTTTACAGGTATGTCTCACTGGGATACTTAAAACAGAATCTTGCCTTCTTGAGAATCTTGACCATGCCGCCAATACTTCTGTCCGTCATTTCTGTATCTGAGTTAAGGTTTTTTAGGCTGCAACTACAAACAGTCTGGAGGGCCATGGAATTGAAGAGAGGCATTACCGGGAATGGCTAACAGACCGCTAAATTACGGAAGAAAGGATAACTTGATTAGTAGAAGGTAGAGACAGTTAAAAAAAGAGATGGTCATTCTCACCTGTGGAGTGAAGCAGGGTGAGCTGGGGTGGTCAGGTAGATTATAATAAACCATTACTCCATCAGCACCACCTGAATAGAAATGCCACTTCTCCTCCCTCTGACACTGGTTTTAAATTTTGGGTGGAGGGGGTGCAAATGTGCTGCTGCCCAAATGCACGTTCCCGATCCACCCCTACTTCACCATAATCTAAAGCGGTCAGGACCTGGCTTGGTATTAAATGAAAGTGCCTTCTCCCTTTACATAGCCGTAGGGCAGTGGTTCTCAACTTTTTATACTTGAGGCACCCTTTGATAGGCTTGGACCACACCTTGGAAAATGCTACTTCTTATATTTCACTTATTTGTTGACCATGGCCAAATAATAGAGCAATTCTTCTGTTGCAAAGAACTTGGAAAGACCACAACAGGCCAGAATCTTTTTAACACCATGAATTCCTATTTCAAATCTCTGGGTTTATCTTTTGAATTAGTTGTGCATACCTAACAAAACTAACATTGCCTGGTACCCTACAGCACCTTTGAAAGTATGTCAAAGCACCCTTACTGAGAAATCACTGCCATAGGGATTCCTCCCAGAAAGAGCTCAAACAATGTCAGTGTAAACTGACTATATCCGTGGCACCATCAGCTGCATCAGCCATGTGGACACAGAGAGGGGTGAATTTTTTCCCCTAAATTCTTTGATTTTATTATAAATTGGATGTTAGGCAGCAGGACACTGGTAGCTTTTCACTTCAGGGTATCTTGATGGTTCCAGCAAGATACACTTGAACTTAGTTCTGTGACTGTTGGATGAGAGTCAAGCTGAGCAGAGTAGAGCACTGTATAGCTATATAGGGCTGGGGCACATAATACATATGATACTTTAATGAAAAATGTGACTTCTCTTCCTCCCCCCCCCCCAAGTTACTAGTAAGTCCCTGTGAGTATAATGCATTCCTTTTTTTTAAAGAAGAAGAAAACTTGTTAGGCATACTTTCCAAAGCTGTTGACACCACAGCTCAGGTGGAGTTTCCCCTGATGCTTCATCTTCATTAGCAAAAAGGTGATTTTTTAATTAATTATTATAGTAATTTTTTACTTGCCTGATATACTGACCAGCATCCCATTTATCTTGGAGATAAAGGGTATACAGTTCCGAATTTACAAATCCTATGCTACATATTGGTTAGTATAGAAACAAAATGTGAACAAATATGTGTTTTGAGATATGTAGAATAACGCCTCAGGTTTTCATATCCAATTTTAAAATACTGGATGGGAGGAGAGTTAATTAGGTCAAAGTTGAGGGGATTTTACTTGTTAATTTGAATAGTACTTACCGTTATTTCAATTAAAATACCATAGTTGTATTTACATATTAAGTGTGTAATATCAGAATAACCATTAGGTGTCACTTTAAGTACTGACAGCTTCTGCTTTGAGTTTTAGTAACTTTGTCACCTGTGGAGAAAAAAAAAAAACCCTGAACCCTCAGTCCCATACTTAATTTTCTATGAAAGTAGGGCTACTTGAAGAAATAAATTTTAATATATATTTGCAGGGTCCAGGCCAAAGTTTGTATTAGTAGGCAAGCCAGGCTGCTCAACAAATTACACTTCAAAACATGAAATGCTTCTCTTAGAAGTGTGGTAAGTCTAACTAGTCTGAGGATTCATGTCACTTAATTTTGGTCTGTTTCTCAGACCATCACATTTTATGGATGAACTTTACTGTAACTTACTAGGTAAACTACAAATGTGTTAGTTTGACGCTAAGTATCTTCTGTTGTTTCAGCCATCTGTATCAGTGGGAAATGTTGGCCAACTAGCGATAGACTTGGTTATTTCTACACTTGACATGCCTAAAGTGGGTTACTTCTACACTGATTGCCTTGTGCCAATGGTTGGGAATAATCCGTATGCAACAGCAGAAGAAAACTCAACAGAATTGAGTATAAATGCAGAAGGTATGTAAAGTTATAGCAGTAGTCTTTCCAACTAATTTTCAGATGTTGACTTAGGCTGCAGTCCTGCAGTAGTCTATATAGAAAAACCTTTTAGTGAAAAGGGGTTCTGCACAGGTGCAAGGACTCATCCATGGGATGCTCTCTGCAGGATTGGGGTCTTTATTTCTAAAACCAGCTGGCAACCAGAAAACAATGAACTAAATTGTGTTAATATACTCTGTGCCTTTTTATTTAATTAAGTTATTGTCCCGTATTCTGGTAGTGTCAATGTGATTGTTATAGCCGTGATAGTCCAGGAATTATATGCATGGCAAGGATTTCTTAGGGTGATATCTTTTTTTGGACTAATTGCATAGTTATCCCACATTATCCTACCTATGCAGTTGGTCCAATAAACAGTAACACCATAAAAAAACCCCGCTTGTCCCATTCTTATGCATTCCAAACCGAGATTTCTACAGAAGTCAAGTGAAAAAAATTCTTACATTAGGAGCTGTAGGAATTTTTGTCATGTAATCCCCAAATTGTGGATATAATATTAAAGTCAGTTTTTAGACTGATGCTAGGAAGAGAGCTTCCACATTAGATTTCAGATTTGAAAGTTTTAACTTTAATATTAAAGAATGTTTTTGGTGTCCAGGTTCAGTTTCACTATATTTCTGCCATATCTACCCCTGCTCTACTTGGAAAAAAAAAAAGTAATCTATATACTCCTCTTACTTGTTCCTTCTTCCTGTCCAACTTTTTCCCTTCTCATTTTCTAATATCTTCAGTTCCTTTTTCTGTTCTGGTCATCAGGTTTCTGTGGACTTTCAGCAGTAAAAACTGGAAGTCCCAAGGTAAATATTTTGATCAGCGAAAGCAGCTGTAAAACTAGCTTCTCTGGTTCAGCTGAGTCATTATGGCTTTTTGGCTGTTTTGTTCTTTTATGGTCATGCTTAGGGAAACTAAGACTAATGAAGACAATTGTAATATAAATCTGGTTGTATACTTTTATTTCTTTAATAACTGGAAGTTGTACTGTAGATCCCCAAGCTTTAATTATCTTGTGTACTGGATTAGTCCAAACCCTTCTAACCCTAGAATATTCACTTTTTTTGTTGTTCTATAACTTTTTTGTAGTATATTCATTATCTTCTAAGAAGCTTGTGGTTCTTCAGATTAGATCACCATTTATAAAGGTGTGTGTTTGCTTGTTTGTTGTTTTCATTACATATGTTGGAAATAAATTCTGAATCAGAAAGCATCTACATTCAAGTTCTTTAGCAGTCCAGATTGATTTTAACCATCTCATGTCCAGTACACTAAAATCAATTTTCTATAAAATTAATCTAGAAAAGTATTGCTAACTGTGTTCTTGTTTAATACATATCAAATAACAAGAAAGAAGTTGGAATTAACCTAACATCTTCTCTAATTATTTGTAAAATGTTTAACAAACCAAAAACAAAGAGACTTTTTAACCTCTGTCACTGATTGTATGACGTTGAAATTCTGGACTCCTAATAGAAGATCAAAATTATGTTGGGGTACATTTTACTCAATCATTGATGTCTCCAGGAAAGTGTCAGTGTTTTTCAGACATTATGTTTGTGGGAAAGAGCTCCTTGTAATTGCTGCCTGTTTGTGCTATTTCTCTTTCCTAAAAGAAGTTATTTTCTGCTGTCATGATAACAGCAGAAATAATTTCTCTGTCCCTCTAAAACCTGAATAATGTGAAACATGGAGGATTTTGCCTTGTATACATGTGCTGTGTAGAGGCATAGTGATTGTCATTAAAGTCAGCATTTACCACACAAGAATAACTGAGTTGGCACATGGTTTTTTTTGCTAATTCCTGCTGGAGGAAAATGCTCTGGATTTCTTAGGACCCAATCTAACTCTATAATCCTATGCATAGCAGTGGGAATTGGCTCACTTAGGTACCACTGCATGAAAATTAATATTTTCACACACACAATTTAATTCCAACACAAAACATTTTGGTTAAGTTGTTTCAGTCTGTAGCCCTCCATTAAAAAAAATGTCCTAAAGTAAAGACCTAACAGGCAGGAGGAAAAAATAGTTGAACATTACCTTGCATTGTTGCAAAAAGTTAGTCTCTTATATTGTAGTTTGGCATTTCTTAAAGATCTAATTTGTCATTCTTTTTCTCCATTTTCTCCAAAGAATAAATATACATCCTTTTGTCAAACTGTTCTTTCTTGGGTGAAAAGCAGTAAATGTGCCAGAGTTATTCTTCTGTCTAGCAGTCATGCATACCAGCGTGATGATCAGCAGCTTCATGGGTATGTTTGTATGATTACTTTTAGTCATCTTATTAATATTTCTTTTCCATAAAGTTAAATGTTATATTTTCATCTAGCCTGGGTCTGATTGATTTTACTATGTTTGATATGCTCTTTTTGCCTTGTGTGGATATGCATTATATAATATGTATGCAGTACTGTGTCCTAAGAGGATTCGTACGAAGTCAAGACTGTTAAAGTCAAATTTAAAAAATCTAGTTTCTCTCTGCTTTCCTGTCTTTCAGTGTAGATAATAAACCAAATTAACTTTTGCTGAGCTGTGGTTAGTTTAATATTCTGTTCTTTACATTAGTAGGACACTGCAATGTTTAAGCTACAGGTAACGTGGGAGATGAAAGTTTTTCCTTTAAAAAAATTGTTTTTTACCCTGAATGCGTTGTAATCCATGATAAAGATGATGAAATTGCTGGATTTTTTTCCAAACTACACATCTTAATGAAACACAGTGTCCTTTAAATGAGTTATAGGCTTAAATGATGTGCCTGTATAATCACCAGTTACACTTCGCATGCTTGTTTTTAGAACTGGCATTTACATTCACTCATCAAGAAATCCTTTTTCATGTTCTAGATTGTTGCATACCACAGGATTAAGTCCTTTGTTTTCTGATAGCAGACATACAGGCCAAGTCTGTGGCACTGATTTGACAGCAAAACAATTTCTGAAATGATTGAAAAGCTATTTAAAGTAGTCATAGCAAAGTATATCTTCCTAATGTTAAGTTCAAGCCCACTGTAACCCAGTACAGATCAATTTAACAAGTCTAAATGAATTACTCAGACTTCAGCATCCCTGATTTTCTGTATGTAACAGTTATTTGGACCTCAAGAGAAAAGGACTCTGCTATTCAGAAATAAAAATACAGTAGTTTAACAGTCAGCTCATCTTTTTCTTATATAACAGTAACTGAAGGAGAAAAATGATACTTGATTGCTTTAGGCTTAAATAGGTACTTCCACCATGTACCATTTAGTTATCTTATGTGGTGGATAGCTGACTAGCTTACAGCATTTCGTAACCACAAATTAGCCTCTGGCCTGTCTTGTGAAAGAAAACAATCTTTGTGCAATACTTATTGTGGGGTAAAGGCCTTTTATTGATTCCAGTTGGATTCTTATACATGCAGTAACCCATGCACCATATACAGCATTCTTGCATTTAATGTATTTTTGTTTTTTTCCTCAGTACACCACTGCGGTATCTGCTCTCACCTACAATTCAGAAAACAGTTGGAGATCAGATGCAGGAGCTAAACTGGAAAGAGATGGAAAAAGTAGCAGCTTACCCTGAAATAAACAATGCAGAGAAGGTTCTACATATCCCTGGAGGTGGCATCACAAAGTTATTGTTCACTGAGAGGTAAGCAAGCTGGCTAATGTTAGAAAGAAACACAAAGATATAAAACCCAGTTTTAGTCTGTAGGCACAATTTACATTTGACTGTGAATCTACTTCCTGAAAAATTAACATAATTTTCTTTTTGAGAGATGTTGTATGTGGTGCTTTAGAGAAAAAGCATTCTTTAGATACTCCTCTTCTGGAGAGGAGACTCATTTTCAGTACAGGCCTTTGATCAAGACAGGAGGTAGAGGATACAATAGAAAAAACTGGAAAAAAAAGTTGCATCACCCTGCTTAAAAATGGCTCAGATATGTATTTTGTGAATGGGCCTGTGGGTACCAGGAACAGATTGCAATCAAGATCATTCATTTTGGTATCTGACTTAAAAAAAAAATACTGTGTATGCTCGATTCCATGATGAAGTTCTCCCCCACTTAAGGTGGGGAGAGAAGGCCTGTGTTTTGGAATCAGGTGCAGGGCAGTGTGGGGGTAGACCACAGCTGCAGCCTGCCCCCCCACCATTTGTACCCCCCCCCCCTACCCCCACCCCCTTTGCTGCCTTGTGCACTCACACTCACCCCTTCTGGCCCCTCTTTACCCTCTCCCCACAGCCTCAGGTCCCCAACCCCACCCATTTTGCCATGTCCTTGGAGTCTCTATCCTTGCACTTTCCCCCTACCTCCCCTTCCCTTACCCTTGCTCTGACACTGTCAGGCTCTGTCTCCACTCTAGTCTGGGGCACAGAGCCTGGCCCCAGCCCAGCCCTCTAACAGCAGCTCAGAACCAGCACTGCTGATACAGGGCTGGGTTGGGGCCAGGCTCCATGCCCCAGGCTAGAGTAGGCACAGAGCCTGCTGACACTAGCGCAATGGTAGGGAGGAGGGGCAGGGGGCTGGCAAAAAGCAAAGGCTGAGGGGCGGCCCGAAGGCAAGATGGGGGCAGGCAGAAGGTGGGGTAAGTAGGGAGGTGACAGACAGCTGGGGGTAAGCTGCCTCCCTCCACACCACCTTCCCCCTACTGTCTGTCCCCTGTTCCCCCCAAAACCACTTGCCCTACCATGTGGCTCCCCGCACTGCAACAGAAGAATTGCTCTTGGTTTTCTATAATAAAAAAAGAGTGAAAATTAACAGCAGGCATTTTCCAAGGATACCTTGAGTCTAAGGTGGGTGCCTTGAGTCTAAAAAGGTTGAGAACCACTGTTCTAGATCATACTGTCTCCCAAAAAGATAACTCTATGCTTTATAAACCATGTAGGCTATTATCGCTAGACTGGGTGTTATCTGGGTACTACACCACAGGAATGTTATTTTTTTTAAATTGGCTACTGCTAAGATTGACAAAAAATGGAACATTCATATTTTTTTTCTGAGCTCCTCATTAAACATCTCTAGTTCTGTGGAAAGCACACCTCCAAAAGGAGGAAAGGAAAACCAAGCACATACTTCACAACATCTGAATCAAAGGTTCAGAGCTTCTCCTTTTGTTAGCTTACAGTCAATTTGAGAAAATGTTGAATGACTTCCCCAACCATTTCAGTAGTGAATTGATTATTTTTAATTCCGTTTCATTTGTGGGTGGCAGAGTGCTGTAACATTTCCTCTCGGTGTCAGTCTCATGACAAAAAATTTCATATCCTTAAATTTTCCCATTCAAATGGAAAACTTGTTTCAACAGTGCTGTAAATGTTGCTGTAACTTTCTACTCTTCAAACAAACAGGATCTTGCTGAATATGTCTTTCTCTTTTGTATTTAAAATTTAAAAAAAATTTGGGTTGAACATCAGTGTACTCTCACTTAAAAAAAACAGCCAAGTACGTGTTTTGAGTCACTGACTTGAAGTGATTATGCTTGAATCACTAATGCTTTAATAGTTCACAGATTTTTCACCCTTGAGTTATAAAGCATGACCTTGCTTTGGCACTGCACTAAAATTCCAAGATTAAATATTTTATCAAAAACATCCAAGTTGGAGCCCAATTAGATTTGTTTTCTGCCTTTCAGACTAATGTTAAATGATACCCTAGCACAGGGGTTGGGAATTATTTGGACTGGAGGGCCACTTAGGGAGTTTTGGTGAGCTGTTGCAAACCAGGTCATCCCGCCATTCCCCCAACAGCTCACCAAAACTCCCAGAACTGGGATCAGGATCTTGGGGCCATGACAGCATAGGGCAGGGGTGGGCAAAATATGGCCTGCGGGCCAATCTGGCTTGTGAGGCCATTCTGTCCAGCCTGCAGGGCCTATAAAGAAATGTAGAAAATGAATATTTCTCTGCCCTTGGTTCCTGTCAAAAATGACAGGAACCAAGGGCAGTAGGACCCAGGGGAAGCCTGGCGGGCTCCCACAACAGCGGGCCCACCCAGCCCCGTGTCCCCCACCCCTTGACAGGTACCCCACCCTCTGGTTACCATCTTGGGACCAAAATCCCAGGGCCAGCACCAGTGGGGCCCAAAGTGGGGTGCAGGATGGCAGGGGTCTGTGAAGTCAGGCTGGGCTGCACCAGCAGGGAGAAAGGAGCTGGCCTGGCTCTGTAGAGCGCCTGCCAGCTGGGACCCCGCACTCCTGCCACCCTGCTCTGGGCCCCACCGGCACTGGCCCCGGGACACTGATGTGGGCCCCATGCTCCTGCTGGCTCCTCACCCACTCACACGCAGTGCCCCCCAGCCTCACAGTACAGGCCGGGGGCAGCGCACAGCCCCAACCCCCTGCTTGCCAGCAGGGAAGAAGCTGGTGCTGAGCGCAGGGAAAAGTGGCCCCTTGCCTGCCTCATGGCTGGCGCGCCCCACTTTTCCCTGCACTCAGCACCAGCTTGTAACCCACCCCACTGCCAGGCTGGCAGTGGGGCCGGGTTACAAGGTGGTGCTGAGTGTGTGTGTGGGGGGGAAGCAGCCCCTCCCCACCCCATGCTTTGTGCCCCACGCTGCAGCCAGCCTGGGGCTGCCCGTGCCTGCTGCGGAGAGCCCTGCATGGGCTGCGAGCACCTGCAGCAGGGAGTGCTGGGCATGGGGCGGGCGAGGGGCCACTTTTCTGTGCGCAGGGAAGGAGCCCAGGGAAAAGCTGAGTGAGGGGGGGAGTGCCTGGTCTGGGTGAGGCCAAGGGATCTGCCACAGGCTGGACAGAATCCCTTGGTGGGCTGTATCCAGGCCATGGGCTGTATTTTGCCCACCCCGTCTTTGCATGGTTTTTTATTCTAAGATGCATCCAACATCAGATGTCTGTAGGGTGGAGAAGTCAACCCAGGTAATTTAAATTCCCCATCAGGATTCATCTGATTGCTTAGTTAGATTCTAATCTTTCTTTGTCCCTCTTGAGATTTCCTTTCTCCATAATCCTTATTTAGAAGTGAATTTACTAAACTTTACACTGTTCATGTAATTATCAGCTACCTCTTAATGCAGATGTCTACACCTTTTTATTTTAAAGTTCCATGCATTCTTTCATATAGTGCAGCTTGCATAACTTCTTTTTCCATGTTTAACATAAATGGAAAAGGGGAGGTAGCAGACAAGCTATCTAGGAGTTTGTGGCATAGAATCTGTGCCCCCCGGTCTCCAGCTTGGAGACAGTTTTTGTGGCTTTTTTAAAAGAAAAAGGTACAGGCAAAAATAAAACAAAACCCCAAACCTGTTATATTAAGTGAGCTACTCCCCAGTTATTATTGTTCCAATAAAAATTACAATTTCTGTTCTAGTTGTTCTAAAGGAATCCCAATGGCTGTTCTACTGAAATTTTGCTCAGAAGGGGATAATATCCCTGATGCACTTGCTCTGGTTAACTACCTTAATGAATGGTTCCAGCTAATTAAAAGTGAAGTAAGTATGTATCTAAAATTCTTGGTTTTATATTTCTGACTATTAATTGTTTCAGTAGAAAATTACAAAGACTGTTTCAAACTTTAATTGAATTTTCACTAACGTGCAATTCTCTGTCCTTGGAAGGTTGTATTTCAGGGTAGATTTTGTCATTGTGTTGTCCAGGTTACTGGAACCAGAGAAGTTTTTTCACCATGTTCTTCAGGAACAAAAACCAGATACTGTATGTTTTGAGAATAATAGCATGTTAGGTTGAAAGTATAATCCTGGTTGGTCTTATGGTAGCCTTCTCCTGATAAATCTACAATGATTAGCTGTGTGACTAAAGATAAAGGGAAAGAAAGTGTGGGAAATAATTTTTTTCTAGCTGTGGTTACTGCCATTCTAAAATTTGAAAATAACGTTGCTGTTTTTAAATCAGCAGAGCAGCAGTACCACAACTACCGCTTCACACTGGAAAATACCAAGTTCTTGGAGACTGTTATTTGGCAGTGGTCTTCCACCCGCACTCTTCTGATCTGTGCTGAATTTTTCTAAGTCACCTGTATAAAATATTTGTAACTTCCCCTATGATGGTAACATAACAAGCGTAAGCAGCAGCAGCCTAGTTTGCTATAGACATTAATATCTCTTTATATAAGCAAGCAGATCTTTTCACGTTGTGGTTATTTAAAGAAATTGGTTTAACTTCCATTAATTGGCTAAAGTGTGATGTTTTGCACAATGGTTCCTTTGGAAACTTCTGTTAGAATATTTTCTAATAAATTATTTCAAAAGGGCATTTTTGTTTTAATATCCTGTCCTATCTACCATTGTCATGAAGAGTGCCATATGGCCACCTCTAAGCATAGCATATTCAGTAAGATTAGTGCGAGTCTCCAGATTATTCATTCAAATGTCAAAGTTACAATTTTAAAAAAAATCAATGGAAGAATGTCTTAGTTTCCATATCTATTTGTATTGCAGCAATAGCAGAGATGAGCCCTCTGGGATTAGGAGCATACCTCAAGAGAAATAGCAACTGACCTGAAGAGCTTCCAGTTTCATTTAGAATAGATGAGAAGTGTAGAAGTTAAAATTATTTGGCAGCCATCTAACAACCTGTATTTTGTGAAGAATTGGCTTCAGCTATTCAGAATAAGTGACTAATCACTTAGCACATATGGTATTACTCTCTTCCTTAATTGATTGAGTAAAGCCTTATGAATGAGAAGAACATTTTTATATAATTAAGAACGTATACTATTCACTTCCAGCTAAGGATGTGTCTGAAGATTCCCCAAACATTGCAATAAGTAAAAACCAAATAGGAATGGAAACTAAAATGTCAGCAATTAATAATCTTTACTGTTCCTGAGAGGTTTTTCATTCATATTTTGCACCCTTGGGCATCTCTGGCTAGTAATGCTGAATCAATCACACACCATAAAAAGATCTAGTTGGAGCAAATATGTGTAGTCTGAAATACTTTCAAATACAGTGTTTCAAAAGTCAGACATGAGTCCTAAATTAGAAGTACTGCTAAAATCTGCCACGCCTAAAATAGTTTCAACATATGTAGAATGATGTGGGTATGAAAGAAAACTGTTACTGGTAATGGTTGAGCTAGAAGTATTTTGGTTTCATGTTTTTACTTCCCATAACAAAGCTGCAGTGTTTCACACTGATGAATCTTCAAGCAATATTGTCTCAGATTGACAGCTCTAAAGTCTGAATCTGGAACTAGCTTTAATCTTCAATTGACAAAGTAGTAACTAAGGATCCTGGTTTTCTCTGATTAAAAATTGAAAATTCTCCGATTTAAAAACCCAAAATCCATGATAAAAATTAAAGGCCCCCCAGTGCTGCTGGTGCCCTGCATTCCCCCCAAAGTCTCAGCCCTCCTGATGCCCCTTGCAGCAGCCCCCCAGACCAACAGACATGCTGACACAGACACTGACACCTACCTCAGCAGGTAAGTGTGTGAGGGGGAAGGGGCAGGGCAGGGCAGGGCCAGGGGAAAGGGAAGGTGTGGCTGGCCACTGGGTGGCAGCAGCAGCATAGTGGTGGCTGGGCAGCATGCAGCCATCCCCACCACTACCCTGCGTTGTGCCGCTGCCACTGGCTGCACAGCTCCAAGCTTGGCTCTGCGGCAGCAGCGGGAGGTTTTGGAGGCAGCAGCCATCACCGCCATAACAGGCCTCCAGGTAAGTGGCAGTGCTGTGTGCAAGCCCAAGTCCTCACTCCCCACCCCAAGTCCCCATCCCTCACAGTGGCTGCAGAGCTGGCCACGGAGCTGTGCTCCAGCCGCATGCTAGCCTCCCTCTCCCCCTGCCCTGGGCAGCCGGCCGGGCGGCATGTATGTGGCCTGCACACGGCGGGCACCACCACACTGTGCCCCGTATTGCTTGCCCACAAAGCCCCTCGCAGAGGGGCACCCCTGCCCTCACCCCCTGGCCCTGCTCCCTGCTGCAATGTGCCACCTGGGGCTGGGAGCACCTCCCACTCCCTCAGACCCCAAACCATCTTCCCCAGCCCTGCCGTACTTACCTCCATGCTCCAGGGGCAAAGGGTGAGTGTGAGCCTGAGCTTGGCCTTGCCTGCCTCGTAGGCTCAGGGTCTGCCTTCCCCCTCCTCCCTCCCCCTCTGGCCAGGGCTGGGGGTTTCCCACCCTTTTTGCAATTTGCTCCTGCATGCTGGAGCTGTGCCAGCTGTGAGAGCTCTTTGCAAAAGTGGAGACTCCGTGGATTTCTCTGCTAAGAAGAGAAATCCGTGTTTTCGCCAATAAAAACAGGGAATCTGTGGTTTTCTCCATTTTTTTTCCGTGGGAAATGGAAAACCCAGGTCCCAACTTAAGCACATGTGATGTACTTTGGCTTACAAGTAGGAGAAGTTCTACACACTCAAAATACATATGTAGACTGCTTTTCAAGTCTTCATGAATGAGTGACGTGGCATCTTAGTTGCAATGAGAATAAAATATTGTCAGAACCACCAAGCATGTCACAAGTATTTGAGATGACAATGCAGACAAGAAAATGCATGAGAAATTGAGCTGTGCTAGAACAGCAGATTCTGGAATTTGCATGCAACTACCCTAGCAGGTTTCAAACAACAGCTTTAAAGTTAAGATTTCATTTGAGGCTCATGGTCTTGTGATTACTTTCCAAGGAACAGAAACATACTTATTGAAAAGTGGTCAGATATTGGTTAACCATTTGTGCACTTTCCTGTAATTTTCATCCCTGCAAATTTTCATCCCTGCAAATGCTATTTATTGTAGATCATGACCAGATATGCTGTTTGAGATTGTACTCAAAACAAAAGGGGGAACAGGGGAAACAGACATGCATAGCAGAAGAAATGCTTCAAAAATGATCCTCAAAAACTGAGGAATATCTTTGAAGCAAGGACTTTCTGAAATGGCTGTATTACCCCTGTGATTTTTCAGTCTCAGTACCCTGATTCCTCTGCCCCATCACCAGGGATCACGTGAGGTGTGTAGGGATTCCTGCTCTCCAGCCCCCTGCAGCCTTTGCTGCCCTTGTGAAGGGATGAAGTGGTCTAGGCTAGGATATAGTTTGTACATCAATGGCCATAGTTTGCATTTAGACAGGAAAAAAGTTATCTTCAGACATCTTAAGTGCAGTACTTTTCATCTTGAAGGATCTCCAAATTCTCCAGGAATGTAACACTCTTCATGGGGAACATGTCATCCCTAAGAAGCAACCAGAAGGTAGAATCTGAGAGCTGTTTCCAAAGCAGCGCTGCTTTATAGTTTGAGGAGTTGAGCCTACCAGGCAGGTAAGCATTCCAGCTCCAGTCCAGCAAAGCACTTGGCTGGCTGCTTAAATTGAAGCCTATGTGCAATAGTTCACCCATGCCACTCTAATTGAAGGCTCAGGGCCTCATTTTAAATCCCAAAGCATACCCAAATGTTTAAGTGCTTGCTGGATGTGGAACAGACTGCTCAGCAGGGGTTGCTCCTAAATCCAGGAAGTCAAAAACGCAGCTACATCAATTTTCCATTCCTTCAGCATAGACTGCCAGTAACTAAAGAAGTCAGAAGGTTACTCCAGATATACCCCACTGTAAAATGTGAAAGTTATCAATCTTTAATGGCCCCAAAGAGGAAGTTCATAAGCCCCAAAGACAAAAGGTTGGGGCTTATGAATATGTATAAGCCATAAGTGGGCTAGAGTTTAGAATAATTTGGGGAGAGCTGAGTGGAATTAACTAGCTTTAGGTACTGCATGGAAAGTGTGGGTGTGGTTGGGACTGAGTATCTAATTCTGGAATGTTTCATAAATTGCTGATAGGTAGAATTTTTTTGTGGGGGAGGAATCTTGTTAATAGCAGCACAATCACGCTACTTCAGCATGCAGACTGCTACCCTGAAGTCTCTTCGTCTCAATATTTTTAAAACAATCTTCAACCTGGCTCAATCCTAGAACCTCTTACTCTAGTCCCACTTAGAGCAGTGGACTGCAGTGTTTCAAAGTGTGAACATAACTAGTGAATGTAGCCACATATTCCAGTCACTCACTGTTCCCTCCTTTGATTTATTACAGCCACTTGTGTATTGTCTTAAATGAGGCCCTGAGCCTTCAATTAGAGTAGCATGGGTGGACTATTGCACTATGTCTTCAGCAGCAAAAAATCAACTGAATTACAGATGTTATTGTAGAATAAAAGACCTTAATGGATAGTAAGCATGACTTCTTGATGTGGGCATGAACACCTCATACAATAAATACTGCATGTGGCTGCAACTTTAGCTTGCTTAAAAAAATAATAAACTCACTGAATTTAGTGGAAAGCATGTATGCATTGAAGAGGCATAATTAGGGTGTCCTTTTAACAACTGTAGGTTAATTTTGTTTAAAAATATTTTCTATGAAAGTTAGGTATTAAAAGTACCTTGCTTTTTCACAGGCTTTACTCAGTAGTTTTTTCTTCTCATTTTTTCCCTTTAAGTAATTTGTTCCCATAAGCTTGCTATATTTAGCTGGGTGTGTTTGGCACTTGTAGCTCTGGGGGATCAAAGCAATTACTTTAGTGAAACGGTACAACAACGCTGTTCCCAGCAGAACTGAGTAAACTTTAAAAGGGTGACTCAGTTCTCTATAAGGGACAGTATTATGGTACATCTCCCCTTCAGCCTAATTTTCTACATAATATTCAACTGAATCAATATTTAACAAGTAAATATATATTTCTTTTAATAAAGATGTTATTGTTCAAATAATTTACTGTGTACCAGCAGCAGATCAGAAAGGACAGGATTAAAGCTTAGTACTAGAGGTTTTAGAGTGCTGATTATCAGCATGCATCTATGTAGGTAAAATAACGAGTGAGTTAGTGGCCTGTGGCAATGTAATTTTAATGAAAAATACTACATGAATGCTAGTGCACACATCTAAGACACCAATTTAAACCAGTTTAAAAATGGACACTTCTAATCTTGTGTTCAGTTCATTCTATTAACATATCATGGGTGTACTTTAATAGGTGCTATCTGACAGTCGTTTACCACAGCAAGTTCAAGCTACAGACTCTCTCTGTTAATTTTAGTACCCAAGAATTAACTTGTTTTCTATATGCTGAGCAGTATGGGAAACTGCAGTTAATGACAAAGGAGGTGCATTCAGTTTTTGTAGTTACTAAAAATCAAAGCAAGTTAAGTAAGAGATTAAATTCTGGTCAATGTAGTAATCTAAACAATGGAGAAACAAAGCAATGGGAAGGGTGAGAGAGAAGCAAGAGGTGTGTAGCAACAGCAAGGGACTGTCTAATTGGAGCTCAGAGACAGAATGTGATAAACAAGTGCTACAGTTTTGAGGAGTAAGCAAATTAACTTTTTCTTCCCTTGAATGGGCACAGTCAAAAGGTATAATTTCAAACTAATTATTGAAGTAAGTACTTATGTCGTTTTAGTCACCATGGTATTGAGGCAGCTGCACTTTTTAAGAAACAGGACAGACAGACTTACAAGATGACCAGTTTAAGAAAATAGAAAGCAGACATTTGAGACATAATCGCATTAAAATAATTTTACCATGTTCCAGCAATGAGACGCACAAATCTGCTGCTTAGTTTTTGCATTTTGTTGAATGTGGACAAAAAGATAGTAGGCTGGTCACTTCCATTTCTATCAGCCCGGGCTGATACTAGGCAAAGGCTGTACTGTGGGCTGCAGATACTTCAGGGGAGTGTTTGTGATAATTAAGGATCTGCTGAATAGCAACCAAATGTTATATCCCAAAAATGTTGTGTTCTCTTTAAAAATAAGCATAATTATATCACAGCATCTTCAAGATTATTGTTATAGTTCACAAGTCAGACAAACCTGAATGCAAATCATTTATAGAACACAGACCCTTAAGATTGCAGGGATTTTCTTTGACCTCTATAAATGACAAAGGTTTCCTTGCGGTCCCTCGAGTTGCATAGAATCTCTGCAGAAGTGTTCTCTCGGTACATGTAACAGTAACAATCTGCTGTGGGGTTTAAGAATTGAGGACAAAATCCTGGCTTCATTGAAGTCAGTCTCAGAGAAGGCATTAGGCTGCTTATCACCCTGCCATGCTATATTACTATTCCTTATGTAGCTATACCATGTCATGAATGCTGAGGAGTGTTTGAAGAAGGCCTGTAGCACAAGTAGATCAAACTCCAAGACATTAAAATCATGCAGCAAAGACATCAGGTAAGCTCCTTTCTGCTGTAGAAGCATGAACCATAGGAAATTGTATTAATAATTTAACCTATAAATAGCACAAAGTGGCTCCAGGGGGAGGAGTCACTTCATGGTTGGTTTCATAGTGGGTAGGGTTGGAAGGGACCTAAGCAGATCATCTAGTCTGACACCCTACCGTGGTCAGGAAAGAATGCTGGGGTCAAATGACTTCTTTCTATGTTACCCATTGCCTGTTGGGTAACAGCATCTGACACAACCAGTTACATGATTTTTCTTGAGATAGGTCTCACTCATAAAAGTATATGCAACAAGAAATAAAATTTCTTTAGAACTTCATGACAACTGCATGGTTGGAATATATGCTTAGATCAGCTTTTGGGTGCCTCGGTATCCTTCCCAAGGTCTCTGGGTGAGAAGTGGACACCTTCTGATACTGCCCACAAAAATTCTTGCTTCATGTATATTTCCTGGACTTAAACTTTATTTTTACACTTACTAAGATTTGTTCTTGTTTTATAACAGATGAAATCATCTTTGCCAATGGCACTTAAGCAGTCTTACAGTGTCTTCTAACTTGTCCCTGTGGTTGAAAGGCCAGGAAAGCTTTATTCTCTCTTATTCCTTGTAACTTCTAAAAGACATTCTCTGCTCTGCTAAACCCTGGAAAGTCATGATCTGCTCAAGCTCAGTATTACATCATCCAGCTCAGCCTAATCCTACTCCTGAGCTTGTGTAATTGCACCATTACAAATTAGCTAGTTTCAAGTGTGAAGTGGCTGTGGGTCTGGCTATTTTATACTGTGGGAGGAGTGCTTTGGGTTACTTATTCCAAGGATTCTCTCCATCAGCTATGTAGGTAAGTAACATGACCAACAACTGTTTTAACAACTTTGATTCAAAGATGGGATACTTGATAGGTGGATGCTCGGCAGTGAGCCATAATACAGTTATCTCCTATACTTCCTAGTCTAGAAGCTAGCTAAAGCTCATACACTTATGAATGAATGTGGGGCATGAAAATTTCATACAGCTTTTGTAAATGCTTGGCTAGGTGCAAGAAACATATTGGGGCAGTGGAAGCCAACTTATGACAGACTTGCCATCAATTAGATCCACACCCTCCCTGAGTGCCACTCCTACCCCCCCCACCTGATCAGCTGTTTGTTTCTGTTCTCTGCACTGTGCCCCTATCCAGCCTGCTGCTCTGTGCCTTGTCTGCCACTTTTTGTTGCCTATCCACGCCCTGGTCTGCTGCATGCCATGTACAAAGGCTGCCCATGCCCCTAGGGGCACATGTACTGTAGGCTGACCACCCTGTATTAGAGCATTTTTTCCAAGTAATATTGCCAGAGGACATTTAAGCACACAATGGAGGGAATGATAAAGTTTGGTGTAGCTACGAAGATGGAGCTGAGTAGTCAGTATGGAAGTAGGAGCTATAACTAGGGTTTGCAGGTAAATCTGTAGCACTTGTTCTAGCAGCCCAAGATTACATTTCTAGTTGTATACTACCTTCAGAATAGCTCAGTCCCAGTCCAGAAGCTTCTCAGTCTAAGGACCAGTTAGGAATCAGGCAGCCAAGCAGAGAAATAGAAACAAGCATCACGCTGTCAAAAGATGGAGCACTATAACAGAATGGGTTCTTCAGGAGAGACTTAACATGCAACAAAAAAGTGCACTTAGAAGCACTTTGCTTTCTTCTAAAATTGATTCATAGCATGTTCTCTTTTTCAAGGCACTGTTAATATGGAATTATGGTTGTATCAGTCATAGGGTCACATCTAGAGATGTATGAAGTTTAAACAAGACTCCATATATTATACAGTAGTGGGATTTACTATAAAGTCTGCCAAATCCACTTTAATTTAATGCGTTTATAGCCTCCTGGTTCCAAAAGTGTCTTGGAAGCTGAGAGCAAATTGTGCACAACCTAAAACAATCCTGTAAGACGCATTAACTACATTATAATATAAATATATACATAAAAAAATTAAGTCTAAGACTGAACAGAAATAATTTGGGCTGTAATTAAGACAGCTATTGAATTAAGTTACTACTGGTTAGGTTCATCTTAAAAGAGAAGCATAGCCCTGTATAAGGGCACTTGCCTAATCAGGCTTGAAATCCAATTTTGTTAACATTTTAAGGCGGCTCATGTCAAAGGGCACATCAACTTTCTGAACTGCCGTCCCTACTTCTCCATTTTGTAAGACCAATTCCATTTCTTCCTCATCCTCAACCTACAACACAATTAGTGTCCATACAAAAAAAAATTAACCACACATTGAAAACTAAAAAAAGTGTAGAAGAAAAACAAACTGAATTTAATATAAAATAAATTCTTCTGTTTTGTATACATTCATATTCAACTCAAAACATGGATCTGACTTTACAAAGGGCTGAAGAATCCAAAAACTTTGCTGTGAAATGTAAGTCAATTTGCCACATGATCCCATGTAATCTGTATCAGGTTAAAATAAAAATTAAAAACAAACAAAAAGCACCAAACCATGTCCTGATATGTCAGTGATTTGCATCCTTCTCTTCCAGATACTCAGAATACATCAACAAAAACAACTAATGAGAAAATATAAAGGCACATTAAAGCACTAGACATGGATCATTATTTAAAGCCATAATTCAAATCCCATCAATGGGAAAAAATTTAACTGAATTAAAAGCACTTTGCATCAGGCCTCAATCACCATTGCAGAAGTCATGTTTGTAGGAACTGGAACTTAAAAGATTTCCCAATTTGTAGCCATTTAAAAATCTCAGTCATAACAGCAGATTGCTTGCACTGAGTTATTCTGAATATCTTTTGCATGAACTAGAGCCGATATGTTGAGGGTTACTGAACAAAGCAGCTGAATAAAACAGCAATATCCTTATTTTCAGTATATCTGGAATATTTACAAAACAAGGTTGGGGATGGAGGGGAGAGAAAGACGCATGTGGTTCTTCATTAAGCCTAGGACTATCACAATACTCCATATCAGATTCATGAACATTTTTTGATAAAGTTCACTATTATTATTACAATTCAGTTTTCCAGTTAGGTAAGAACTTGGAGATAACCCAGTTGTTTAAACAGTTTTATAACAGCTTCGCCCTAACATAATGCTCACACAACAACTTGTTGTCAATTTAAAAAAATATTTAATGCTGCCAAAAAGTATAAAAATACAATAAGAATGGCAGTACAAAACAAAGTATTTTCTAATTTATTTCTTTTACATCTTTCTACAATTAATACAGTCATTATAAAACATGTAAGACAGCAAATTATTTTCTTTCGCAAAGAAGCATGCTGGTGGTGTTCTTCATCCCCTGGATGTAGTTTACGTTGTAAACAGATAGTTATGAGGCCTTGGTATTTATCAGACCTCACTTTTGTTCCCGAAGGGGGGGCTCATGTCTTGCTTTGCATGTCAATAATTTGCAATTTATAGCTTCAGAATATTCACAAGTCTTGGAGGTTTAGGTGTCAGTCAGTCTCGGCCTACGACATACAATGCAAAACAAAGTCACAGATTCAGTACACATTAAGAATCAACACGTATTAAGGGTTTGTAAGCTCATTGTAACTGTAGACTGTGAAAATGATTTGTCCCAATTTCTGATATTGTTTATCAAAATAATTACCTAATATGTAGCAAAACTGTTGAAACGCCAAATCTTTTTAGAAAAGTACTACAAAGTTATTACATAAGGTAAGTGCATGCTGGAGAGTTGAAAATTAAGACAACCCAGTAAGCACAGAGAGGAAGTTAGTTGCCCAATCCAAGGAATCATGTAGGTATGTTCCCAGCTTTACAGATAGGTAGTCCCACTGAAATCAGTGAGACTACGTAAGTATTTAGATCTGTGTCCTCCAAAGAATACTGATTAGTAATTTATACCTAGAGCTGTTTTTGAAAGTGATCGCTCAATAGAGAGAGACAGTGAAAACATACAATTCTCTTGTACTGAGGGGAGATTTCCAAAATTTAATTTTAATTTTTTTTAAATTTTTTAAATAAATGGTAATCTATGCAGCCAGGAAAATATCAGAACTAAGATCTGCAATAACAGACTGATTTGTAACTAGTTTAAAGCCAATGTACAGCATAGTACAATATCTTTCCAAATGAAGCTTTTCAAATCAAATAAAGACTCAGACAGATGTAATATTTTGAATATATTTATTTTTAATACATGAAAGTAAAACTGAACTAAAGTTTTGAGAGGCAGGAAAACTAATTTCCAAGGCCAATGGCAGTGCATAGCTCTAAATTCAGTGGTGAGGGTAAGTGTGGGATGCAGTAGTGGGACGAGAACGGCCCTCGGTACAGAGCAGGGGGAGCTCAAACAGCTGCCTGCTGAATGCCATGTAGGGCACAGAAAGCGTCCCCACCATTGTGGGCTAGATCAAGTCCTTTGCAGGCCAGATTTGGTCCACAGACTGCCAACCTCAAGTCTAGGCTCTTTAGTCCCCATCTCAATACCATCCTCTCTAAAGTTTGGTTTTTGTGTATATGCTTGCACAATACTATGTTTTTAAAAGGTTTAACTGATAAGTCGGTTTCTTTCTTAACACTTTATTCCCCTAACACTCACCTGTGATTCTTCATTATTTGTTTGGGATGGAATCTGCTAGTTACTAAGAACTACTGCTCTATTGGGAAAAAAATAGTGATGAGTGGAGGGCCCTCATCCCACTTTTACAGATTTTTCTCCTGCCTGAAAAATACATAATCAAATAGAACACTATAAGGACCAATTCCAACTCTTGTAATCTACAGCAAGTGGCCTGTAATGGATGTGCAGATGTTTGTTAGCGATTTTTTTTGTAAAAGGTGCATGCAAGTTGTGAGAAGCTATTCATCTGAATGTCAAAGCACTATTATTTTTCAAGAAAACAATACTTGTATGTATGGCCAGAGGGGTGAGGAGTGGGAGGGAGAAGGGGAGGGCACAATTAAGATTTGAATCAGAAGCTCAAGTTCATTTCAGAACTTAGCATGCCAGTTGACATTTCAGATTCTAATACATGGAAACTGTTAAAAATAAGCGCTCTTGTGATTGTCAAGCACCATGGAAATATCAACAATATAATCACATTGCTTATACTGTTATAATGTTCTAAAACCTTAAAGTCTAGTCTGACTGGGGTGAGAATTTGGCTATTCATTCATTTTAATGTCGCTAGGATGTCACCCAGAATTCTTTCCTGGAATTCCTTAAATTTCTTCCTCAATCACATTAAAATTTACATTAATGATATTGGTGGTTTGTGCTCCACTAATCATTATGAATGTCTTCCTAGTCTGGCTGTTAATGATGTAGCCAAACCAACCAAGCAGCAAAAGCTTACCCAGGAATCAAACTAACTTGCTAATATTCATTTATGGAGTCAAGAACAGTAACTAGAACGTGAGAAGTTACGACTATTCACAACAGCCTGCTCCAAATTGATGCAACAAAGGAGCCAGAATTTAAAAGATGGAGCCAGGTAGATCATTTAAATGAAGACCTGAAGAGCTGCAGTTGGAGGTATGCATCAGAGGGAAGCAGAGAAGACCTAGAAAAAAATCTCCCTGAAAAACTGAGGAGTCAAGAAATAAATTGTAACAGTTTCAGTAAAGGGGGATTCTTCTATCTTACAAGATTTTTTTCTCACCTGATTTTCTTCAAACATTTTGAAACAATAAGACCTAGTTTTTTTTCTATTTTATGATAATATTTCATTACCCTGCATGTTTTCCAACAAACAGAAAACAATCCTTGTCAGACACTTTATAGCTTAATGGGAAGAACTTTTGTCAAATCTGGGGCAAGCTATGCTAGAAAGACTAATACACTTCACTTTTAATATAGACAAGTTGAAAATTAGGAATTCATTGCATCAGAGTTGTCCTAATGAACACAAGTGCAATACTGGGTCAGACCAATGGTCTATCTAGCCTGGTATGCCGTCTCCAATAATGGCAGAAATGGATGCTAGAGGGAGAGCACTGAACTAATCAGATTTAGAGTGATCCTTCTCCCATTACCCTCCTGGGCATCCACCATTACTAGTTTAAAGATGCCAGAGAAAACATCTCCAACTGTTCCGATAGACCATTTTTTTTCTCCTCTCATGGCTTGAGATTTAAGTTTTATACATTGAATTTTATGATTTTACCCTTAAAAAGCTGTCTATTGACTAGCATATACCATAGCAGATATTTCATCTCGACCATACCACAGCTCCACAATTGACCAGTGTCACAGTACCGATTACCGTTTTGCTTTAGTCGCAAAAATGCACAGTACTCAAAACCATGTTTCTTTAAGACACTATACTTGACTTTTAATTAGGGGTCTACCCCACTCCAAGCAGCATCAGCCAACTTCATGGACAGATTGCAGGGTTTGCTGTCATTTTCACAGGTTTACTGTAGTGGGGTCCCACCATGCCTCTGATTGCTTATGGGGGGGGCTTGTGGTTCTGCCTCCCACTGCTGATTGGTGGAGAAGGCTGCCTATCATATGGCCCCACCCATTGCCACTGACCAATGAAGAGAGGCAGAGCAGCAGGGCATGTGAGCCATCTTGCCTGCTTACCTTTATGCTGGCAGCCCCCCTTCATGCCAGGCTGCATGGCAGGAAGGACTACTGGCTCCAACTGGTGAGCCAGCGTTTTTCAGTAACTTTTTTTGGTTTGTATTTCTTCCCCTGTGGATTTCACAGAGATCATCCCGTTTTGTGATTTCCGTGAAATCCACGCAATTGCAATTTGACTAGGTCCCTACTTATAATTCTTTTATAAAGACCAGGTGAAATGCACAATGAGCTTCTATTAACACCATCTGGAGTTCCCCATGTACCCACTGCAATTCAATGAGAGAATATCTGTGTGTGCATTACTCAGCCTTGCCCAAACATCTGTGCAACAGTAGGTTATACTCAAGTCTGGGTCCCTTGTTTCAGAGCTTGGAGACATATGGAGGCCTCAAGTTACTAACTTCTTTGGATAAGACTAACCTATATGCTTAACATAGACTGCACTTGTCATCAGTAAAGTTCAAAAGTACTTTACAAAAGGAGGTAAGTGTCATTGTCGTTGTTTAAGAGATGTGGACATAAAAGCCCAGAGATACGGGACTTGGCCGTGGTAACTCAGCAGTGGCAGACCTAGGACTGGAAACCAATGCCCTCAGCTGCAACACAGTGCTCTAGCCACTAGCCTAGACTGCTTCCATCCTCAGATGAAAATAGATAATTGCATATGGAACTGGAAAAATAACTACTGGATACAAATAGTGCAAAGTTTATACTTCATGGTTATAAAGTGATCTAGGTGCCAGTACTCCCTTCATTTGCTGTTCTTAACAAAGCAGTTAACCGTCAGGCCGATTATGATGTTAGGCAGCTTAAAGACTACCTTATAAAGGTCTGGCAAACTCAGTTAAGATTGGGCTCAATTACTAGGATCTAAATTCAGCAACAACTAATAGTATCTACATTTGGTACCCAGTATTTTCATTTAAGAATGAATCAGTTTTAAGTTGCCATATATTTCCATTAGATCTTAATTACTACAAGGAATGCAACTCACACACGCAAAATATCATGTTTCACATTTAATGGAATGTCAACTTTAACAAAGCTAGGGCTTCAAACAGTAGCTGAAGTCTGAATACAACTTCCATTCACCAGTTTAACAGTTTGCCTTTAGGTAAGGAGGGGGAGTTAAGTTTCCCATATTCTTTAAACCAAAAAAATCCTCAAAAGTAAATTATTTAAATAAATTCCAAAAAAATAAAAAAAATAAATAAGGAATGCAACTTACAGAACAGATAAGTGGTTCATCAGACCCTAGCTGCTCATATCAAAAGTCCCAAAGTCTTGAAATATGGGGAATGGATGCACTGTTAACTACTGTAATGCACAAATTATGCTTTACATTTGTTTCAAAATCAGATTTTTTCTTGGTCAAAGAGTTTGTACAAACTGAGCTTTAAAAGTACAGTTAACTACAAAAGTAAGATTAAATACGCAGTTATAAAATATCTTTATCCTAGGTCATAAGAATATAAAATGTTTATGCCCATGTTCATAGTACATTACACACATGTAAGGATAGCCTCTTTGCATTAATAATGTAAATGATACAACACTGTTTATTGCTTATGTCAGGTGTAAATTAAGACAGCCTCAGTAGTTAAAACTTTGTGGCTCGGGGTCTGGTAGATTTGGTGGAAAACTATTTTAAAAAGTGTATAAATACATTTGCAGGAAACTTGTACCTGTTTAACAAAAATGAACCACTTTATTCAGATAGCAGTTTGCTGTGTGGTTTCAGAAGTACCTGCAGTGAGAAGTCCTGAGATGTTGACTTGTGATCAGTTTACATCACGTATCTAGTTAACATTTAAACTTCTGCACCAGTTTAGGTGTAAGAAGTTTGCTGATGAATGGCAAACTCCTAACAACTAAATTGCAGCATAATTAACTGCTAATGCAGACAAGCTCACTTGTTTACTTACAAGGAATGTTCTTGAAAATACATTTTCCAGCAATAAACAGCTCCAAATAAAATCAATGTACCAAACGTAACCTTAATGAGAATAGGTTTCCAATATAACCACCTTTTCCTTTTTCGTTCAGTTTCACTTAACTTCTGTTTCATCTGCTGCAGCTTCTGTGCCGTGTTAGCCTTTCTATCCTCTCGAAGGCGTTTCCGAACGGTACTGAGGAAAAGAAAAAGGGAAAACATGCTAAGCAATGGAATAGGAGGAACCCTTGAAAACATGCTAAAGGTAGTGCTTCTTCCCTCAGCACATACAGAAGGCTTAATCTGTCTGGAACTATTTATGAACAAAACAAAACTAAGAGGAAAACCTGGAGGGGAATGCGAAAACAACCTAGGTACTTCCAGCAAGGTTGCTAAATGGAGCCTTAGAAAATGCCAGATTCTAAACCCACAAAACCTTAATTTTGTCCCCTCTTGCATAGGCATGATGCACTCGACCACCTGAACTCTGGCTTCAATGACTGTGTATGTGTTTTTGTACAAAAACAGATACTAGACAAATAATGTGCCTCTTCACCTGTGTCTTCCTTGCAAAGTTAACTCAGCTTCCTATCAAGTCACTGACCCTAAAGGCTTCTCCCCCCTCTGTGATCAGTGACTAGGTGCCTGTTTTGGACTATAAAAGTCAAGTCCCAATCTAAGTTTTGACTTGGGATGACAGCTGGCCTTGTCACAGAGCAAGGATGCAGGCAAAAAAATCAGACAAAAACAATACAGCCTCTGCTGCTTTCCCACAATTCCCTGTGCACACAAAAGTTCCCCCACAAGAAATACAGACACGATGAACTGTGTTTCTGCAAGTCCTGGCTAACATACATTCATGCTTTCTCCCATGCCATTTATCAAACCCCTCATTTGCCATAAGGCTCATAAAACATTTGACAATTGTTAGGATACCAGTGACCGAAAGTCCCTATCAGGTTAAACACCATTTTTTCACTGTTTCCCTCATCTTTTCCTTATCTACAGCGACTCCCCATCTTCTCTTAGAGTGTAAGACCTGGGGTAGGCCTTCTTACACCTAAACTTATTCTTGATGGAGGTCTTAGCACTATAAGACCCCGACCCACAGGCAGGTGCCAATTCCTGCAATAATACAATTACCTGCGACATACTGCAACTTCACCAAGGACAAAGCAACTCAGAAGGGGTTTGTAATGTGCCTGTTCATATCCAGACTGAACCCTCCACCCCTCTAAAGCAACTGAACTGTAAAAAGGTATAGGTAGGAAAAAGCTAAGATTACACTGAAAAAATAAATCCTTTCCCTTACTATGTCTGAGACTCTTCAACCAAACTCTCTCCTTCTCCAACAGGAGACAACTCATTCAAAATTAAAAGCTTTGTTATGACCAGCAATATAAAAATCCAATGCAACTTAAGTGTTCTCTCCTACCACATTCATTTCTGATTACACTCACCTTTCTGTGTTTCCATCCACAGCATCTTGCACTTTGGTGGACAGGTCTGTATTTATTTTTTCCCCAATTTGCTCCTGTTTTTCTATGCCCACACTATTTCCATTGAACTTTTCTGTAATTATTTTGGTTGGGTGTGGAGGAGAGTGCTCAGAACTTGGTGCTTGGTCCTCTTTAGAAAGTTCTTTCCATCGTTTCTGAATAAAGAAGAAAGTTGTTGAGTAACAGCTTCCATATCTTTGAATAACAGGGTTTGGCACAGGACTGTCATAAATAAAACTACATTAACAAAACTAAATATAATAATTTCTATAACAGAGGTCAAGACCAAACTAAGATATTCTCAACATAAGTAAGGGTATCTTTATTTTAAAAGCAAGGCAACCGACTGACTTCTAATGAGGCGTTAATTCACTCCCAATTATGGAGTGGCCAATGCATTTAAATGTTTAAAGTTGTAGATGTATTGTAAACCTCACTTCCACATCCAAGGCTGTGAACTACATCCCCCCTGCCACCAAGTACTATTGCTATGTCCAGTTAAGGCACTAATTTAAGAGAAATGTTCCATCTAGCGCAGATGGAAAATCGTAGTAATGTGTTTCACTGTGGTAGATACCTATGTGCTTGTTCTATTGTATTGGTTATTATTTAAAATCTGTGTGGAATAAGAATCACTATATTTAATTCGCAGGACAGAAAGAACATTTATGTTCATTATAACAGTTTGACACAGGGTACATTCTAGAGAAGTCTCTCAGAATGATACCTAAAAAAAGCAATTCATGAACTGAGAACAGATTTTACCAAAACTCTCCCTACACATAAAATTAATGCAACAAATGCCCTATTGCCATCTTATCAAGAAATTTAATTTGTTTCCTCTTTTTATATTAAAAGTGCTACGTTAAATGTTTTCTTGGTTTCACTCATGCTTAGATCAAAACTAGGACAGTAAAAAGATATCCAACTGGTTAAGAAGAATCAAAACTTCAAGAACAAGCAATCATTAATGCTCTCGCCTTTAAGAAACACCTAAAACCAAGACTAATGATAGTCTGAAGAAAACCACTAGGCCAATAAAAAACTCAAAGTCAAGCATTCAGTGCACAGATCTATTTGCTCTGAATTAACTAAAAAGTAATTTTAGTTAATGGTAAAAAGTAGGACTGCAAACCGAAAGGTAGAACTCGAGTCCAATGCACACCTAAAATCTCTAGGAATGAATCACAGAAAATTAGGGTTGGAAGGCAGATCAGGCGGTCATCTAGTCCAACCCCCGTGCACAAAGAAGGACCTTCCCCAACTAGATCATCCAAGTGAGGGCTTTGTCGAGCTGGGCCTTAAAAGCCTCCACGGATGAAAATTCCACCACCTCTCTAGCTAACCCGTTCCAGTGTTTCACCACCATTCTAGTGAGTTTTTTCTAACATCCAACCTAAACCTCCCTTGCTACAACTTGAGACCATTGCTACTCATTCTGTCATCTACCACCACTGAGAACAATCTAGTTCAGGGGTGGACAAAATGCACCCCATGGGCCAGATCCAAGCTGCCAGCTGATTTTATCCGGCCTGCAGGTCAGCAGCTACAAAGTCGTAAGATGCAGCCCACAGAGACCCAGTGGTTCCACCTGCTGTAACATGCTGGGTAGACGGGCATGTCCCAGCCCTGTTCAGTTTACAATATCTCCCACCCCATGCACCAGAAGTAACACCAGGTGCACACTGGCATCAGCTGTGGATGCTGCCTGCAGGTTTCTGCCAAGGATCAGGGCAACTGCCTGGGACCACAGCTGATGCAGCAGCATCACCTGCAGACCCGGGAGGATGCCCTGATCCCCAGTGGGAACCAGCCACTTGCATCTGCAGCTGATGTTGGTGCCAACCCACTACTCCTTCCAGCACACAAGCCAGGAGCTGGTGTAAGTTGTGGAGCCATGCTGTAGGTGCAGGATGGCAGGAGGGAGAGGAGGTAGAAGGGTGGCGGCAGAGAGAAACTCTGCTCACAATGCGCAGCAGTGGCCTAGCAGTGGGCGCACCCCGCACCGGCTGCTGCCACTCATCATGGGCAGGGTCGCTTCTCTGTATCCCCCTTTCTCCTCCCCCCACCCCCAACTCCTACAGTGTGGCCCCACAGCTTACAGCAGCTCCCGGCCCATGCACTGGAAGCAGCACTGGATGGGTATCGGCATCAGCTGTGGATGCAAGTGGCCACTTCTCCCTGTGGATCAGGATATCTGCCTGAGCCCCTCCTTGAGGTAGAAGGGTGGGCTGGAGGCTAAAGCTGTTGTGCATTCACACCAGCTCTGCCCTCTGCTCACCCCACCCCACATAGGGAAGTTTGGTGAGCTGCTGGGGAGGGGGGAGCACTGACCCAGCTTGTGACAGCCCCCCAAAACTCCTTATGTGGACCATGGGTCAAAATAATTGCCCAGCCCTGGTCTGGCTCCATCCTCTTTGGAACCATCCCTCAAGTAGTTAAAAGGCTGCTATCAAATCCCCCCTCAGTCTTCTCTTCTTCAGGCTAAATGAGCCTAATTCTCTCTGCCTCTGCCCAAAAGTTGTGTGCCCCAGCTCCCTAACTATTTTTGCTGCTCTGCTGGACTCTCTCCAACTTCTCCACATCCTTTTAGTAAGGGGCCCAAACTGAACACAGTACTCCAGATATGGCTTCACTAGTGCCCAAGTGCCAAGTAGAGGGGAATAATTACTTCCCTCAATTTGCTGGCAACACTCCTACTAATGCAGCCCAGAATGCTGTTAGCCTTCTTGGCAACAAGGGCACACTGCCAATGTATCCAGTTTATTGTCCACTGCAAGCCCCAAGTCCTTTTCTGCGTTAAATAGATGATTAAATAGAATCCGATTACACAGATGACCATTTAGACTAATTTCTCTCTAACATTCAAAAGCAAGAATCAATAATGCAACAGTTAAACCTAAATAGTCAATGTACAGGAATAAACATTCAAATTACTCTGGTAATCTGCTGCAGGCTGTTGAAGAACGAATCTTCCTATATAAGGCAATTTAATCCCTTGGGATTTAGCAACAAGAACATCTTGACCTCTCCCAAGTTGCTGACAGCCATAAAGGTGGTGAATAGGAAACTACACAGTTCCCTTCTGGTGAACCTGATAACACTGATCTCCTTTTAAGAAGCCGAGAGTATAGATAAGAATCAGCTCTTAACTAGTTCCAGTATCTCCATTTGATCTTGTACTATCACATTCTTCTTCACTATCAAAACCGTGGGACTTTCAGTGATAGAATACGGTGAGCAAAATCCTGGCCCCTCTCCAGATACTGCCAGAACTCTTACAGACGTCAAGAGGGTCAGGCTTTCAGTTCTTGAGCCAACAATTCTCATTTTTTAAATTATACTATTCTCCTCCTCCCCTCAAAGATAGGACAATTCTGGTATTTCCTGAACCTACAACAAAACTAAGTCTCACTCCACAAAGATGAATTTGAAGATAGATAAGCATGACATAGAAAAAGCAGTCAATTACTTTACAGCAGGGGCATTAGAGATGCAACCCACAGCTGCCCATGAGTCTTGCTGTTGACTCATGTACTGAATACAGTACGTACTGGCTTGCCCCACATGTGCTAGATCTGACATGCCAGCCTTGCACCATTCATCTGGCCCATGGGACCCGACAAAAGTTTGATACCCCTGCTTTACAGTGAATTCCATGTAGAATCAATTTAGCAGAAAGAATGAAGAAAAAGTGAGCCACAGGAAGCGTAACTGAATAGGGATTTAGCAATAGAAACGAGGTACTGGTGACAGGCTGGTCCAAGATGCTGTGACTGGGAGAAAGATTGAAGAAAACATTTTCTTGCTTTCAGAATCATTTCACCTTCACTAAAATCTTCAGATTATGAAGATACTTATTCATTATGTATGAATAATGCCTATTTTCTGTGTCTGAATTATTTAAAAAGGTTCCTTATAAACTCTATAACTGTAGTCTTCAAACATACCTACGGGAAGACAAAGAATGTTTTCTGACCTTACAGCGCCAGATTCATTGAGATAATATGTATGTATGTATGGATCCCTTGTTTGTGGTCCATATGCCTGCCCCCTTGCACAGAAGAGTGGAATCTTACGCGTAGCAATCTCTGTTGCTGCTGCTCATATAGCCTACATACTCTCATGTTACCCCCTTTCCCAAATGCAGAAAGAGAAGAGTCCTTTAATGTCAATCAGTTCCTTTGATGCCAAGATTTTGATAAAATGACTCTTGAGCTACAGCAAAAGAAGGTAAGTCATAGGATCCATGCATCAGTGCATCCTTCAAGGTGAAAAAAATCAGTTACTTAAAAGAGGCTGGAAGCCAGTCTCATTTTTGATGACTAGCCAAGCAATAAGTCTTCAAGAAGGGTGTGCTAGAAAACATATTGAAACAATGCCTGCAGAACTGCTGGACCAAACTGCACATTGGAGCTGTAGCCCAGTATCGAGGGAGAGTGCCTGGTAAATGTATGAATATAGTACAGCAGGTAGTTACTTTGCAAATACTAGCTTTAAGAATTCTGCTAATGCATGCTGCTGTGGCTGGCTAAGCTCTGATATAACAGGAAATCTCATTCTAAAAAAAAGTTGACTTAGTCTCATAGGCAGCAGTTCCAATACATTCTGACATTTTCCTCAACATGCTTTTCTGTGGAAGTAGCTTGAACTCTGATTCTTCTTATGAAGGTAATCAAGCTTGAAGACATGCAAAATCGCCTTCTCCTATGATGGTTACAAGACACTTCTCATACATCCAGATTTTTTTTCCACCCCCAAGCAGACAGACAATGGAAGATTTATATCACAAACATGGTGAAAGCTATATTTTTTAGAAATAAATTCTGAGGGATGTGTCAGTGATTCTGAGACAAAAAGTTATGTAAAAAGCATCAGCAATCGAATCCTGATTCTCATTTCACAGGATACTAAGAATGCCATTTTAAATGAACAAACACAACATGAAATGGATTAAAACAGATTTACGGATCAAATGGCTAAATACGGCAAGCATAAAGTTCAACTTCTAAGGATATTTTTTTGACATGGAAAAACAGTAACAAACCGTTCAAGAATCTGAATAGCTAGGTGTGAAAATCACGCCTAACACTAGACAAGCAGGCAAGATTCAGATTTTGATGCTAAATGTGCAGGTGGAGTTTTGGGTTTTTTTTTAAAATACTAGTAGCTAAAGAATTCCAATGGGCAAACCTGACACTCAGAATACAAAGGATATACTTCCATTTTACATAACATGTACATCAAGAAAGGATTCTTCTACTCCAAGAGAAGAGAAAATATTCTGGACTTCCACAGAGGAACTGCTGTCCACTGTTGTCAATGAATTAACATCCATCTATACCAGCGATTCTCAATCAGGGTGACTTTTAAGCATACCACAAGGTATTGCACAAAAGCAGTGCAGTTGGGTAGGAGAAAGATCCACAAAATCTACACAATTCACAAAATAAATCCAGAAATTTCAAAACAGGAATCCATAATGCCAAAAAATGTTGAGCTGTTACAGTCTTTGAGTTCTTTGCAACAGAAGAACTGCTCTATTCATTCTGTCAGTCAAAAAAGAGCTATCATTTTTCAAAGGGTGCCCTGAGTCTAATGATGGATGCCTCATGTCTAAAAAGGTTGAGAACCACTAATCTATATGATCAGAAGCAGAGACTAAAAAGACTACGTCATGACTTTTTAAAGCAAATCTAGAAGAAATTATAGAAAAAATAAAGGTTTATTCAAGGGATGCAGAAGGTTAAAGAACTACAGTTGATGTGCCTGAGACTGATCCCTTTTTAGTCCAACTATGCCTTTCTTATTCCCTACTGTTCCTCCTGCTTAGGTGGTCTGCTATTTGCTGAATGCTCCTGGCACTTGCATCATTATGCTGTTGACTATTCTGAAAACACTGGTTCCTATTAAATAGGTTCTTAAAATAAATAGGTTCTTAAAAGGCGCTCTGATCTTATTAAAGCCGGCCCTGACAATTTACACCAGAGAGTACTCAAGGAGCTGGCTAGCATCATAGCTCAGCCCCTAGCACGGATCTTTGAAAGCTCCTGGTGCTCTGGTGAAGTGCCCGAAGATTGGAAGAAGGCCAATGTGGTGCCTATCTTCAAGAAAGGGAGGAAAGTGGATCTGGCAAACTACAGGCCCATCAGCCTGACCTCTATCCTTGGGAAGGTCTTAGAAAAAGTCATCAAGGAGGCCATTTTTAATGGACTGGCCAATGCCAACATGGGTTTGTTGCAGGTAGGTCGTGCTTGACCAATCTCATTTCCTTTTATGACCAGGTGACCCATCACCTGGACAAGGGGGAAGAGACTGATGTCATATATGTCGACTTCAAAAAAGCCTTTGATCTGGTATCCCATGAGCACCTTTTGGCAAAACTGGCTAACTGCGGCCTTGGGTCCACCATGATCCACTGGTTGGGGAATTGGCTCCGTGGTCGGACCCAGAGGGTGGTGGTTGATGCAAGTCAACCGTCATGGTGCCCTGTGACCAGTGGTGTCCCTCAAGGCTCTGTCCTTGGACCCATTTTGTTCAACCTCTTAATTAATGATGTTGACATTGGAGTCAGAAGCAGACTGGCCAAGTTCGCCAATGATACCAAACTCTGGGGTAAAGCATCCACACCCAAGGACAAGGGGGTAATCCAGGCTGACCTTGACAGGCTCAGTAAATGGGCAAATGAGAGCCTGATAGTGTTTAATACTGAAAAATGAAAGGTTCTCCACCTTGGGAGGAAAAACCTGCAGCATGTCTATAGGCTTGGCAGTGCTATGCTGACTAGCACTATGGATGAAATGAACTTGGGGGTCAGGATTGACCACAAGATAATCATGAGCCTGCAATGTGATGCTGCAGCCAGTAAAGCAAGCAAAACACTGGCTTGCATCCATAGGTGGTTCTCAAGCAAAAACAGGATGTCATTCTCCCATTGTACCCGGCCTTGGTGAGGCCACAGCTGGAGTAGTGCATCCAGTTTTGGGCTCCACAATTCAAAAAGGATGTGGAGAAGCTTGAGAGAGTCCAGAGAAGAGCCACACGCATGATCAGAGGTCAGGAAAACAGACTTCAGAGGCTGAGTGTCATGGGACTTTTCAGCCTGGGAAAGCGCAGGCTCAGGGGCGACCTGATGGTCACCTATAAGTTTTAAAGGGTTTTCACCAGGACCTGGGGAAATGTTTGTTCAACAGAGCACCCCAAAGGATTACAAGGTCAAATGCTTATGAACTCCTGCAAGACCACTGCAGCCTGGACGTAAAGAAGAACTCCTTTACTGTCTGAGCCCACAAGGTCCAAAATGGCCTGCTGCTGGAGGTGGTTTAAGCACCTACTTCAAATGCCTTCAAGAGAAACCTGGATGTTTTTCTTGCTGGGATCCTATGACCCCAGCTGACTTCCTGCCCCTGGGGCAGGGGGCTGGACTCGATGATCTTCTAAGGTCCCTTCCAGCCCTAATGTCTATGAAATCTATTTTTCCTCACCTGTATTATGCAATACATAGCTACAGTACAGTTTGATAAGACCTAAGGAGTTGTGCCTTTCAAAAGAGGTTGGAATGATCTTCACACAACTCATATTACTTCTCAGCTCCTCTATAATTTGCATATACCCCTCATCCTGATGAGGGCCACAGGCTTTGGGTCTGACAGCTATCCAGATGAGCAACTCAGCCTCTTTTCCAGACATACAGTGTTTTGGTAGACTGTAGCAGAAAGCTGCTCCAAATGCATTTTGTATATCCATCCACTGATGTTAAGATAATAGGATATCTAGCACCTTTATTCAGTTGATTGACTTTGGTCATCCTTGGAAAAGCCTGAGATGAAACCTTGAGTTATAGAGGCAAAGAAGGACACATGCTTGAGACATTCCTTACATCTTTACTGTTGTTAGGATACAAAACTAACCCAGATGATATAAAACCTTTGTCACAGAAAAAAACCTCTGGCTAACCTTGACCCAAAAAACTGCTCTTATGAATTCCGCTAAGTGGACCAGGATAAGAATTAATTTCCTGTGGATAACCCAGGTCAGTGAGGAACATCTGAAAAACTAGCATATTGAACTGAATCCCAGATGACCTTTAATTTAAGGGATCCCCACACAGTAGCTAGATTCTATACATGAAATACATATACATTTGTTACAATTTTCCATGTATAGAATCTAATGACTGGAAGGCTGTCTTGAATTCATCCCCCTCCACTGCTACTGCAAGGCAAGCAGTGGCAGGGGGCAGACAGTGGGGGATGGGAGATGTCAAGCAACTTAACTCCTGACCCCTTCTGCAGCCTCAGACTCCCCCACTCCCTCCCCTACAGCCTCTGCCTCCATGCCTGCGTCCCTCAGACTCCTCCCACTTGCCCTGCCCTCCCTGCCATTTTCCCTTGCTCTGCTCTGGCAGGATCCGGCCCTGCTCCAGCCTGGGACATGGAACAGAACCCCAGCCTGGCCCGGTAGCAGTGGCAGCAGCATGGCATCTACAGCCCTGGCTCAGAGACCCAGATGCAGGTGCTGTCACCACCAGTGCCACAGGGCTGGGCTAGGGCTCAGTGGGGCCACAGCAAGGATAATGGTAGGGGGGCAGAAGGAAGCAGGTGGCAGAAGCTGCTGCATGAGGAAGAAATGGGGGCCAGGGAGTCTGAGGGTGCAGGATTGTTTTTAAATAAATGCTGAAGACAGATTCGTCATGTTGGTATTTAAAGAAAAAAAAAAAAGAAAGAAATTATGCTTGTGCATTGTTACATACATTTGGCAGACTGACCAGCCCCTGTAGCCAGTACATTTTTTACATCTAGGTCAGGGGTGGGCAAAATATGGCCCGCAGGCTGCATCTACCCTGCCAGGCCATTCTATCCAGACTGCAGGCCCCTAAAAAAAATTTTAGAAAATAAATATTTATCTGCCCTTGACTCCTGTCAAAGATGACAAGAGCCAGGGGCAGTAGGACCCAGGGAAAGCCATGGCAGGCTCCTGTAATGGCAGGGCCCACCCAGCCCTGTCCTCTACCAGCCAGAAGCCCCTGCCTAGCAGGGGCTGTTCATGGCTGTGTCAGCATGAGAAATTCAGGTAAGAATTGGGGTGAAGCAGGGGATCACCCCAGTCCTTGGGGCCAGGCCAGCTCCTACTGAGCCCCACGGTCCAGCCCTGCAGGCGGGTGGAAACAAGTGGCGTGCAGGAGCATAGGGCCAGCGCCAGTGGAGCCCAGAGCAGGGTGGTAAGAGTACAGGGTGTGGGCTAGGTTTCCTTGGCAGAGAGGAAAGGAAGCTGACCCAGCTCCAGAGCCTGCTGGCCAGGACCCCATGCTCCTCCTGCCCTGCAGTGGGCCCCACTGGTGGTAGCCCTTGGACACCAGCATGGGCCCCACGCTCCTACCCATCTGCTGCTGGCTCCTGTGCACCTGATCACTCCCAGTGCCCCCCAGTCCAGCCCCACAATACAGGTGGGGACGGGTGTGCAGCCCCAACCCCATCTGGGCTGAACAGTGGCGGCGGGAATGGTGCTCAGCACAAGAGAAAGGCTGCCCCCTTCTCCTCATGGACAGTGCTTCCTGCTCCAGCCACTCGCAGCCCATGTGAGGCTGTCCTGCCTCTCCACTGCGTGACAACAGAGAGCAGGCACAGGCAGCTCCACACAACAGAGGCAACAGAGAGCAGGCACAGGCACCTCGCGTGGACTCTTGAGAGGCTGCAGCATGGGACGCAGGCCATGGGGAAGGGGAGCAGCCGCTTCCCCCATGCTGAGCACCAGTTTGCTCCCTGCTGCCACTGCTAACTTGAGCCCCACACCAGCTCTGGGCTCACCTGTCAGGGCTGAGCAGCAGCAGCAGCAGCAGCAGCAGCAGCATCTGAGCAGAGACTGCTGCTCAGCATGGAGAAAAGCAGCTCCCCTGCTCGCTGCCACTGGGCAGGGTTTGCTGTGGATGCCTCCCCAGAGCTTGCACCGCCCTAGGCTGCAGTGCAGATGCTTCACCCCTTCCTCTGTGCTGCTCAGTGCAGCAGCAGTAGCCATGTGAAGCAGCCACAGGGGAGCACAGAGGCAGCAGTGAAGTAGTAGTGAAGTGGGCAGTGGGGTTCCGCAGGGCTCGGTCCTCGGGCCTGCACTGTTCAACATCTTCATCAGTGACTTGGATGAGGGGGTAGAAAGCACCCTGTTCAAGTTTGCTGATGACACTAAGATGTGGGGGGATGTGGGTGCACTAGAAGGGTGCAATAGGCTACAAGCTGACCTTGACAGGTTGCAACGGTGGGCGGATGAGAATAGGATGGGGTTTAACACTGATAAGTGCAAGGTGTTGCACATGGGGAGGAAGAACCGGCACCACACTTACAGGTTGGGGAACTCCCCTCTTGCCAGCACGGAGACGGAAAAGGATCTTGGAGTCGTCATTGACTCCACGATGAACATGGGCCGGCAGTGTGGGGAGGCAGTCAAGAAGGCCAATCGTACCCTGTCATGCATCCACAGATGCATCTCGAGCAGGTCCAGGGAGGTGATCCTCCCCCTCTATGCGGCACTGGTCAGGCCGCAGCTGGAGTACTGCGTCCAGTTCTGGGCGCCACACTTCAAGAGGGACGTGGACAATATGGAAAGAGTTCAGAGGAGGGCCACTCGTATGATCAGGGGTCAGCAGGGCAGGCCTTATGAGGATAGGCTACGGGACCTGAACCTGTTTAGCCTCCACAAGAGAAGGCTAAGGGGGGACCTTGTGGCCTGCTACAAACTGGTCAGGGGGGATCAGCAGGTATTGGGGGAGTCCCTGTTCCCCCGTGCGCTGCCAGGAGTGACCAGGAATAACGGTCACAAACTGGCGGAGGGTAAGTTTAGATTAGATATTAGGAGGCGCTACTTCACAGTCAGGGTGGCTAGGGCCTGGAACCAGCTTCCAGGGGAAGTGGTGCAGGCTCCTAGCCTGGGGATTTTTAAAAGGAAGTTAGATGAGCACCTTGCCGGGGTCATCTGACCCCGATGCTCTTTCCTGCTAAGGCAGGGGGTCGGACTAGATGATCTACCTAGGTCCCTTCCGACTCTAGCTACTAGCTACCCCACAGCGTAGAGCAGCACGAGCTCTGGGTGGGCAGCCACAGCAAACACTGCCTGCTGGCAGTGAGCAGGTGGGCCACTTTCCTCTGTGCTGAGCAGCAGTTTCTGCCCAGCTACTGCTACTGGCTACTGCTAAGCTACTGCTGCTGCTCCGCCCCAACAGGCAAGCCTGGAGGTGGCACAGGGCCCAAGCCAGCAGCAGCAGTAGGGAATGAACTGGTGCTCAGCATGAGGGAAAAAAGTACTGCCTGTGTCTGCTCTGTACCTCATGGGCAGTGGTGACATGGCAGAGAGACAAGACAGCCCCGCACAGGCTGCGAGTAGCTGCAGCAGGAAGTGCCAATCACAGAGTGGGGGAGGGGAGCAGGGTGCTTTCCCCCAGTGCTGAGCACCAGTTCATTCCCTGCTGCTGCTGCTCACTCCAGATGGGCAAGCATGGAGTGTGTGGGGTCGGGGCTGCGCTCTTCTTGCTGCCTGTACCCCCGGGCTGGGGGAGGGGGCACTGGGAGTGAGCGGGCATGCAGGAGCCAGCAGCAGCTGGGCGGGAGCACTGGGCCCATGCCCGTGTCCCAGGGCCAGTGCCAGTGGAGCCCAGAGCAGGGCAGCAGGAGCATGGGGTCCTGGCCAGCAGGGGCTCTATGGAGCTGGGTCAGCGCCCCACTCTCCCTGCTGGCGCAGCCCAGCTTGGCTCCACAGATCCCGGCCAGCCCACACCCCATGCTTCTGCCACCCCACTCTGGGCCCCACTGGCACTGGCCCCAGGACTTTCGCGCAGGCCCCACTTGCTTCCACTCCCCCTCACTGCTTTCCCCACTTTCCTGCCTGCCTGCCAGCCACTCTGCACTACATGCCCACATCAACATACACCCACAAACACCCATATGTAATCACTTCTGCATATACAGCACAAATGCACACAAAATCAAGACAAATATATATATTTTTAATTAAATTAAAATATATTATGAATGTTTGATTTTTTAAATGTAATTTGTTTCCTTTCCCCCCCACCCCCCAAGATGGCAAACCCTCTTTCCCAAAGGAATACTTTCAGGAGGAAGGGGAAGGACTTCTGGTGGCAAAGGTCAGAAGTTAGGGGTGGGTCCCAAGATAGCAACCAGGGGCCAGGGCACCTTTCAAGCAGCGGGGCTGCCCACATGGCCCTGAACAGCTTGCCAAAACTCAGTAAGTGGCCTTCCACCCAAAATAACTGCCTGCTCTTTAATCTAGGTTAAAAGACATTCAACTGCTCAACCAAAAACAGAAATGACATGGTTTCAAGCTATACAAAAAATCAATTGATCTTTTAACATTTAAAAATGGATTTTAAAAAGTCAACTCATTTTATTCTGAACATTTACCTGTATAGTTGAATCTCCCATTATAAATTTTGTTCCTTCTATTACAGCCATATACGAAAACCTTAATTGGTCAGGTGTCTGAATAAGCCCCATTCGATATTTCCTCATGTCTAATAATACTTTCTTTATGTCTACACAAAAGGGATCCTTTTTTTCCATCTGTAATGAAAATGGATTAAAATTATACTAAGAGTTTCACAGATGAAAGGCAAAAAGGACAGTACATAAATCATAAAATATGTACATTCAACCTCATGCTGCATTCTTCAGTTATTCCCAAAAAAACAAACAACTGAAAACAGGTTTCCCAAATTATTCATCATGAGTTCTACTCAGAAACAAAAAGGTACACTGTCAGTTCTTTTAAATCAGTCAGTAGCTGAAATTTTAAGAAGTATACCAAATAATAAAATGACTCAAAGTAAAACTGCAAGATCTGATAATGCCGACTTTTAAAAACTGCTTTCTGGAAGAACTCTGTGAATCTCTCCATATTCCTCATCACAATTATTCCAAGGGTCCATTTTACTTAAACTAAGCATCTAAAACAATGTTTGATTTCACCTTTTTTTTTTTTTTTGGGTTGTTTTTGTTCATTTCTTGTGTTGTTTCTTAGAGAACAGGCAAACTAGTTGTCATGAAGTAAAGAGGCATCAGCAACTCCACAGCCACTGCTGATGCATATACTCATCTCATGCAGTCAGAAGAAGCTAAGTTGTCCAATATCCCCCTTTCACTGAATGATAAGCTACCCTTTATTAATTTACACTTGCTGGTGGGATTAGCATGAGCACAAGGGCAGTTACTATGGAGCAGTTAACACAAGGTAATCTGACACGATTTATTCCAGAATAACACGTTTGTCTGTAGTCTCAGTTTCATAACAGTGTTGCAAGAGGTCTTTGTATCAACCTACATTCACTGCCATGGAAAAAGTGTATATATATTATTAGGGGCTGGTTTAAAATTGCAGTCCCAGCTCACTAGTGGTCCAATTGTGGCAGGGGCTGCCATTTTTGCGTGCAGATCATGCCTCCTTCCCCTCCCCACCAATGCCCCCTGATTGGCTGAGGGAGCAGGTTTAGGACCATCTGGACGGCTGAGCCTGGCTCCAGTATCTAGCAGGAAGGGGAAGAATACTGCAAATCTCCCCATGGGGCACAGAGCCCCTTCACTGGATGGGATAGAAGGAACCCACCTGGCTACTGGGGGGGTAGTGGAGGGTGGGAAGAGGACTTACCTTGCAGCACACCCAGCTCCTGGCAGACCCCAGCCTGGCCAAACTTGCTGGCAGTGGGTTGCCAATACCCGCAACCAACAAAGAGTTGCGAGGCAGGCAAAAGGGCCTGGAGCGTGGATGGCATCGCTCACATGCAGGGGGGCCTGCTGCCCATCAGACTTGCTCACTGCTACCCCCACTCCGTATGCAGGTACCCTGCTGAGGCAGTGCTGATCACTTCCCTCCCACTGTCCACCTAGCCCCACCCAGCAATGCACCACTGCTGCTGCTGGCTGGGGCGGAGAAGGACTGGGCACTATACAGTGCTGCAGATGCCGCCCCGGCTCCATCTCGTTGCAATGAAATGCCAGAATATGGCCCAGCAAGTGGCTGTATTGTGGAATTGCACTGCAAATAGTAGCTTTTTTGTGGAAGAAAAAGAAAAAGAAAAGAAAAAAAAAAAATCACTTAAATCTTGCAATTTTCACAAAAAAATGCAAAATTCTAATTTAAAACCAAGCAGTATATATAATGGATATATGGTTTTTAAAATCTTATTAGGTAAACATCTTCCCCCCCCCCCCCAAATAATCCATATTTATGACTATGTTTAGGGTAATAAATCTTTCAGTACCAAATTGGAAGCAGAAAAATAGGAAATTTACTTCCAATCCTACATGGTATTCAGGAATTTTCAACTTTTTTTTTTTAAACAAGTGTACCCCTTCCGTCTCAGTTTCAACTCGTGTACCCCTTTATATTTTTTTCTTCTTTTTAAAGGGGGGGGCAGATAGAGACCCTGCGGTGAGGGAGGGAGCAGGGCAGGGACAGGCACTGCTCAGCTGGGGCGAGGTGTGGGATGAAGCCACAAACTGCTTGTCCAGGGGATGCATGGTGGGCAGATCAAGGCCCCATTGTGTCCCTGGATCTGTGCATGGGCAGAAGGTGGGGCTGCCACTGCAAGCAAGGGAAGTGGGGTAGATCAAGGCCCCAGCAGTGGGGGAGGGAGTGAGGCAGAGCAGGGCACCTCCCACCACTATGTGCACCCTGGGAGAGCATGGGGGGCCTGTGACCCCAGATCTATGCAACGGGTACAGGCAGACTGCTACTGCGGGCTGGGCCCTTCCCAGTGGGGGGCTGGGCTAGGCTGGGCTGTGCTGCGCTCTGGGCAGGCAACAGCAGCACTGGCAGGTGCTGCCCAGCTGGGGCAGGGCAGGGAACAGGATGGAGTCACAGTTTGTCCAGGGGGCCGCCTGGGCCCCAGATCTGTGCACAGGGCAGGGTGGGCTGCTGCTGCAGGCTGGGGCAGTGCTGGCTCTTCCAGATGGGGGAGCTAAGTCAGGGCTGTGCTTGGGGCAGGTAGCAGAGCTGGGAGGGAGGGTTTGGCAGGGAAACTGCAGCCACCCCAAAATTCACCATAGCTCCCTCCCAGCACCGCCACCAAATGCAGCAAGCACAGCACAGCCCAGCCCAGCCCCCTGCCAGAAAGAGCCCGATGAAGCTGCTGGCCCCAGCCCACAGCAGCAGCCTGCCCTCCCCCAGGCAGATCTGGGGGGCAGCCCCCCCCGTGCCCTCCTGGGTGTGCATAGCAGCAGGAGCTGCCCCTGCAGACAAGCCACAACTCTGTACCGTGCCCCACTCTGCCCACGCTGGGCAGCACCTGCCCCAGCCCCTTTCCCTCCCTTACCATCCCCCACAACAGACTTACCAGCCTGACACCACTCTCCACGCTGCAGGGCTGCATATCGGAATCAGACTGGTATAGGCCAATACGACTCATTAAAAATCAGCCATCAGTATCGGCCCAAAAAATCCCTAATATACATTGCAATGGTCTTCAAATAATTATTTAAATGTTAACCAGTTACTGAACCAATTAACCAGTAATTGAACTAATTATATCCTTTTAAAAGTCATTCCTTCCCAACAGATAAGGAACAGTAGTCTGGTTTATAAATGATGCTTTGCATTAGTTACAGGGAATTCTCTCAAAGTTTTCAGTTTTATAGCAATGCTTAAACTTTCACTTGAGTTATAGAAGCCTTAAAAGAACAAAGCAAGCTTCAAGGCATGTTGGTGTGGGTTTGGGTGCAAGTAAAAACAAACAAAAAAGCAAACAAAAATACCCAACAACCAACTCTGATGTTTCCTGTAAGTTCTGTAATAAAATCAGAAATATATATATTTTAACTGGAACAGCAAAAAAGTTATAAAAGTCACAAATTCCTGAAAAAAAATTGACAGACATAAAAAAAATCCAATAATTCAAGAACACAACTCAGAACTTCTGAGTTTTTACCTTATCCAAAATATCAACATGGATTTAGAAGCCTAGCTTTAAGCAGCTTTCTTTGAATCCCTGATCTTATTTGTTCCGGTTCCTTTGCCACATTTTGCATATAATTTAAGCGCTACAGTGGCAGCCAATCTTTCCGGTAGGTGTACAACAAAATTAGCCCCACCTGAGTCCCTCTCCCTGAACCAACTGGTTGCTTTGCTTTCTGCTTCCTGCCCTGTGTACCCTCCCTAATCTAATGCTGTTTTTAGATCAGCATTAGATCAGGTTCCTATCTACCACTGTGTTGCCTGTCCCCTCCTCAATCTGCCATGTGCAACACACAGAGGCTGCCACTTGTGGCACCCATGTCACAAGCTGGCCTCCCAACTTACATTATGGGTAGCTGCAGATAAATATTTTTAAAGCACTCTAAAGATGAAGTAGTAACATAGTTTACAGCAGGTCCCAATTTACTTCCGCAAATATTTGTGTAAGATCTCTGTCAGTCTCAAAAAACCCACAAGTGTAAATTTAAAAAAACCCAATAAAACAAAACCACCCCAAACACTTACCAGGACAAGACACGTGTCTACCAATGAAAATGTGCCAGAACGTCCAATACCTGCACTACAGTGAATTACGGCAGGTCCATGTTCAGGATTCAATGACCCAGATTCTCTAACTTTAAACAAGAAGTTGAGGAATGAAGCTGGGGACTCGGGGACTCCAAAATCTGGCCATGTAGTATAATGAAAGTGAGTTATCATCCTGGACTCGCCACTCTGAAAATGAAAAAATAGTAAAATTATACAGAAGAAGGCTCTTTTCACGTTTGCCTAACTGTTCTCCTGTGACTCATCTACTTATACAGGCCAGGAGTTACTCAGCATTTCTGTAAATCTTTCAGTTTGGTATAGACATTTTTATTAGATTGTTAGATATTTGCATCCTTAGATCCTAACCAACACCAGGAAGTTAGTATCCAATGTGGCAGTCATAAATCTATTTGCTTTTCTGTTTCAAGAGACAGTGAAGACAGCTACTGAAATCTCCAAGCCCCAACCTCTTCTGGTTTAGTTTAGTTTTTTTCTCTAAAAATACCTCTCTTTTCCTACCTTTCATAATTCAACTGATAGTAGCAGCAGCATGAGTATAGACAAGGCCACAGGCTGCTGCCACCATTTTAAGCACCTTGCTAAATACTTCTGCTCACAGTACATGCAAGCAACATTGTAGTTAAAATTCTAGCAGCTGCTGGGATCTTTAAATTTTATTTAAAATTTAAATTAAATTTAAAAGCAGCTTGATCATGGATGCTTATGAGACTAGGATACTTCCTTGATTTCACTGAGATCTCTCAATATCAGTTTGCTTTCTTTTGGTTTTTTAAACTATCTGATACACTCAAGTTTACTTAGTTTTATCAACATCTTATTTTAACAGAACAATTTTTGGTACATCTACCTAGTCTCCATAAAATAAATAGTAAAAATAAGATTTAACAAACAAATGTATTGGTCCATAGAAGCTAATCATTTTCATCTTCCAGTCACTAGGAAAAGAAATCTGCAAAATGGAAAGAGAACATACAAATGTTTGTCTATTGGTCAGTTACTTATGAGTGGCTATGAAGGGCTGATCTACAAAACGTTGCTGGTTAAAAACAGCCATTCAGTTCACATTTGTCATTCTTCAATAGTTGCTACAAGTGTACTGAAGTTCTGTCCAGTTACTGCCTTGTCTTTTGTCCTTGGTTAATATCCAGCTCTAGCTCTCAAAAGGAAAAATATATGTTTAATGTTTCATCTTTGTCTCTATGGTTTAGATGAGGGGTGAGCAAAGTCCAGCCCATAAACAGGATCAGGCAAACTCGATTTCCCAGTAGCCCCTGCCCACATAACTGCAGCTGGTTTCCATGGAGACCCCAGGAACAGCAGGGTCATGACAGCATGGGGCCAGGGTTTCCATGGAGATGGGCCCCAGCAGTGTTGGCAGGATGCGCAGCTGGGTGGGAAACTGCTCCAGAGCTGGGATCTCATAGCGGTTACAGCGTGGTCCAGAGCTGCAATCTACTGCCCACATGCCTCAGGTAGGGGCATGCAGGCAGCAGATCGTGGCTGTGCCCTGGCTAGACTATGCTGTCACCACTGCAAAATCCCAGCCCTTGAGCACCTTCCCACCCTACCAGTACAGCTGGGGCCCATCTCCATGGAAACCCCAGCCTCATGATGCCACAGCACCACCGCTACTGGGGTCTCCATGGTAACTGCCTGCAGATGCAGGCAAGGGCAGCTGGGAAATACAGTCTGGCTATCCACTGGATCTGCCATTTTGTTCATCCTGGTGTAAATCCATCTTGATGTGTACAGGGAATATATTTTGTTGTTTCAAAGGGACTAGTGATATTGTCATATTCAGGGCAGAAGGACAATCCAGGGCTCCAGGCCAGCAACAACGTGCCCAAGTCTTGCTTTGCTCACAGAAAGTCTCACTGAAGGCTGGACAACGGACTGGCAAGACACAAGCCAGTCACACATGGCATCCAATCCCTAAATATGCATTTGATAAATAACATCAGTCTTACACTACTATGATTTAGCAGCCTGCAGTAAACATTCCCTTCGTGGAAACACATCAAGATTCTCTTTATGACTGCCTGAAGCACAATTTTAAACCAGATTTTGTGCATTACACCCACCATTTTCTATTTATACCATGTTACCCAAACTATGAAAACTATTACTTTTCTATACAATTAAAAAATAGGATGTGCAGCATTCTTTAAAAAAAAAAAGAATAAAAATCAGCAATATTTTGGAAGTGTGGGGCACATTTAAATTGGACAATTCAGTGAGTAACATAGACCTAATCCTGAAAGAAGCTGAAGGTTTAAGGATTGGGCCTCAAGGGCATTAAACAGTTACACAATGATAATGCAGAGGTGAAAAGAGATTCAGTGGGATAAACTGAGCCATAAAACAGAAAACCTTAAACAGTGCCACCAGATAATCATGTTAGGAGTTCTGCTTGTCCATATAATACTCTGCCAAATGATCTGTTAAGTTCAGACTGACATTAAGAAAGGACTACACATTCTTCACAAAAGTTTTACTGGAGCTACCCTTACAACAGTGATTAAAATTAACCAGAAAAAGTTTGGTGTTAAAATCTTAATTTAGTATTACCACCTGCAATCTACAACCACAGAAGGAAAATGACCAAATGCTTCATTTTGGCTTAGCTAAAACTTGAGTGCTTGGACACGAAAAATACAGTTGCAAGGTAATTGTTTTCTAGGATTATTTAAAAACAAACAAACAAAGGAAAAAAAAGTGGATCAGGTTCAGTCACATTGATCTACACTGCTAATGGGGCTGAAACATCTAATCCATGAGAAGACAGCAATAACAGATTAACAGTGTGACAGCAATGATAAAAACCAGCAGTGGAAGGAATGAAAGTACATTTTACTGCTGGGTTTTTAAGACATCTGAAAAACAGAAGAACAGAATGGTGTCTCTTCCACTCCCCTTCCCTTCCCATTACATCTCAACTCTTTCCCCTTCCTCCTCAGCAGCTCAGTTTCCACATTCCTGAGTTCCTAATTCCAGTCTTCTGCCACCCACACTTCTCATTAATCTTAGTCTTTCCCACTCCTCAGACTCTTTAGTCAGACACTCCCAACTTCTTCTCCACTAGTACCCGTCCGTCATCCCTCCGGCCCCCCGCATCTCCTGCCCCAATCTAGTTCTTTCCCAGCTCTTGGCCCTCTGTGCGAGTAGGGCTATTATTTTTTTCCAGGTTGTCTGAATACCAGCAGGAGGAGCAGGACAAGAGCTCCTTCCTGCTCTCAGTCCTGGTGCTCACACTACAGCAGCCCACAGCAGTTGGAAAAACTAATTAACCCCCTCTACACTTCACAGGTATTACACAATTAACTGGTTAATTACACAATTACCTTAAGACCAGATATACATGCCAAGTGCTGTTACATAATAAAAAGCTCCAACAGCTATAAAGTTGCTTTAATGGGAACTCCATACAAGCCTCAAGCCCTGGAGAGCACAGCTGCAGAAATCGCCAAGGCTCAGGGGTTCTGTCTCTGTCTCTGTCTCTGTCTCTGTCTCTGTCTCTGTCTCTGTCTCTGTCTCTGTCTCTGTCTCTGTCTCTGTCTCTGTCTCTGTCTCTGTCTCTGTCTCTGTCTCTGTCTCTGTCTCTGTCTCTGTCTCTGTCTCTGTCTCTGTCTCTGTCTCTGTCTCTGTCGGCTCAGGCTGCACTTCACAGGCACTTGGAACCAGGAACACCAGCAGTTGGGCAGCTGTCGGTCCTGGTTGAGTATGGCTCCTGCAGCTGGAAGCCTTCTTAGCAAAGCGGGCTCCTAGCTGTGGGAGCCTGCTTCTTGCCAGTGCAGAACTGGGCTCCCCCTGAGCCAGCAATAAAGCATGATTGGCTCTAACGCACAATCCCATAATTTCATCTCCTGCCAAAATTGTGGCGTGGCAGAAGACGTGATTGTGTGGATCATGCATTAGATCCAATCACACCTTTACCTGCACGTGGAGGGAGCCTTAGAAACATGAATAGCATAGACACAGTCTTTAGGGAATTTAGCTGATGAACTGTGAACTAACTCCATGCATGTGCACAGCTGGTCCTTAACTTGGCCAAATTAGGGTGTTTTTACAGCGTCAAAAGGCACATCCCTGCCATAAACACCAAGCTCCATGCCAGATTTCAAACCTTTACTTCAAGAACTGGCAGCACTAAAATTTCTCAATGGAACAATTAAGAATTTTTAAACACAGTAAAGATAGAAGATTAGGAAAAAAAAACCCTGTGAAATGGCTGAATTCTGCATAAGTTTCCCTAAATAATTCAACCTGAAGCAGTCAGAAGGAACCTGAACCTGACTACCCAACATGGAAAGTTTCAGTTTAAACAATTTAAAAAAGGCAGATGTACAAACAAATGAAAGCAAAATTCTAGACTGGGAAGTGTTAGTCAACTTTAACATAGGTATAAAAACCAGGAAGACGGGGGACAGAGGATACAGTAAAAGTACTGGTAGAAAGGAAGTATCAGATTTCTGTATTCCAGTATTCCAAAAAACAGCACATGCAGGCAAAAAATGAATAAGTTGTGTAATCTTTTTTTTAAAGATAACATCAAACTCTCTCTTCTCCAAATCTTATTGTAAAACACTAGCCAAAGGCAAATGCAAACATTTACGTGGAACAAAACAAGTAAGTTAAGTTGTCAAGTGTCATGATTCAGACTTGCCCAAGGATTATATTTGTTTGCTCTCTATAAAACCCAGGCACATCCAGAAGTTTTCACTTCTCCAGCAATATAGTACTATGAAATAGACCCCTTGTTATAATCCTCCAAAGATGTGCACTGTTGCAGTACCAGAAGCAAAACAAGTCTACTTTTCACTGTTCTTATGGAAACACGAGGTTAAAATAGTGGATTTTTGGCAGCTTGTGCCAGAAGGTAAGCCTCACCTCCTCTGAGTGCCACTCCAATCCCATTCCCCTGCCTGATAGGCTCTTCTGCTTTCTGTCACTATTGTGCTATTGTGTTCCTTGTTCCCTCCCAATCTACTACATGCCACTCATGGCATGCATACTGCAGGTGGCCACTCCTGTGTTTGGGTATGGACTTCAGAGTGTAAATCTTGTTCTTGGGCATCTTTTACACACAATTAAGATCTAGACCATGTTTCTTACTAAATGTATTATGTTGGACTATCAACTAACTGACAAAATCTTGCATAAAATGTACTAATTTATGTGCGCCATAATATTCCTGCAAAACCTCATATTTGCATTTTGTAGTATTACTGTTGAGATTAAGTAATTTAACAGAGTATAGTATGTTACGCTGGCAGCATATTTTAAGAAGAAGAAAAAAAAAACCAGACTTCCAGAGTTTATTAGCTGTTCTATAAAACCTCAGTGGTTACAGGAAGCAATTAATTTCTACAATTAACATACTTTAAAAAAAAAATTGTGAAGAAATAGTAACAGAATGTATGTAAAATATACATGTCAGTAACTGTACCTGCTAGAGCCTTTTAAAAAGCACAGAGGCATTTACATCTCAAACTCATTTTACTGATTTATTCTATGCTTCAAAACGAACCAAGATGACAACAGAACCCAAGATTTTAACATTTTCTTGTTTTGCCTTTGCCCAGTGATCCAGGGAATAACATGCCAATATTCATAACATTGATAAGCAATTTGTGGAGCTTTCAAATTAGCATACTTTCTATTCGTCTCAAGGATCTCTTAATGGCTACCATAGAGACGGTTAACATTAACCAGAAATGTCAACATTTTGCTGAAGAAATAATGTTTGACAACCTTCAATTCCAAGTTAGGGATGTAAATACTGATTAATTAAAGTACCTGTTTAAACTCCCCTAATGTGATCAGCAGGGATCCTGGTTTTCCCGTTTCCCACAGAAAAAAAAGAGAAAACAATGGATTTCCCATTTTTAAAATCAAGGAAAACACGGATTTTCCCTTTTAGAAGAGAAACCCATGGATTTCCCCTTTTGCAAAGAGCTCTGCAGGCTGGCAGAATTCCAGCCTCCACATGCTGTTTGCAAAAGGGGTGGGGAAAACCTCAACCCTGCCTGGAGGGGATGGGAGAGGGGAAGGGCAGGGCATGACTGACACCCACACTTACCTGCAGCAAGAAGAGTGAGCTCTAAGTGGGGCTTGGGGGGGCAGGGAGGTTTGCAGTCAGCCAAGCACTCCGGCCAGGAGGGAGTTTGCAGCCTCCTTACTCCCTGCCAGAGTGCTCAGCTGGCTGGAAACCACTGCTGCTCCTGGCCAGCTGCAAACCTCCCTACTCCCTCAACCCAGCCACTCAGTGGTTTCCAGCCAGCCAAACATGCTGGCTGGGAGTAGGCAGGCTGCAAACCCCCTCCTGGCCAGAGGGCCTGGCCAGCTGCAAACCCTGGGTTGCAAATGCTGTGCTCCCCACCCTGCTGCCCCCCCAGGCTCTCCAGAATGCAACATGTGCAACTAGCATGGCAGGACACAGCAGGGCCACACACAAAAGCTGCCTGCTGCTGTAAGCTCTGTGGTGCCCTGGCCACACTTCCTCTGTGTGCATGGGGGCAGTGCACATCTGCCCTACCCCCATGCCCCACAGATCTGGGGGGCACAGGTCTCCCTTGTCCCCCAGGAGTGCACACTGCCACTGAGAGCTGGCCCGGCCCAAGCCTGCAGCAGGGGGGAGCCAGCTCATGCTCCAGCTGTAGCAGCCACTGCCTTCCACTGGGGGCAGGGGGCTGCAGACCCAGGTCCCTGGCCCCATAACCCTGGAAGCTGGGGGTCCCCTCCAGCAAGGCTGTGGGGGGCATTTAATTTTAACCATGGATTTTGGGATTTGTAAATCAGAAAATTTGCAATTTTATGAGAGAATTTGTGATTTTTTATCATGGAAAACGAGCATCCCTGGTGATCAGTTAAATGGTTAACTGATAACATGCTTTTATCAGGGCACCTGTACTCACTCATTCTCCACCAGGTGGCAGCAGTGAGGCAGTGAAGGGAAAGCCCCTCACCCACCACTGGCTCACTGCCACCCAGCCATGACTGCAAGTTGCTCTACTGGGGGGTCTGCAGAACTCTGACCCAGCTCGTTGCCAATGGCGGGCGTGCATGCACACCTTAGGGATTAGGGTGGGGAAGCAGTAGGGGCCCGATCCTTCTTGTGGCACCACACCCCAACCCCTTCCCCACCATCTGCCCCGAAGCACACATGTACCCACTACTGACAAGCCAGGCCAGGGTTCCGTGGACCTGATGCAGTTGCTTGCAGCTTCCTGGCCACCTGGCACAACTGGCCCTGGCTCTGGGCCAGCCCCTGCCACCTACCACAGAGGCCAGGTGGTTCACAGCAGGGAGGCTGCAAGTAGCTCTACCCGGTAAATGGAGCCCTGACCTGACTCACTGCATTCTGCATCTAAAGTCCAGTTAATCACACACACACTTACCTGGACATTTGTATGCCGTGTTCATTCAGTATACATTAAAAGTCAAATAAATTTTGTAATTATTATGTAATAGTCAAACCAGGAAGTGCAAGTTCGTAAGATTTTTAAAATACATTTTACATCACATATTTAGTCCTATGAATATTCAGTACACATGTATGGAGAAAAAGCTTACACTGATATTTTCTAATTGAAGTAGATGTACGGTGTAATAGGATTTGATGTCTTCAGATACTAGTCTCACACGAAATCCTGTTTCCTTGAACATCATGACTTCCTCTTCTTTTGTTGGCCAGTACTGTGCACATTTTACCTACGTTATAAAATGAAATATGTAAGCAGGTGCTCACTGAGATAAGTGACAAAAATTAAATGTGGCAGATCACAAACAACCTACTGGGAAACCTCTTGTTTTAACACAGATTTAACATATTTTAAGCTTAAAAAAAAATTTAGTTAATGATCTTCATCGGTCTTTATCTAATATTCATGTAGTTGCAACGTATCACTAAAAGCTTTATTCTCATTTCAACACATTAGGAAAAATATATAAATGCAAGTATAAATGAAAAACCTCAAACAAATTTCCAGAGAGTTGATAACTGTATAAACAATGCATTTGGGACTCAATTCTCAGCTACTGAGCACACTACAGTGATCTATATCAATGCAAAGGACATTATTTGCTACCATTCTGAATCAGCAAATGTTTTACACCTACTTTGCACAATTAACTATTCAATTGCAAAGGGGGGTAGGGGAGTAGAATCAAGCCCTTATTTTCTTATCTTTCCCATTTTTCTCCAACCACTAGAAAAGTTCTTTCTAGTTCATAAACCAGTCCAACCTTATGCTTGTATCCTCAGCAATTATAAAATTGTCTACTGCATCATTAGACAAGTTCAAAGATTCTATTTATTTACTAGTTTCCTCAACCTGCTGTTGGACAGCAGTCAATACACAATGTTTTAAAACTGTCTCAGGTAGACAACAGGTTATCTAGGGTAGAGATGAAGTTTCTGATTACTGCAGGAAGGCTATACTCTGAAGGGTATTCTTCCTCTGTGAATACTTAAGCTACATGATGAAATAGTTAAAATTATCCAGTTTTTTAAAATACAACCACAGCATGGTCCCAAGGACAATGAATTCCACAAGGTAACTAAACACTTTAATGAAATATTATTTTCCCTTATATATAGCTATATCCTGTACATATCCAATTCCTCATTCCATTCTGAGAGTTCCCCAAGAGGCTGTACAGACTTACCATGTACACTACAGAGAAATGTTTTTAACTAGACCCTTGATCATTTTGATTCTTGGTTACAAAGCCTTGTTTTTACAAACTTGTCATTGCAAATACTCGTATACTCTCTAGTTTTAGTCCCCCCACCCCACATTTTCTTGCCCTTTCTTCAGTTCTATTATAGTCCCTGGTTGCATCTCAAGATGCATTTGTTTCTACTACTTCTTTAGAATGGACACCCATCTTTAACGAGTTATCCCAACACTTTCCTCCTCTGAAAATCCTTGAGTTCAGCAATCACGCAGCACATGAAAAGATTACTATTATTTTTTGCCACGGAGCATTACTTTCTATTTACATTTCACCATCTGTTGTGTTGTCTTAACCTCAAGGCTTTTAAATCCAAATACAGTTTATAAGAATCTTCAGTGCTCACTCACTTCAGGGACAATGGGGTTTGTTCCTGGAAGTCAACGGAATTTCATACAAATGAATGCAAATCTGGGCCGACAAACTCCAGTACATCAAAACTTTCTGTTTTTGAATTATCAGATTTCTCTTCTGAACAAGTGACCTTTATTGTAATAGCTCACAAATCATACCTAAAATATCTGCGTGCATCCAATGGAGTGAGTATGCTGGCAAAAGGCCATGCATCAAGTGATTTAGGTACTCTAAACATTCACTGATGTAAGGAAGTGAAAACAGACTAATTTGCCTATGGCTAGTAGCATAAAGTCAATGTTGCACTGTCAACACCTATCTACTTAAATTATTAACAAAGCAAAACAGTTCTATTGTTAGATTTTGAAAAAAAATACCAAAAGTTATCTAAACACAACTAAACTGAAAGTAATTTTCTACCTTCTATGTTTCATCCTGGAACACCTCTAACCTTTAACACCTCCTCTCTTAGTTCTGGTTTCACACTCTTTTTTGTCAGAACGTTTCTCTCATCTTTCTGGATATGTACTACTTGCAGAACACTGTGCCCGCTGAGCCGAATTTTAGTTCCATAGTTCTCATTATGTAAACCTCTAAACATTATTAATATTCAACTAGAAGAAAGTCTGTAAATTGTCTTCTACCCCCTAACTTTTCAAACAAAATCACCTCATTTTCCTCCCACTTGTAAAACTACTGAAGTACTCCTGTTGTCATGAATATTCAAGTGTGACAATACACTTTACAAGATGAGCATTTCTAAATTATTTAAGCCACTATCAACTAGAGTGTATGCCAGAGGCAAGAATGCATCAGCTCTTTGTATCAGGGCATTCTGATTACTGGCAAAAGCAGTTATAACATCCTAATTATATGTGGTTTGACAGGGTTAAAATTAGGCAATCTACGTATAATTTGTAGTACGTAGCTAATATTACTTACCGAATCTTTTTCAACAATTCTGTTTAGCATAACAACTGCTTTGGTCTTTTGTTGCCATACCATTAGCCAAAAATGACAACAAGTATTAGGAAGTGGACCCTGGGCAATAAAGAAAAAAGGCAGGGAAAATGATCAAGAGTCAATTAAATTCTTATCCGACAGTCTTGTAAGACAGAAGATTAAAGAAGAAACAGCAAAAATGTTATTCACGTAAAATATCAACATCCAGTGTTTGTATACTTGGGAGTACCTAATAGATTTTTTCCTGTCAGCTAGCCTACCACAAAATGTACTTCATTGTTGTCGTTGTCATCATGACTCTCTTGAAGTTGTTCAATTCCTTTATCAGTGACTTGGACAATGGGGTAAAAAGCAGCCTGTTTAAATTTTCTGATGATACCAAGATTTGGGGCAAGGTGGGCACACTAGTAGGGAAGGACAGATTACAGCAGGACCTGAACAGGTAACAGGGGTAGGCTAACAAAAATAGGATGGGTTTCAATACAGACAAGTGCAGGGTGCTGCACTTGGGCAGTAGGAACCAACAGCACACTTATAAGCTGGGAAACTCCCTTCTTGAGAGTATGGTGACAGAAAGAGATCTTGGAGTCATTACTGACTCCAAAATGAACATGGGCCGACAACGTGAGATCACGGTTGGCAGAGCTAACCTGACCTTGTCATGCATCCACAGGTGCATCTCAAGCAGGGCCAAAGAGGTGATCCTCCCCCTCTACGCGACACTGGTCAGGCCGCAGCTGGAGTACTGCATTCAGTTCTGGGCACCACACTTCAGGAAGGATGTGGAAAACGTTGAGAGGGTTCAGAGGAGAGCTACCTGCATGATCCAGGGACAGCAGGGCAGACCCTACGAAGAGAGGCTACGGGACCTTAACCTGTTCAACCTTTGCAAGAGAAGGCTGAGGGGGGACCTGGTGACCATCTATAAACTCACTAGGGGGGGACCATCAGGGTTTGGGAGAGACCCTGTTCCTCCTACTGCCCCCCAGGGTAACAAGGAATAATGGCCACAAATTGTTAGAGAGCAGGTTTAGACTAGACATCTGAAGGCACTACTTCACAGTTACGGTGGCTAGGATCTGGAACCAACTTCCAAGGGAAGTGGTGATGGCTCCTACCCTGGGGGTCTTTAAGAGGAGGCTTGATGTCCACCTGACTGGGGTCATTTGAGCCCGGTTTTCTCTCCTGCCCAGGACAGGGGGTCGGACTTGTTGATCTACAAGGTCCCTTCCAACCCTACTTCTATGAATCTACGAATTACAAAACCAGTTTAAAAGTTAATGTATACTGAGATACTATAACTGAAAAGGGCTACAGTGTAATTAACGGAATACAATATGGGAAGATGTAAATGACAGAAAATTCTATTTTCAAACAAACAACTGCTGGCACAATATGATGCATCCCAGCAGATCTGGTATTAGTTTTTAAAATTGTTTCTCAAAACTTAAGGGGTTCATTTTAGTTGCAACAGTTCATCTTATAGAGCCATGGCTTTGATCATTCAAAAATGTGACAATCATAAAGATTTAAAAATCTCTGGATTTTGTATATTAAGCTTTGTTTTATTGAGCACAAGTGAATGAGACCTCTGTATGCATCCATTCATTGTGCCTTTTTTTTTTTTTTTTTTTTTTTTAAAGAATGCCTAATCCATATTTAAAAAGTTATACTAGGTGGAAGCTAGTAAATAAAGGGATGTTAAACAAACCTTACTTTAAAGGAGTGGCCATTTTCAGTTCCCCTATTTCTAGGCAAATAAATGTTTTAAAATGAATTAAGATTCAAATGATCTGCCCTAGAACAGTGACTGGAAATTAGGATTTTTTCTTAAATTTTGCAGAATTTATATTTTCACATTTTTCAGATATTTTTGTTCATTGCAAAGAAGCCTTCCAATATAATGCCAAAGTACACAGATGCACTACTGATTTTCCTGAGAGTCCAGCCAAGTTCCAGATGCTCTATTCTTACAAGTACTAGTTAGCAAACATGATGTAAGAAATTTACAAGACTTGCATTAGTTTTATAGTGATGTTATAGCTCTGGAAACAGTTATGTTGCACTGATTTCATGATGCTCCTTTTTAGCTAAGTAGAGCAATAGGAAGAATATATACTGAAATGATATGCAGAGGATGCCCTCAAAATAGAATAAGATGAAGCACAGAGAACAGTCTTCTCACAGCAACCAAGCTTTTCTACTGGGCTGAGATGCAAAAATGTCTCCTCCATGCCAACATTTAGAGCAGCTGAAGTTTCAAAGGAATGAGATGGCTACTAGCCTGAAGTCATTGTGAAAGAGGAAATCCTCTGTCTACCAGCTGCTGGGATGGCAAGGGAGTCTGAGCGTCTTACCAGGACATTTGTTTCAGACCTCCAATAGTTGGACTTTCCTACCCTCCTGTTCTGTACCTGTCAATTTTTTCAAGGCCTCTTACCTTATATTTCTGGATTTAAAAAAAAAAAAAAAAAAAAGAAGAAATTAAATTATGTACCCAGTCAAAAGTCCAAATTGTTAAAGAGAAGGAAAATTCAATGCTACTTAGAGATCAATATTAAGTTTCAAGCTTTGTTTTAATGTTAGGTCCCCTCTACACATTACAAATACTGCACAATTAACTGGTCAATTGCACTATTATCTGGAGATCAGCTAAACATGCAGACTACCTATCACATAAAAGCTCCAACCAGGTATAAAGTTAGACCTTGAAAATGTTTAATAGGTAGTTGCTATCAAGCTTTAATTTTCACATGTAGTAAAGTATCCCCTGAAGTGGGCAGCCCCATCAGCTTGATGAGGCTCTCAGCCACAAGGGGATACCATGGCCAGGATAAAAATCCCAATAACCCCAGGCCCCAGGGGTTTCCTTGCATGCCTGAAGCAAGGGTTGTGTGTGGTGTGGGGGGCGGGGGTGCAGGAATCACCCCTGCAGCAATTCTTCAGCCCTGGGGTTGCATGGGGAACCACCATGAGTAAGAGGCTCTCAACTGGATACATGGGGCTCCCAGTTGCAGGAACTTGCTCATGTAGGGAAAACCTGATCCTGGGATTACTGGGAAAAAATACAGATTTGCTAATCAGTGCTGTGTCACTACTGCATCTATATATTTAAGTTGTTAATGTTCTACCTTCAGTGAGAACAAAGAAAGAAAGCTCCCTGTAACTTACCTGGGTTAAAATATAGTTTCTTTGAGCTTCTTCTGTTACTACTAAGCTGGCATTTATATAGTCATTCTCTGTGTTCAGCAGTTTTACACGACTATGATCATCTAAAAAAATGAAACAGATATAAAATTAAAATATATCTACTTTTGTGAAATTCTTCGTAGTTAGCTGAACAACTGCCTCTAACTTTGTGCTGAACACAAACATAAAAAGGTGGTACATGTGTTAACTTCATAAATAAAATTCCACAGGTTTTCACACGTCACTTTGACAACAGTACCTGCTTTGCTGCCCTGACACATTCCATCAAAAAAAAATACCTCTGGCATGTCAATCCTCTGAGCCATTTCTATCAAGAGCTGTAATTTTTCCTGTCAACGTTGTAAAAAGAAGTTTCCAAAATATGATATTTTCCTACAAGAATCCAACTCCAGCATTCAATCCTATATGAGTTAATATTTTTTAAGCATAAAATTATCAGAACACTAAGTTTCAGGTTTCTCTGTCAAGAAAGGTTTCATAATGGTTTAAAAGAAATATGATGTTAAACTGATTTAGCTGACCTGTGCAACTTTGTTCTGAATCATTTTAAGTGTTCATACACAACTTAGATCAATTTTGTAATTCACTGCTTAAGTTTTGAGAGCAATGAAAATGAGGAGATGAGGAGTAGTACACTACTTCAGAGCTGAAAACAAACAAAGAAGCAAACTAAAATGAAGCCTTAAAAATCAGCTGGCTTTTTGTTTCCAGAATACTGTAACTCCATCTGGTTTCTTCACTAAAAGGAATTTTAGAGTCTCTGTCTCTTCAGAGTTAACAGGACAATTTTAAAGCCAATCTTAAGACTGGTAAAAACAGAGTCTGGTTCGGTTTTAAAAAGGTTGCAATCTTAATTCAAGAGAGATTACTGCCCTCTCCCAAATACACAAGGGGGCATGTCAAGGTCGCAACAGACCCCATTTTGCTAAATGTAAGGCAATTTGGTGGCCCTTAAATAAGACTATTTTACTTTTTAATACAAGGAAAGAGAACTTTGGGGTCATTCTCCAGCTCCCCTTTATCTGTAGGCTCTTTAGGGAATATTGCAGGAAACAGATGCATTGAAGATTGAGGTGATTTTTGTTTGTCTGCTTTTAGCTTTGTGAAAGCTGGAAAAAAAAAATCTAAAACAGCATTGGTATTTCTATATTATGACAAAAGCATAACCAGAGTAGGTTTCTGTTTTTAAAAACTGCAAACACTTGTGTTAAGATACTATATACAAGAGCTTTTAAGAAAACTATTTACTGAATACATTTGCTTTATTTATAAGTAAATAACTCCTTACAGTAACTTGCCTTGACATGAAAGTGTTAATAAGGTTTCCTTTCATGTATCACTTTATCTGAAATGTTTCTGCTGGACAAAAACCAAAACCTTTGTAAATATTACATGTCATTTGCCAACAGGAAAAACCTAAGATCTTGTTATAGCAAATCACACATACCAGTACTAGTGTTCTCGGAAAGATGATGTCAGCAAGCGCTGTTAACAGTTTAATCACCCCACAGCAGCTGTATTATTTTAAATAGGAGATAACCAGCAAGACCCCAAAGAGGTTTTATGTTATAATATGCACATTTCACGGTTTCCACATTAGCGGTTATTTCTTTTTTAAAAAGCAAATCATTTAAAACGCACAAAAACTGCGCAATGCTTTTTTTTAGAATGTGATAAAAAGAATCTTGGTACTCCCTCCAAGTACCAAAATGGTACTCCCCCCTCCCCCCAAAATGAAGTACAATCCTGAGACTATGATGTCCATGATGTCCAGTAACTTAGCAGATAAATGCAAAAATAGGAATAGAGGGGTTGTTTTTTTTATATATATATATATATTTATATATATATATATATATATATATATTAAATCGCCTCTCCTTCCAAAGAGGACAGTTCCTGGAGGACACTATGACCTAGAAATCTCATTCAAGTTCTGGCTTGCTTTATTGAAATCAACGGAACGAACCCAGTTTTTTACAATGAATTAGTGATAACTCTCCAGTTTGTAAATCATTTCCAGTTATTATAGATTTTTTACCTTAAATAGATTATATCAATGGTAAAAATGAAAACTTAAAATTAAAACTCAGTTTTAATCAACTCCACATCCATTATACAACAAGAAAAATCTATAGTTATAGCAACAGTTAGACAGAAAAATTAATGGTAGAATCTCTTTCTTCCAAAGTATGCCGTCTGAACAGGAAGTAGAAACAATGAAAAAAACTCAAACAAAAAAAAAAAAAACAACAAAAAACCCCACACTTCTCATTCTGGCTCCTCTGAGTAAGAAGGCATGCATACCCAGAACAACCACAACTGAAATTAACAACCTCTTCTGTTACCCACTCTGGACAAAATCCTGACCCACTGAAATCCATGATAAAAATGCCATTGTCTTCAATGGTCAGTCCCTCTCCCTACTACATAAAATGATTTGCTTCTAGCGTAGACTGAAGTGGAGAAGATCTGACACCTAGTATTATGGCATTCTTACAGCTGGTTAACAAAAAGGAGTTTTTCCAGAAGTGAAACCACTGTATAACTTTTAACAACTTTGTCTAAAAGTTTAGCCAGCATGCTTCTTGCTTACCAAAAACGGCACTATTAGCATCAAGGAAAGTAAAGCGCTGCTTTCTGGATTAGAGAAAAATATGAAGAAATACCTAGAAAACACTGATCCATCCCAGCTCCCTATCTGATACCCATTTGAGAGCTAGTCCGCTACTCCTCCAAGAGTAAAGTATAAATGATTAGCTGAAAGAGACCAAAGCTACTCGGTTCCAATACACTCCCAACAACAGTTTTAGAGATGTCTTAAGAGAAGGAAGGACTTATGGCCCAAAGGGAGGAACCACAACTGAAGAATAAGCAGTGCACAGGATCCTGCTTATACCGTACCATTTTATGACAATATGCTGAAAACCAGCAACTCTTCCCATTGACTTCAGAGGAATGTGTAAGTGCTTAGCATTTCTAAGGGGAGGGGAGGAGAAGCCACACAATCCAATACTAAAATTTATTTTCTATATCCTGGCAAATATCACACCTTTTTGAAACATCTTTCTTAGCTTATTCCCGTAGTGCTTATAGTGTAAGCTACCAATTTAAAAGAAAGACAGAAAAAAAAGAAAGAAAGAAAACATTTACATATAACATTACAACGTATGGCCATAGGAATCCACTTCTCAGCTTTTTATAATGAGGGTAGGTTGAAGTGAAGATGCCTATTTTTGGCATCCCATCATCCTACTCTGACCACTGACACTTAAGACTTGTAAAAGTGCTTCCAGTCAGAGACAGGAGAGTCAAGTCCCATTATAACCTAGCCCTTTAACTCTAAAGGAGAACTGAAGAATACTCCGAGATTTTTTTTTAAAGATTTCATTAGAGACATCAATTAAGAATTGTAGTCCAAAATGTTGTCTTCCCCCTAACAATGTGTTTTCTGAGAAATGGTTTCATCTGTCAGGAAATGACTGGCTCTCCTACTGAACTCAGTTGACACTTCAGATTGGCTTCCTGTTTCAATACTACTATATAGTCAAAATATCCCTCTCTTTATTCTAAAGTAATTACATTAGCAATCAAAATCAAGAGTAGATATTTTCTATCAGCATCAGAAAATGCTAGCATTATTTTAAAGCTTTTTCAAGGCTAAGTTATTTATCAAGCAAAACTGGATGCAAATTAATAAAAAAATCCATAACATAGTACATTATTGCAAACTGTATTTAAGGGAAGATTCAAATGGGTTTGAATTGCTTATGTTTTAAACTGTCAATGGGGATTATCTTTTACCTTTGTTTCTATCTGGATATTTAAAACATGCTTCCTCTGCAACAACAAGAGAAACTTCAAGGCATATAACATGTTACAAAGCCCAATGAAGTCAACAGAAAGACTAACTTTAGTGGTTTGGATCAGACTTGTGCCTCATGTTTTCATCATCTTTTTCCTCAAAGCTATCAGTACTTTTCTGTCAGATCCCAATATTCATAAATATATGTGGCAACAGGTTTCACTGCTTATAGCCTAGATGGGTGTTAATATCGCATATTGGATATAGTTGGAAGGTATATCTATATTATATCTAATCTTTATTTTTCATTTCTCTCAGAAAGTAGGTCTCTCTTCACTTGCAATTACTCCACAGCATTGCCATGCCAAAGTTCACAACAGCATAGAAGCTAGGATTCATTTGTCCAGTAAATGAATACCTTAAATACTAACCTAGAAAACTAAAAGATTTCCAACCCAGAATGATGTGTACTTCCCTAACGAACAAGTTCAGATACCCAATAGGGAGTTGGAAGGCCTTTTTTTAAAAAAAAAACCCCTATTAACTGTTAATGAAACTTCTTTATTTTTTGTAACTCAAATTGTTCAAATACCTTCTTACTGAAGATCTTGATAGCCAACGTTAAAGCAGCCACATTAACCATGAAGCATACTTCTTTTGAGTGCACTTAAGAGCAATGCTGCAAAGTGAAACACTCAAAAGGTACCAGGATTGAGGTTACTTTATATATACATCCTGGCCCCTGTGTCTTATGAACAGGCCTTACCCCACAGTACAACAGGACTAAATTCAATAGAAGTAAGAAGTGTTGTGCAACAGACATGAGTTGTCAAGGAAATTACAGTTTACCCTACAAGCCTAAGAAGGCTTTTATTCCCACCTAATTCTCTTTCCCACAAATCTATGGCTCATATTTTAAAATAATGTTGCTGATTCTGGAGGATCTAATCAATATACACCCACTGATTAGCATAAATCTAACACATTCCTTCTGAAAGAGTGCAGCTGTGACCGAGTATGCCTTAACTGGACTTGCACAACCTAAGAATTACCCCTTCTATAAAATAAAAAGGAAAAACAGTAAGTACCTTCCTCTTCCAGGAAGTCCATAAGGACTTGCTCAATGAGGTCTTTGAAGTACACAGTATAAAAGGCAGTCCCATCCCGGTTTCCACCTTAACACTCTCCCTTGGCCCAAATGGGTGGCTGCTACATCCCCTTTTTTTTTTTTTTTTTTAAATCAACAGCTGTAATTTTTCCTGTCACCATTACAAAAAAAAAGCGTCCCAAAAGTGTACTGTCCTACAAAAATTCAACTGCACTGAGGGCTAAGGTGGACAGCATTCAATCATACCAGTTAATTTTATGCTTAAAAAAAGAAGTATCAGAACACTAATTTTCAGGTTTCTCTGTCAAGAAAAGTTTAACATCATATCTTCTGTTAAACTATTGTGAAACCAATTTAGCTGACCTGGTGCAACTTTGTGTATGAACACTTGAAATGCTTCAAAACATAACCTGAATCTTAAAGTTCTGTGGGACATGGAAATAGACCCAGGTTAATCATGCAGGAAGGGATAAGGGAGTTAAGGGCTAGACAGCAGATTCAGGACAGGTGAAATTTTAATCAAACAAATTACTACTCCTCGGCAGTTTGGTAATAAAAGTTCCAAAAGTTTCTGCTTATCGTGAGACTGAGAGACACCTTTTCCAAAATCTACATCCATTCATAGGGACATTTAGGCATTTTTTTGAAAAAGGAGAATCAACAAAGCATTAGAAATTGTGCAAATAAATATTAATATTTTATACACGCATAGCTTCTTTAAGATCTTGCAGTACATAATAAAAATGAAGAATATAAATTTTTATGGAAGAAATAACACAAGAGTACTAAGGCCAAGATTTACCAGGCTACTGACGAAGAATGACCCAACTGGAGTGCTGAGCATGTGAAGTTATCACATTATTTTTGCTCTCTATAGGAAATGCAGGAGCTCAGAATTTCTTTGACTCAGACCCCAGGAGTCTCAGACTGCGTTCTCAAAATGAGTGTCTATTTATGAAAATCCTGGCCCAAGAATCTCATTCACTTGTGCTCTATTTCCAGTTTTGCCACTGAGACAATGAGTCCATACCTGCTAGCCTGAGGTCTATTACACTTGGTTAACTTGTGAGTCTCTGCTACTTTGAGAAATGTAAAATAAGGATCCTGGGAAGAAAGAATTTCCAACACACCTATAGACTGGGGGGTACCATTCCAAGGAGAACAACAGTTGAAAGAGATCTCGGAGTCCTGGCTGATCCACAAATGAACATAAGTCACCAGTGTGACAAGGTAATAAGCAAGGCTAACCACGCTCTGTCTTGCATCAGCAGGAGCATCACAAGCTGGTCTAGGGAAACGATAATTCCCCTCTACGTGGCACTGGTGAGGCCACAGATGGAGTACTGTATTCAGTTTTGGGCGCCGCACTTCAAGAGGGATGTGGATAACCTTGAGAGGATTCAGAGAAAGGGTACTCGTATGGTTGAGGGCCTGCAGGTAAGACCCTACGAAGACAGACAGAGATCTGAATCTCTTCAGCCGCCGCAAGAAGAGGCTGAGAGGCAATCTTGTGGCTGCTTACAAACTCATGGGGGGGAGGGCAGCAGGAAATAGAGGACACTGTTTAACAGGGCACCCCTTGGGGTTACCATAAATAATGACCACAAACTGAAGAAGAACAGATTTAGATTGGACATAAGGAAGAAATTCTTTATGGCAGGGATTGCCAAAATATGGAATAGGCTTCCAAGGGAGATGGGTGCTTTCCCCTACCCTAGAGGTGTTCAAGAGGAAATTAGACAGGCATCTGGCTAGGGTTACTTAACCCCAGTGCTCTTTCCTGCCTGGAGCAGGGGTCAGACCCAACGATCTATCAGGTCCCTTCTGACTCTAGAAATCCATGAAATCTGTGATCTATAAATCATTAACTTATCTTACCCAGACTGCCTGCTCCAGTCTACTTGCCCTACCACCCAGAAGCAACAGCACCAGCCCAGCTGCCTGCCTGGCACACCATGCCGCACAGTGACTGCACACTTGGCACACCATGCTGCTCTGCATCCCTGCCAGACTCCAATCCAGGACTTTTGATCAACTAGCTGGGACGAGACTACAGAAGCTGGGAGTGTTCAGGTTTGCCTTGGGTGGATGGTCATTCAGTGCTAAATCCTCAAATGCGGGCAGTTTTTTGAAGCATAAGTTTAAGGGCAGTAAATTTAGCAGGTCAAAACTTAAATTTTCCTCAAAATTTAAAATGAAGCCAATTAAAGAAGTGAAACACCAAATTTTAAAGAATAAAATTCCCTTACACTATCTATCTCAATAAGTTAGCTTTTTGCTTTGTATTCCCTGCATCTCACACATACATAATGTCTCTTAATTCACCTATCACAGGATATGTTAAGCAGCATCAAATTTATTCCCACCAATATGCATTATAGTAGTTTATTTAGTTTATTTTTGTGGAATTTTTTTTATATACTATTTCACAATGCAAAGCATTCTAGGTTTTACATGCATTTAAAAATAAGCAAACGGGAAGTGGAAAGAAAGATGAGAACAAACTATTACCTCAGTATTGGGGGTGCACCGATAAAGATTTTCTTGGCAAGTACTGATAGCCAATTATTCACCAAGCATATTGGCTGATACTGATCCAATAACCAATTTACAGGAATGCAGCTGGGGAAACTTGGAGAACAGCACCCTGCAGGTAAGTCTGAGGATGGGCCAGATCAAGTCCCCCAACGTGAGAGGCTGGGGGCAGTGAATGCGACCCCAGGGCCAAGGCAGGGGATCAGTGGCCCAGCATTTAAAAATGGCAGTGGGGGCACTTGAATTAAAGCTCATCAAATGAGCTTTAGTTCAAGCACCACCCACCACCACCACCATTTTTAAGCATGGGGACACTTCTAACCAGAGCCAAGTGGACGAGGGCAGATGTGGACTGCCCACTGCAGGCTTGGGGCTCTCTACTCTGCTGCCTTTGCCCCGGGAGCCATGCACTGGCCATGCATCCCCTGCCCATCTGGCAGCAGGAAGCACAACTTGTCACCACCACCACTGCCAGATGGGCAAGGGACATGCAGCCAGTGTGTAGCTCCCAGGGCAGAAGAAGCAGGGTAGACAGCCCCAAGCCTACAGTGGTCAGCCCACATTCACTCTGTGCACAAATCCAGGGGGGGAACATGCCCTCCATGCCTCTCCCTGGGGTGTGAACAGCAGTAGTGGGGAGACATCTCCCTCCTCACCCCCCACTCCACTCCGGGTTCTATTCACTGCCTTGGCTGGGCAGTGCCCCCAGCCCCTGCCCCACTCCCTCCCTCATCATGGGGACCTCAATCTGTCGGGCCCCCAGACTTACCTGCAGGGCGCTGCTCTCCATGTAGCCTGGCTGTATTCCTGGCCATGTCCATGCTGCAGGTGCACGCGTGCACACAGCATTGAGGGCCCTGGCCAGAGGGCACGTTATATTTATTGGCACATTATCAATTACACCGGCCAAAAAAATAAAGCTGATAGCCAATAGTGTTACTTTTCCTTTTATTGATGCCAGTCTGATATGGTGCCAATATATCTGTGCATCTCTACTCAGTATGCATTTGATTACATTGAAGCAATATACTTACACGGGCTGACATCTCTGTATCTATTTCGATTTCTGTTTTCCTGGAATTTTGCAACTCTATGAGGATGGTCGTTTGAGTTATGCCGAATTTCCTTAGAACAGCAAAAACACAAATTAATAATAATCTTTTAACATTTCACACAGCAAAATAAGTGCTTTGAAGCCAATTTTTAAATTAGAATCTTATAGCTCATCAGGGTTCCTCTTCACTCAAAAGTCAAATTATGGTTATAGAAGAGGTAAACTACTGAAATGTTATTTAGAACCATCAACTTTTTACACTTGTCTAGCTTGGGCAGCTAACAGTGCATGAACCACAGTCACATGTTTTGGTGAGCCTTTAGTGTAACTTGAAATGAGGGATGATCAGAGACTGTTTGCATACAGTCTTATGTACATAGTATACCATCCCAAAACAGGATTTAGGCAAAACTAATATTGGTATATTTGTAGTCCACTA